>NC_081411.1:748899753-749217293 GCF_030272615.1 Cryptomeria japonica | reverse complement strand
TTAGCAAAACCCTAATTTTAAATTTAAATTTCCTAAGAGGTTACGTTATTTCTCTTTGTGCTTTCAATAAATTTGTTCATTTAATTGAGTAGTCATTTTTCCTATAATTTTGCATTATTCAATTATTTTGCAACTTAGATTCCAAAATTCAAATTTCAATTCTCAAACTTCAAATTTCAAATTTCAAATTTCCCTCCCTTAGTGCATGAGTTGTACTACTATTAGTCCAACCTATAATATCCCCGTGAGAAGAAGTTGTAGAATTAAGGTTTCCCAAGGTTTAATTACTGAGGAGATGGAGTCTAATTTGGATAACTTTTTCCATAAGGATATTGGTGGTTCTTCCAATCCTACAAATGTCCTTGTCTATCCTCATTCTTTAGATAATTCTCATGATGTGGAGGAATCACTAACTAGGGTTTTCGTTGACCAATTGGAGAAGATTGACAATCAATTTGAAAATATTCAACAATGGATGAGTCAACAATACCCAGAAAGTGAAGCTCTCCCATTGATTGAAGGATTAAAAAGAATGGTTCAAAGTGGTAAACTTGGTATTGATATCTTGTATGGTATTACTCATATTGTTGATTCTAAAATTATGCCCATGAAGAGTTGTGTTGAAGCCCTAGGTTATAAACAACCTCCTAGTCAAGTTAATCACTCAATTCCTTTGACTACTCCTATGGCTAGTGTTCCCACATTTACATCAAACATCATGGCTACCTGTACACAAAATTGCATACCTACGAATGTTAGTCAAGGGGGCAACTCCTCTTTTTCATTCCTCCTACCATGAGTCTTCCATTGGTTACCAGATCTTATCCTATACCTATGAATGTTAGTCAAGGGGGCAACTCCTCTTCTTTCATTCCTCCTACCATGAGTCTTCCATTTGTTACCCAATCCTCTCCCATAACTACCTATCATAATGTTCCACCTCCTTATTCTCAACCCCTACCTTCCTATAGCAATATCCCTCCTTATTCTCAACCCCAACCTTCCTATAACAACATCCCTCCTTATTCTCAACCCCTTCCTTCATTCAATAATTTTACCCCTCCTTCTCAATCCAATATGTCCAATTTCAATCCTTCTACCGAAGCTACCATCAATAACCTATCTCAAATAGTGTCTTCCTTACAACAACAAATAGCTTCTATGAATCAATCTAAGTAAAATGTACCCACATTTGATGTAGGGAGCCCATTATCCAATGACATTGTTTGATTTGTCCCTCCTAAACATGTGGAAGTTCATCAATTGGAACTTTATAATGGAAAACGTGATCCCTTGACTCATGTTAAAACATTTCAAACTTTGTGTAGTGACTTTGCTCATGACAAAAGATTGTTGGCTAAATTATTTACTAGAACATTAAGGGATAAAGATTTGCAACAGTATTGTTATTTGCCTCCTTATTCTATCACTTTTTTTCAACAATTGTCTAATTATTTTATTCAATAATTTCACAATAATATTCGTTCAAAGATTACTTTGACTGATTTGATGCATTGTAAGCAAGGTGTGAAAGAAAAAGTGACTAATTTTATTGGTAGATATAAGCATTTGTGTTCTTAAATTTCTTTTCATGTGCTTGATCAAGATATTCAAAATATTTTTATTGATAATTTACAAAAAGATATTAGGGATAAACTTCTCTTTTCTGTGTTTACTTCCTTTATGCAGTTGTGCACAGTACTTCACAACTATCATCTTACTGTGAGTCAATTGGAACAATCATCCTCTTCAATGGATCCAAGTGATAAGGGTGAAAGTTCTCAACAACCTTTTGCAAAGTTCAAACTAAATAAGGGACTCATCAAATTCAATAACAACAACAACACTCAAGTGGTGTTCATGACAAGTGTTCCTACTTTGTCCAAATATTTTAGAAAATAATTCACTCCTCTTAATTAATCTTTGCATAGTATTATGTTTCAATTGTTACAAAGGAATGTGTTGAAACTTCCCCCTATTGATCCATCTAAGACATACTCACCTTACTTTTATTCTAAATCCTTTTACCAATACTATCATCAACCCACTCATGACACTGAAAAGTGTTATTATTTGATAAGTAAGATTCAAGACTTGATTGATAATAATACCATATATGTGGTTGGTGTGAATGATAAAGGAAACAAATTAGTAGCTCCTCCTAATTAAAACCTTCAAATTTTCATATATCCTTTATCTTCCCATTCCACTAATGTGATTGAGATTGATCATTTTGCCTTCTCTCCCAATGATGTTGGTCTTGAATCTAATAATGTGGTGAACCTTGTTGACAAAAATGAAACTCCTAAGGACTTGAGCATTACATTTGATCCTAGTGAGACAATTAAAGCACCTAATGGCCCACTTTAAATCAACTATGAAAATCAAAGGCATACCTTCTCGAGGTGTGCATATTGATCCAACTTTCAAGGTTAATGTGATAATTGAAGAATTTATTTATACTTTGCAATTACATCAAGTGATATATGATAATACTAATGTGGTAGTTAGATTTTTTGATGGATTCTCTTGCCCTACTATTGGTTCTATCACACTTCCTATTGATTTTGGCACTAAATTCTTAGATGTTAAATTTTCTATCATTCCTACATCCGATCAATTTCGTGTAAAGTTGGGACATCCTTGGCTCTCTTCCATGAAAAGGATTTCTTATGTTGTTCATAAGTGTTTGAAATTCCCTCATAATAATAAAATCATAATTGTTAATCATAGAATATATCAACCTACTGTGAGGCATGGAGATGTTTGTCTTGATTATTTTTTGTCTTAACAATTCCAACCTCTTCAACCTAGACGTGATTCTCTTTAAATCATATCAAAAATGGAAAAATAAGATAAGTTGTCATTGAGTAAACCTAGAAATCAAACACTTAGCCTTCCTCTTGATGATCATATGCCTCTTATTGAGGATAAGATTATTCTTCCTCCTAAGGAAAGAAATAATCTTCTTCCCAAGGAGAAATATATTTATTCTCCTAAGGTTAAGAGTATCCTTCCTCCTAAGGAAAGAGATATTCTTTTTTCTAAGAAAAAATTTATTCCTTCTCCTATGGGTGAGTCAATTCTTCCTCCCAAAGATAGAAATGCTCTACCTCCTAAGCCTCAACCTAAGGATAAACATATCATTCCTCCTAAGGGTAGACCTATTCCTCCTCCTCATGATGGACCCGTTTTTCTTCCTACACCTCTCATTCCTCCTTTATATGGTGTGGTTCCACCTCCTACATCTTACAAAGAGAAGTGACCAGCCTCTCCTATTGTTCAACCTAAAAGACCTCAACCCATTCATCCTTCATTAAAAGAATAAAACAAGCCTATACCTAATGAACCTAAACCTTCACAACCTTCACCTAAAACTAAATGAAACCATTGTGCGAGAGAACACGACAGAGACATCGTGCTAGAGCCCATGAAATTGCTTCACAAATCATTTCTCCTCCCAAGACACCTACTGTTGGCATGGTTCCATTTTATCTTAATAAGGATGTTCAACCTAATTCTCCAATATGAAAAATGCTTCAAAATAATGATGGTTTTAGTTTTATTCCTATTAGAGCTCCTATTTTTATTAATCTTGATGAAGAAATAGGTGAGAATGTTGTTAACGATGAAAATGTAAATCCTAATATTTATGATGATAAATATGAATATGTTGATGTTGACAATGATTTATATAAACAATTTTTAAAAGCATTAGTCCTACCTCCTAGTAATGAACAAAGTTATCCATCCTTAGAGCATGGTCCTTGTTTAGAAATTGTGATAGCTTTATCTACTATGCTTGATGTCGCTCCTCTTGCATGTTGTCCACCTTCCCAAAACAATGATGAGAAAGATCGGGGGGCGGATGATGTGCTTTATTAGCTTCATTAGCACCATAGATTATCTCTCTCTCCTCTCTTTCTTGTTTGTGACCTTCTTCTATTTCCCTCTTCATTCTTCTATTTGTTATCCCTAGTGTTGTCTACTTGAGGATGTTCCAAAGCATTAAGATCTCTTTTGGTCTCTTCCATGTTGACTTAAAAGGCACATGTGTTCCCTTCTTCAATGGTGGTTTCCTTTCTTTGGGGGATGAGGACAATTCTATGTGTGTGTGTGTGTGTGTGTGTGTGTGTGTGTGTGTGTGTGTGTGTGTGTGTGTGTGTGTGTGTGTGTGTGTGTGTGTGTGTGTGTGTGTGTATATACATATATGTATATATACACATATGCATATACATATGTATATATATACATATACACATGTATATATATACACATATGTATATGCATAATATATATACATATGTATATGTATACACACACACACACACACACACACACACACATATATATATATATATACATATGTACATATATGTACATTTATGTATACATATACATATACATATATATACATACATACATATGTATATACATATATATACATATGTATGTATGTATATATGTATATATGTATATATATATATACATAAATATATATACATATGTATGTATGTATATATGTATATATGTATATATGTACATATATGTATACACATATACATATACATATATGTATATATATATATACACATATACATATACATATATGTATACACACACACACACACACACACAAATATATATATATATGTGTGTGTGTGTGTGTATGTATACATAAATGTACATATATGTACATATGTATATACATATGTGTATATATACATATACATATGTGTATACATATGTATATATATTATGCATATACATATGTGTATATGTGTATATATATGCATGTGTATATGTATATGCATAATATATATATACATATGTATATGCATATGTGTATATATATATACACATATGTATATGTATATATACATACATATATATATAAGGTTTCTCTCTTTTAATTTTTATAACAACCGTAATTATTGAATTGCATTATTGTTGCACAATCAATATGACTCCTCTTTTCTAGATCTTTGAATTCTGGCCTCCATAGTTTTTTTGCTTCTCTCCTTCTGTGATAGGTTTCCATGCAAGTGATCTTTGGGGGTTGTAGAGTTGATTTTTCCTCAATTCCAATATGGTATCAAAGCTCCAGATCTGCATGCCCATGTTCTCTTCATGAGAGTTTTTGGCCCTTATTCTTCAAATTTGTGTATTCAGGGGTTTGTGCAGTTGCTTTTTCCATTTCTGCGGGTAGCTGATTTTTTGGTACATTTTGGTGCCAAAAATATCTCATGGTTGGATTCAGGAGGCCGTTTCTATGAATTTTGATATAAAATTCGACATGTTTTGGTGTTAGGTGTTCTGGAGGCAACAAAAAATTTAAGCCTAGGTCGTACGGCCTCGAGACGCAGTTCAAGAAAAAAAAATTGGGTGCAGTTTAACGGCTTGCCCAGGCCGACGGGTTCAATATGGACCACCGACAGTCTATTAATCGTCGAGGCCGCGTTGGCGATTACCATCAGCGGTCACCACCTAGTGATCTCACCCGACAGTCTTTACAACGCTTGCATGGAGATGCCACCGCCGCCACCCAGGTTCTGCTGTCAGGAGCTGCCGCCGCCACCACCCGGGTCCTATCGCCTAAGAGTTGTCACTTTGTTGCCCACCATCTACTCTACCTGACCCCTGCCCCGCCCAGCCTGGTAGCCACCGCTTGCTCTGCCCGGCCGACCCATCCCACCTCCCCTACCCACCCCACCCTCCGCCTGCTCCACCCGATTGTTGCCTAAAAGCCACCCAAACACCACCTCCCTGCCACTAGCAGGGGGGGCTTTTTTTTTAAGGTGTTTTTTTTGCAGGCTATTGGTTTTTTTGCCATAACTTGAGAAAACAGAGGCATTTTTTGATAAATCTTATATCATCGGAAATCTCTTTCCGATCTCTATCCAGATCTAGAGGTTTGAACTTTTGATTTTTCTTTTTTGATGGCATTTTTTGTTGTCAAAGCAAGAGGTTCTTTTTTGCACTCTAGGAGACATAATTTGAGCATCTGAACTTCATTTTTTGAAAACTTTATATTGTTGAAAATCTTGTTTTGTGGTCTTTCCATTCATATGAGTTTTCTTTCCAAATTTTGCTCTAAGTATATTTTATATAGTTTTTTTCTTTTTAGCACTCTAGTGAATATCTTCAATGTTTCAGGTCCTGGGATCTCTTTCTTTTAGTAGGATGTCTCGTCTTTGGCTATTCTTTCTGTTTCTAGTCTTTTGTCTATTCTGATCATTATAGTATTTTATTTATGCAAATGCACTGAGATAAAGTGCCATCATGCATTGTATACTTGGGATCTTGCACATCTTGTGCCTTATTGTACATGCACTACTTATAAAGTGCCATGGGGGGGTTGATGTTTTCCTTTGTTTTCCATCTACCTTTGTCAGGTGAGTGTTCCTTCCACGACACTATGTACTTTCTCAGCACCTTCAATGTTCTTGGTTCTTCGTCATGTAGTTCTTGTTGGCTATTCTTTTTTGTGTACCTGTCCCTCTCCCTTTTCAATATTATGGGGAGGTTTGTCCTATTCATTCTAATGCTTCCTTGGTTTGATTGATCAACTCTTCAGGCTTTAGTGTTTCATGCCATCTGTATCTTTGAGTTTAGTTGTTTGCCTTTATTTGCCATCTTATTCGAGTAGTTTCATTTGAGGGCACTCATGCCAATTATAGTCTTCTCTACCTGGTCATGTTCTATTTCAGTGGAGGTTCTTTAGATCATCAATTACTCTTCGACAATGTTTGCATCTATTTCATGCTTCAGTGGTGTTCTTCATTCTCTTTTTTTGTTCCTATCTTCTGGAACACTCTTGTTTGGAGGCTTCTTAGTCCTTCACTTGAAATTTCATCTCTTTTTGGAGAGGAGTTTTGTTCCCACAAGGTTTTCTCCTTTTTCTCCACTTTACAGAGATTTTATTATACTTGGGTACCTCATTAGCCCCAGTTGTCGGGACCCATTGTTGCTTTCCTGCATTTTTACATGCTTTTTTAGTCCTTAGTTATTTTTTAGCTACCCCCTAAGTTCATCTTAAGGGGGGGTGTTGGAGTTATCTTTTATTAGCTAATGATTATTTATTTAATTATTAGTCTATTATACTCCATGTTTAAGCTAAACTTAGGAATCTTATAATTCTTTAGGGTTTTGAGTATACTTTTATAAGGATTCTCTCTTCGTATTTTTATAACAACTGTAATTATTGAATTGCATTCTTGTTGGACAATAAATATGACTCCTCTTTTCTGGATCTCTAAATTCTAACCTCCATAGCTTTTTTGCTTCTCCCCTTCTGTGACAGGTTTGCATGCAGGTGATCTTTGGGAGCTGTAGAGTTGATTTTTCCTCAATTCCAATAATATATATACATGATATACATTGGTTATCATAAAAAATATACTGACTCCAAAGCTAGGTGAAACCACCTCGTGTTTTGTATTTTGTGTTCATTATCCTTTGATTTGTCCTCTTGGGGAATAAATTATTGTGATAATGTTCTTGTCTTTTTGGGTGTATCCTACCTTAAATCAATTGCCCCTGATAAGGTGTGCACAATCACTTTAACGTGGGGGCATACACTCTGCTTAATGATTATCTCTCATGCATATATTGATACTTAAAGTTACTTGGCACACTTTATCTTTTGCTTTGTAGTTTTTGGTATCTTTATTTTCATGACACATAGTAAGGGAGTTGTAGTCATGGTTCTCTCTTTCTCTCTCTCATGATCTTCCCCTCTACCTTATCAATGAAGTTATAAGATCCTAAAGTCCACTGGGGGATTGGTGTATCTTGTCTCCTTGATGACTTGGTGAAAGTCTTTCAATTTGAAACCTTTGTACTTTTTTCGAGAGTATGATTGACCTCATACTCTCGCAAAAGTGGGGGCTAAATGTAGCATCCTAAAATTACACCACTTGCAATTTTTTACTGCATTTGGGTCTTCACCTTAGTGTTTGCACCCCTTGGCCTGATTGAAGACTTGATTAAACTCATATGCATCACAAATGTCAAAATTTTGACCTTGCACTGCACTTGATCCTATCCCCAAAATAGGGCAAAACCAGGGTGTAGCGCCCTGGTCCCCCTCATTATGGGCCCTCTTTAAACCATTTTTTCTATTTCAAATTTGGGTGGGATTCTCCTCTCCATGTCGGCCTACGTCGGAAAATTAGCCAATTAACACAACATGCAAGTATATAAAGATGATTTCCCCTCTCATTTGAACATCACAAGTATCTATCAAGAATATGACAATCACAAGAAATCAAGCATTCAAGCATTCAAGAGAAATTGAGCATTTTCAGTCTTCCTTCAAGCCTTGGAGCAGTAATAAAGTCAAGGATAAAGCATTGAAGTGGAGATCTACATCCTATTTCATGAAACCCTAATTCCATGTGGAGGCAAGCAAAACTTCAGAAGGAAACCTATAATCATTTCATTTTCAGTCATAATTCAGCATCTCCCTCAAAAGGAGAACATTTCCTTTTAGTCATTTCAATTATATTTATCTCAATTTCATGGTTAATTCCAAAACCCAAGTTTAACCAAAGGCAAGACCCTATTCCCAACCTATTTCCCTTTCTTTCTATGTGCAAGAAACATGTGTGTAGTTGTACTTCTAGAAAAAAGCTTCAAACATAGAGACAAAAAAACCCTTTTCGACACGCAAAAAATTCAAAGGACCAAGAGGCAGTGCCACGGTCCCTTCTTTTTCAAGGTATTTTCACAAGGTAGATCTGAATCGTCTCATATTGCTCAAATCCAAGTGCATGACTGAATCCCGAACCTATACCTCAGTTTTGTCTTCAATTTCAGCACTTTACCTTAAATCAACATTTCAACTTACAAAAGAGGGAAAAACACATTATAATTTATCAATCCACTTAGTATTCAGTCCTTATTTGATTTGTGATTGAATCTAATGGATTACCCCCCTCTTTAGAATGTAAAGACATTCTCCCCCAAAGCAAAAATTCATTCAGTTATTTCTCCTTCTATGTTGCAAATTGCCAAATCAAATTTTCCCCTTTACACCATCTAATCTAACCTCTCCCTTTTAAATTAGTTCTTGAATAGATAAAATACAATTATATCAAAGGTATAGATGTTGTAACTTGTATGAGTTGGAATGATCAATTCTTGTGTCCTAAATAGTGGGAAGTGCTACATAGATACCATGACCATAGAAAATAAGTACATGTTTCTTAGTAGGTAAAAATACATTGGGTATATATCTTCAAAAGTGACACAAGCAATTATGAAATAGCTCCTTGGTTATCCATGCATGATTTTGGGTTTCCATACATGTCTCTAGTTCATAACATATAATATATTTTTTCAATTATCTTTGACCTAAATGAAAAGGTATAACCATGGATGTTTTGACTTGTAGCATTAATACAAAATAGTATGGTGATCAATTCTCTAATTTTTGTAATATATATGGCACACTCCATGATTTTTTTGGAAATTCCTCTCATAACACAATTTTTCCCAATTCAAACACTATTCTCATCATAATTTTAAATTTAGTGTGCCACAAATTAGTTTTTGTTATAAATTGTAGACACATTTTCACAAAATGATTATTTGATGGAGGGTTTAGAAAGCTAGATTGGACTCTATATATGTACCTTTATAGTTCTCGATGACAAATCAATATGACTTATTTAAATACTATCCACTACATGACTTCCTTTGAAGTCTATTTTTTAAAGGATTTAGTCTAGTCTCACAAATGTGAGCAACATATAACTCCAATAGTACAACTTCAAGATTATATCCTAGTTTAGCCATATATTTTTTATAATTATAAGAACTTGAAAATAATATGAAGGATCATTGTAGGAATGCCCCCACTTCTTGGTAGAAACTCAAATAGAATACTCGTGATACTTGCAATATTGGATTGCATTATCCATGTCTAATTTTGTTTAGGTTCTTTGAAGGGAAACATACTTATAATAGCAAAAAATCTAGTCACCTACACGTCTAACATGTTGGTCGGTAGATCTATAGTAATGTCCTCATTTTTTAAAATTGCAATGGAGCTTCACCCTCCTTTGTGATTTCATAAAGACCTTACTCTCTAAAGTCAATTCTTATTGAACACTTCATCATATTTCATATGTTTGCAATCAATTTGGAAGTAATTTTATAATATTTGATTGAAATCTATAGAAGAATGCATGGATTGAGTACTTAAAAGTTATAATAAAAGTAAAAGAAGAAAAATATGTGTTTGAAACAAAACAAAAAAAAAAGTGGCTTTTGTTTGACATTTAATGTTATCTCTAAATAATTACAAAGTAATTACAAAGTAAATACTCCATGCATTTGGTGAAATAAGTCATGTTCATTTTTATATTTTTATATTTATCTTTAGTTGTGGTAGTGTACTATCAAGAATGTTATATTAAAAAACTAATATCCCCTTGAAAACCCTTTTCCAATAAATTTTATTTGTAAGAATTTATTTTTTTTAATGTCTAATGTTCAATTGAATTGTTGTTAGAAAATTATTGTTGTTGAGAGAAATAACATCATTATTAAAGAAATAAAACCTTCAATCCATATTAAAAAAAATTATCCCAATGAACAAGGGAACTTTAACTTATAATCACTTTCAAGACAAAAAATGATGAATCTTCAAAATAATCACCATTTGATTTTAAAAACTCAATTGTATATTAAAGTGAATAAGAGGTCATTTTATGGTTGAGTCATTAGTATCCTCTAAATAACAATGAAACCACAATTATTTTTGTTCATATAAATTAGATGTCTCCAGTATTATTTATAAATAGAGAAGCAAGGGCATGGAATCCACAAGCACACCATCCCAATGAGGGCCTTCACAAGTAGTTTAAGACACCCAATATGAGGACACAATCCCAACCTCATCCCTTAGGATGTTGGAGCCTTGCACTCAACAAGACTTGATCCCTAGTGGGCTCATTTGAAGCCATTCAACTTCATAAGTTGACCAAGGGCTCATTGACACTTGTGTGTGTGTGCGCGTGCGCGTGTGCGTGTGTGTGTATATGTATATGCATATGCATATGCATATGAATATGAATATGTATATGTATATGTATATGTATATGTATATGTATATGTATATGCATATGTATATGTATATGTATATGTATATGTATATGTGAAATTTAAACAAATTCAATGCAAAAATTACTTGTTCCAACAGTAAAGTTTAGAGTTTTTTTTTGAAAGAAAGTCATTTGCTTATATTTATGTGGAGTCTATTAGATGTAATAGTGGAGAAGAGTTTAAAGAAAATATTAAATGTATTAGTTGTGAAAATTTTGGATTTAAATTAAGATGTAAGATATTGACATTAGATTATTTATGTATCAATATTCAATTATTTTCTTATATTTTATTGTGTGTAGAATCCACTTTTTAGTTTTGTAATAGGACAAACATATAAGATAAAACTCTCTAATACTTGTACTTGTAGATTTTGTTGAAAGAGATTTTTTAATTTACTTTTTAGAAGTGATATATTACAAGTACATAAAATATACAATTATACGATTTATATTTAAATTTATAAAATATTTAATATAAAATAAAAAAATCTATTACATTTGTTAACAAATCCATTCAATTTTTAAAAAAATTGTGTTTCTTTTTTGTTAGGTTGGTATCTTTCTTGTTGGTTTTTTCTTTACTATTGTTTTGTTGATATTTTTTTTATTTTTGGTTTTGTTAGTTTGTGTCTTGGTATGTTTTTTTGTAGTATGTTGCTTTGTTTTGCTGTGTTTATGCTTCTTTTTCTTTTTTGGCATTGTTAGTTGTGTATGTATTTCTTATCGTATATTTTAGTTTTGTTTTTTGTCAATTGTCTTCTTTGTTTCTTCTTTTTTCCTTTTCCTTTTGTTCCTTCTTCCTTTGATCCTTTGATCCCTTGGGTTTTGTGCCTCTCCTTTCCTTCGCCCCTACCCTCTACCCCACTCTTTTTAGTCACCTTAATTTGCTACTATTTTCATTTCGCTTTTTAAGCTTTCTTAATTTGATGATAGATGATGGAACATGATCTAAAATGTTGATAATAAATTATTCACACAATTAAATCCAAAGGTTATTAAGATAATGATTTTAAAAATTTAAATATACATTTAAAAATGTCATTTAATAAATCCTTAAAAAAAAACATATTAATAAAATATACAACTTAAATTTGAAAAAGAAAACTAAATTAGATAATAATAGAGGAGAGGAGCCAAAATGTGCATGAGGTCCAATATGTGTTATAGTACTAGAGCGGTTAGGGGCCCACAAGTGTGCACCTAACCACCTAGTACATATCATAACCATCTAAAAAATATACACATTTAAAGATCTATCAAGCACCCAATATATAAAGAACACATTTTAGTAAAAAAGTGTTAAATGTATTATATATATAACATAAAGTTCAAATATAATCGGTCAAACAATTTGAACTACTTCAAAATCCACCTATACATATCGGGTCCACAACCCAACGTGCCAAAAAAGTCGATCGATTGTTCAAAAATTAAGTGTCTTTTCAAAGCATAAACATGGGAAACATTAAAAGTTTACAGAACCCAACATTGAACATATCAACTAGCATAGCATCACTATAATGACACATGTGCACACATGGAATCAAAAGTGGACCATCAAAGGTCACCTAAATAGATGCATGAGTCCACGTGTGCGTCATAAAATGTGACCTCCTTAACACATTATTGCACCCTTTGTCCTATCTGTCTAGCTCAAACAAGCATGTAGTGGTCACTTCATCGCACACATACTATTCATGTCAAAAACACTCCCACTTGCATCCACAGAAAGAAATGTTTAAGGCCACCAATTTCCATACAAAATTAATCAACTCAGACTTAAATGGCAAAAAAAAATTGGCTCTGCAAATTGAATGGAGATTCAAACTACAAATTCAACACAGTACAGACATTAAAGATGGCACAACAATAAATACATGTATATATATAAATAGATATGGAATCATCTAATTGCGGTCATGAAGAAGACATACCAAGCATTTCAGTAAGCATCAAAGAGGAGCAAGAAAACACAACACGCATTGAAGAGGAGAAAAAAGACATAACACATTGAAGAGGAGAAAGTAGACACAATGTTTTTTCTAGACATTAATCTTCTTCACAATCTATGTTTCTTGTCACTTACCTACTTCTTCATAGTCCATGTTTGTTGTTATTTGCCTACAGTAATGAGGAAATGATAAATCATTTGGTTCATTCAGTTTCATATAGTCGTTCAAAAACATTTACTTCATTCAGTTTTTAAAAAGTTATTCAAAAATATTTACTTGTATGTTTTAAATAAACACTATTACATACCTTACCAAACAAATATTCAAAAAACCATTGTCGGATGCCCACACACCTTCAATTCTTGCGAACGCCCATGGATCCATTAACCCAAAAGTCTACCAAGTCATATTTTATCTATAACCATTTCTCATCACTATATTCCCCACCTGAACCTACCACTGCCATTGTACCATGCCCATGAGGGCTCGATTCTTTTTCATGAAGAAATTGTTCCAATAAAATCCACCCATGGCCACTTCACCCTCCTCGACTCCCAATCCTCCCCAATTTTCCATCTAATAAAGGGGAAGAGGGTAGTAACTCCACCATCATCGGCCCCATTTTGAAGATCAAATCCAATACTTAGGATGACCCTACCAAGAAAAGGTCGGAGGTCATCAATCCATTCCTCCCCCACTCATGTCTTCAACAACCACTTTATTTTGTCCTTATTCTTTCCAATCTCCAACCCCCACGTTGCCACCATGCTAATAATATCCACTTAGTGAGATACCTATGTGATGTTTGCATGAAGCATTCCCCAAGAAACTATTGGAAACCAATAACACTGAGAGGGGAGGTGAATCAATGTTATACCGAAATAGTAGATTTTAATCTTAACAAAACATTCATACACCAACCGGTATACCAGTATAAACAAAATTGAAAGAAGTAATGCAATCGATATGCCAAACACATAAATAAGAAACATAACACACTGATTTATACATGGAAAACCTCTATGAGGAAAAACCACGGTGGGATTTGTTGCCCACAATATCAATCTACTGGCCATATGAAGAGATATTACAATATATGATGGGCTTGCACTTGCAGAAAGGCTTACAGCCTAGAGCACACTACTCATCACAAAAGGAGCCTCACTAACTACATAACATTCCAGACAAAAATTTGGAGAATAGTGAACTGCTTAATACAGCATCTCCTATGCCAGAATACAGTTTCGGTTTAAGCTTTGTCTATTCTGGTTAAAATGCTAAACCTCAGTACCGGAATAACCCTTACAATAAATTCCTCACATACATAGTCTCTCTGATATATTTTGTATCATATTGCATTCATATATCCATTCCACATGTCTATCCTTATTAAAAAATGATCTAATCAATCTCCCCTATATACCCTATAAAAATTATGCCTTGTGTCGGCTTACAAGGATATATACAATATCAAATTATATGTCAGTCATGTAACATAAATGAATAAGCATTAAAACAATTTTTTGATGTTGGATCCAAGAGTGTCAACCTCCAATATTGATGACCTTTATTATACCAAGTTGGCCTACATTGTTGGTAACCAAATAAATCTCCTATCTTGTCGGTGTCGATGTCCGTGTAGAGTCTGTGAAGTGCTTGTCGGTACACCATATGAAGTTGAAACCCAAAATCATGTTGCCATCAATGACAACATAATGAAACATAACCAATAGAGTGTCAATTATATCCCCCTTTGGCATTGATGGAAACACTCATGTGAAAAATGATCATGGTTTCATCTATCGGTTTCATCCTGCCCTGGTCCCCTTGAGCTAAATATGCAAAATACTCCATATCTCCAAAATTACAAAAACTTTGTAACTCCCCCTAATGTATGCAACCCTTCATTCTTTTTCACATGTATACTACTCCCCCTTTAACATCAATGCCCAAAAATTGTAAAAAGAATGTCAATGAATAATAACTGTACATTGAATACCTCCAAAAATGTCTTACCGGAGAGACTAATTTCAAGATTTCTGGGTAATCTTTCTCTAATAACTCTATATAAGTATCCCAACTGGTTGTGAATGTGTCAGAGATGGATACAAGTCCACTCAATAAATATGAAAGTGATTCTTTTTTAGTGAATTTTGTTGGTGTGGGCTTACCAAGCATATCCATGCATTCCCTCTTATGTACACCAAGTGAATCCAATCTTGGACTCACCAAACCTTTGAGACTTATGGCTCTTCGAATGATCTTATCTCTTTCCTTTTTAAGAGCAGAAATTTGGTTCTCCACAGTCAAAATTTGTCCATCAATAGATGTTGTCAATGAAGTTAGTTCATCAAAAGAGTTAGCAATATTACCAATTTTGTCTTGTATCTCTTTTATCTTTTCATCCACTTTTTCTATAAGAATCTCTATATTGCAACATACCTTGTATATATTAGTACCTTGTTTCAAAGAATTTTCTATCAAAATTAGTTTCTCCTTAATCTTTTTCTTCTCTCTGTCAATAATCTAATCAAAAGCAGCTCTCTTAGCCAAAGTGAATTTCTCAAGTGCATGTTGGTTAGATATTTGTTGTAATGATTGAAAATATTTAGAGATGTGGTCTTTCATTGCCTTAATCTTTTTAGAAGGGCTCGCTTCATTCTCAATCTTACATTCTTGGACCAATCTATGCAAAACTGTTATGGATTGATCGATAATCCCTTTGTCTGTAGTTCCTTCCTTCATCAGTTTCTGAGCAACCATCATCATTAGCTCGGTGGGAATCATCTCTGTGATGGATTTATTCTCAACTTGAGAAGTTTCAATTGTCAATAATGATGTGCTAGCAATTGGTTCCCTATCGGATTCCCTTGTTTTCTCTGGTGATTTAACTTTTAATGCCTCCTCACTTGCACTAGTGGCTTTGCCACTTGGTGCAGTCTGTGCAACTGTCTGTTCCTCTCTAGGAACAGTATCCTCAACCTATAAATTAGTATCCAGAGGAGAAGTGTCCTCAATGTTAGTATCTTGTACAATATTCTCAGCACTAATTGGTGTCTCTATATTTGTTTGTACATTTGTGTTAACCACTGGCTCAATTTCTACTATCTTGATATTCTTCAAAATTGAGGATGGAGTACCCATAATTCCTTTACCTTTTCCTTCAATTGGTGTATCTACAATATCATTCTTTGTCTCCGGTGAAGTGAAAAATCCTCTATGCTCTCCCAAAAATTTAATCCAAGCCTTCTATGTTTCCTTTATCACCTCATTCATCCTTCCTAACATCAGGCTAGTTATTTTGTGTTTGCTATTAAAAAAAATTTGTCAACAACCTCTATTGTCTTCTCCATTTCATCTAGAGTTATAGAAACACATATAGCTAAAATTTATTGCATTTTAATATGTTTGTCTTCTGACATTTCAGATAACCTTCTAGAATCTAGCATGTTGTATAGCTTTGTCGGTATTTGATTTTCTACTTCAATTAATGCCTTCTTATAGTTATCTAAATAAAGGAAGAATTGCTTCCTCTACCTCTCTCTGTTTGTCAACTTCTAAAGTACTATAATAAAACTTAACATTTTTCAACATCCCATCCTTAGTGATTTCATCAATAATTTCAGCACAAGTCTTAGGCAAAATAATTGTTACATTACTAGTCTCTAGTGCCAAATCAATGTCACTCTTCTTCCTCCTAGTAGTACCAGATGCAGCTAATGGTGTAGCCTTGGGTGCCTAATTTTGTGCTGATAATTTGATGGTGACCTTCCTAATCAGTTGTTTCTTTGCTTCTACTTTAGGTTCTTTTGGTTTCTTCCTCACAACTCTTTTGAATGCTATCGGTGTATTATATTCAAACTCAGAATCTGCAGTCACAAGTTCAATGTGAACTATCGAATCCTTCCTCTTTCTCCCTTTCTCTGGGACAACATCAATGAGTGCCTTAATATCTTTTAAAACCTCTTGTACAAACTTGCTTGCCTTACCTTCTTGTTTTTCCCTCTTCTTCTGGTTGAACTCGGTTTCAACCTCAAGAGTCTTTTTTTATGCTATTCCACAAGGTTTTTTTCCTTCATCTATATCTAAATCAAGTAGAATTTTTGCATATGCATCAAGAATTAATGCATCCACCTCATAGCCCATTTCAGTTATCCAAATCTTCTAGGGCTTGACTACCTCCATGAGGGTCTCATCTTTCTTGACCATAAAATATATGTCGGTATAGTATTTATCTAGTATATGCTCAAGTACTCTTATTCTAGACCTCATAGATTTTTGAAAAGCTTTGAAGTAACCCCATACCTTATCATCTCTAAGACTTCCCAATGTAGGAATTGATTTTTTTAGTTGTTTGTCTATCGAGATGTCAAAAGCCCATTGCTTCCTTCCAGAATCAGGGGTATCATTCAAAAAGTATAGCATTAAACAAACTAATAGATTTCCATACCTGAAGGGTGTAGCTCCCGGAGACAACTGAGAGGGGGTGTGAATCAGTTGTCTTAATAAATTCAAACCAAAAACTTATTAACCAACTTAATGCTTAATACTGGTAGATCAGTTAAGTATGCCGGTAGATAGTGTTAACAGTAAATTGCAATACTGGTAAGAATTAATGCATGAAACATAAGCACAAAGTCATCCACAACACATGACACCAATATTTGTACGTGGAAACCCTGTAAGGGAAAAACCACGGTGGGAAACCTTACCCACAATCAGATGATACTACTGGAGATAGTAAGTGTACAAAGAGGGGTCTACACATGCAGAAAGGCCAATAGCCTAGAGCTCACTGCTCAATCACAAATGGGAGTCACACTGACTACAGTTGGATGGTTAAATCCAATAAGAATGTACTATGCAAAATCACATCTTCATATGTTGAATTCAGTACCGGTGTAATGTTGATATGCTTCTACAAAAACCTAACTTCACCTTCAGATGATGTCTTCATGTACCTCTGCTTGATCTCGCATATATCTTTACTCAAACCTTTTCCGCATTCCACACTTAATCTTACAAATAAGATCTTACATTTATACCATACCCTAAGACCAATTTTAGTAGGTCGGCTTTACAATAAAAACATTTTATAAATAATATAATATCCAATGCAATAACCAATTAAACATGTTGGCTTAATGCATTTACAACAATAATAAATCATCTCCATAGCGTGCCATGCTGATCTGGAAAAGATAAACCTACCGGTGTAACCCTAGATAACCTGGACCTATTTGCCAGTAAAATCAAATATGCAAATAAGAATATATCAATGATTATTACTTCAAAATAAAGTGTCCACATGATATCTTCGACATTACCAAGTGTCTTCCATGTCATTTCAGGTACCGGTGAACCATATACCAGTAACTGTTGCACAGTTTACTATTGCGAGTGAATGTTGCTAGATCTTCAAAGTAGGTGTATTTAGTAGGTGTTGACATCAATGACAAAACCATAACAAAATACCAAAAATCTCCCCCTTTGGCATTGATGGCAACACAAGATGGAAATACCATCAAAGTGCCAAAAAAAACAACAATCTTCATTTCTCCCCCTGGGAGTGACAATACCAATCTTTCATGTGTCTTTCAAAATTTCTCCCCTAAAATCTCTTTTTCTTACCAAAAAGATAATGTTTTTCCATAGATCTCTCTCTCCCTTTGACATCAAATGCCAAAGTCACAAAAGGTCAAGTTCATACAAAATACCAACCAATTCAATATACCAACTACTCCTCCTGAGAAGTAGCTTCCTCATCAAAATATCGGAATAAAAGATTTGTCTATTTAATTATGTCGGTTGATGACAATCATCAACTGTCTAAGTCTCTATCGGTGGTGGTATGACTCCGAGCTGATCTCTAAGATACTCAAAAGTTTCCTTAGGCAAATTTTTTGTGAAAATATCTACAAGCTACTCTTTAGTATTCACATAAACCAGTTTTATCTCTTTTTCTTCAACTTTTTCCCTTAGAAAATTCAGTTTGATAGAAACATGTTTTGTTTTAGAATGTAATACCGGATTTTTAGATATATCAATTGTTGTAGTGTTATCACACTATATAGTAATAGGTTCCTTGCATTTTACTTTTATGTCTTTTAACATTTGCTTAAGCCAAAGTACCTGTGTACAGTTTGTTGCTGCTGCAACATATTCTGATTCTGTTGTTGATAAAGATGTACAACTTTGTTTCTTACTTAACGAAGAAACTAATCTCTTTCCAAGAAAGAATGCTCCTCCAGTGGTTCTTTTTCTATCATCCACATCTCCTACCCAATTTGCATCTATGTATGCATATAGATCAAAATTTTCATCTTTAGGATACCATAATCCAAAATTTGTTGTGCCTTGTAAGTACCGGAAAATCCTTTTTACTGTCAATTCATGATTTTCCCTAGGATTACTTTGAAATCTAGAAACTATACATACTGCATTCATAATATCAGGTCTGGTTTGTGTCAAATATAGTAAACCTCCTATCATAGATTTGTATCTAGTTGGATTAACAGGTCTAGATTCATCCCTTTGAGATAATTTGTCATTTGTAGTCATAGGTGTGCTTACCGGTTTAGAGTTCTCCATCCCAAATTTCCTAAGTAGTTCTTTCAAGTACTTAGATTGACTCAAAAATATGCCTTTATCAGTCTGTAAAATCTACAATCCTAAAAAGAATTTTATTTCTCCGATCATAGACATTTCAAATTCTTGTTGCATTTCAAGAGAAAATTCTTTGCATAATTCATCTTCTCCTCCAAAGATTATATCATCAACAAATACTTCAATAATCAAGATGTCATCATTAGTTACTTTGTAATATAAATTGCTATCTGCATTTCCTTTAGTAAAACCAATCTTTAAAAGATACTTATTCAATCTTGCATACCAAGCTCTTGGGGCTTGTTTTAATCCATACAGAGCTTTTCTTAATCTGCAAACCATATCATTGTCATCTGTCAAGGAAAATCCATCAGGTTGTTCAATATAGACTTCCTCTTCAAGATCTCCATTCAAAAATGCACATTTAATATCCATTTGATAAACTTTGTAATCCTTGTGAGCTGCAAAAGCAAAGAATAATCTAATTGCCTCAATTCTGGCTACCGATGCAAAGGTTTCATTGTAATCAACTCCTTCTTTCTGAGAATATCCCTTACACACTAGTCTTGCTTTATTTCTGACAACCTTACTATCTTCATTAAGTTTGTTTCTAAATACCCATTTGGTTCCAATTACATTTTTATTTTTAGGCCGGGGAACTAATGTCCAAGTATTATTTTTCTCAATTTGTCCTAATTCTTCTTCCATAACTTTAATCCAAAATTTATCTTCACATGCCTCATTGATAGATAATAGTTCAATTTGAGAAATAAGACATACCTCTTCATTGGCCAATCTTCCTCTTGTCATGAATCCTTTAAATTTGCTTCCAATTATCTGATCTTCAGAATGATTCAGTCTTACATACCAGGGTGTCTTAGTCTATTGTTGTTCTTCAATTACTGTGGAATCTTCTAATGATACCGGAGTAACTGGATCATCATTCTGTACTGGTGGATTTATTGTAGGTCCATTTGTCATAATTTTTGTTTCCAGTTCAGAGTCTATATACCTTGAAGTTCCTCTGAATTGTTCATCAATCTTTACATTTGTACTCTCAACAATTTTTTGTAATCTTTTATTAAAACATCTATATGCCTTGCTCTTAGATGAATAACCAAGAAATATTCCTTCATCACTTCTAGGATCAAACTTGCCAATATACTCATCTCTTCTAATATAACATTTACTTCCAAAAATTCTGAAGTACTTAGGAGTAGGAATATTACCAAACCATAGTTCATGAGGGGTCTTACCGGTTTCACCTTTGATGTGAACTTTGTTGAATGTCTAGACAGCAGTGCTTACTGCCTCTCTCCAGTACACATGTGGTAGATTTGCTTCTGATAACATACTTCTTGCTACATCCAAAATAGTTCTGTTTTTTCTTTCAACAACTCCATTCTGTTGTGGTGTCTGAGGTGCTGATAACTATCTTTTGATTCCATTTACTTCACAGAATGTATTAAAATCTTTAGATGTGAATTCTCCTCCTTGATCTGATCTTAAACATTTAATTTTCTTACCGGTTTCATTTTCAACCATTGCTTTGAATAGTTTGAACTTCCCAAGTGCTTCTGATTTTTCTCTGAGAAAAGTAACCCAACACATTCTAGAATAATCATCAATAATTAGCATGAAATATCTATCACCTTGTAAGATTTTAGTTCTAGCTGGACCACATAAATTAGTGTGAATTAAATCAAGGGCATTATTGGATTTTTCTGGAATACTTTTCAAACTAACTCTAACTTGTTTTCCAAATTGACATTCCTTGCAAATTGTATTTTGAGGTTTCACAATTTTAGGTAGATCTCTAACTACCTTAGAAGTATTGATTTTTACCATGCAATCAAAATTTACATGACATAGTCTTTTATGCCATAGCCAACTTTCATCTATATGTGCAATTAAGCATGCCTTTTCACTGTTATTCAAATGAAAGATATTACCTTTAGTCTGATTACTGGTTACAATTTCCAAACCAGTTCTATTCATGATTTTGCATTTTCCATTTTTAAATTGTAACTGAAAACCTTTCTCAACTAATTGACCAACACTTAAAAGATTATGTTTTAATCCTTCAACATAGTAGACATTGTCAGTGTTATGTTTACCATCAAGAGATATTGAACCCTTGCCTTTGATTGAACAGGCTTTGTCATCTCCGAATCTTACTAAACCTCCATTGTATTCTTGAAAGTTCAAGAATTTACCTTTGTCTCTAGTCATGTGATGTGAGCATCCTGAGTCAATAATCCATTCATCCTTTTATTCAACTTTAGCTGCTAGGGCTTGTTCTACCGGTTGAGCAATAGGTGCCGGTTGATCTTCTGTTATAGCAACAAAGACCCATCCATTGTCTGTTGGATCCTCATCAAAATCATCAGTCACACCTTCATCAACAATGTAACAAGATTTATCTTTGTTTTTCTTAAATCTGTATCTCTAATATTTAGGATTAGGTTTGTATGTTCTTCTAGCTTCCTCTCTTAGTCTAGCATGTCTATCAGGGCATCTTGAAGCCATATGACCAATCTTATTGCAGTTAAAACATTTAAAGGGTGCTTTACCTTCATACTTACTTCCAATTGGGCCTTTTGGCATTTTTCTTGCAAATAGTGCTTCAAGTTCTTCAAGCTCTTCATTCTCCTTCCTAGTTTCTTCAAGTTCTCTTGCATAAAAGTCTCTCCAGTCTAATTTGTCAAAGGATGGAGTAGATGATGTTGATGCTTTGAAGGCCAAATCAGTTTTTATAGTAGTAACAGGGCCAAATTCCTCAATTTCAAAAGCTGAAAGTTTTCCAATCAATGTATCCATAGTTATTGATGTATTAGGCATTGTTCTCAACTCATTTATAGCAGTAACCTTCATTTTATATGCCGGTGCCAAACCTCTTAAGATTTTTGAAACAATCTCATCTTCACTCAAGGTTCCTCCACAACATTTGATACCCAAAAAAATTTCATTTACTCTTTCCATAAAAGCAAAAATCCTTTCATCTTCTTCCATTTTCAGATGTTCATACCTGACTCGGAAGCTTTCAAGTTTTGCAATTTTGACTGTGGAATCCCCTTCATTCAGTGTTTCCAAGTGATCCCAAATAGCTTTAGCAGTAGACCTATATGATAATCCCATGATTTGTTGATCTGATAATGCGCTCAAGAGTGCTTCTCTTACTTTGCAATCATTTTCTTCATCTTTAGCTAAAGTAGTGGGAGCATTCTGACCAGCTACAGCAGCAGTATAACCATTCTTAGTAACTTCCCAGATGTCTTTACCAATGCAATTCAGATGTGTCTCCATTCTGATTTTCCATATCCCATAGTTGGTTCCATCAAGTTTAGGACTATCCTTTCTGAAATAATTAGTAGACATTGGATCTCCTCAAGTTGTTAAACTTCTACAAAAAGAGGACTAGGCTCTGATACCAATTGTAGGTCCTGGAGACAACTGAGAGGGGGGGGTGAATCAGTTGTCTTAATAAATTCAAACCAAAAACTTATTAACCAACTTAATGCTTAATACCGGTAGATCAGTTAAGTATGTCGGTAGATAGTGTTAACAGTAAATTGCTATACCAGTAAGAATTAATGCATGAAACATAAGCACAAAGTCATCCACAACACATGACACCAATATTTGTACGTGGAAACCCTGTAAGGGAAAAACCATGGTGGGAAACCTTACCCACAATTAGATGATACTACTGCAGATAGTAAGTGTACAAAGAGGGGTCTGCACATGCAGAAAGGCCAACAACCTAGAGCTCACTACTCAATCACAAATGGGAGTCACACTGACTACAGTTGGATGGTTAAATCCAATAAGAATGTACTGTGCAAAATCGCATCTTCATATGTTGAATTCAGTACCAATGTAATGCTGATATGCTTCTACAAAAACCTAACTTCACCTTCAGATGATGTCTTTGTGTATACCTCTACTTGATCTCGCATATATCTTTACTCAAACCTTTTCTGCATTCCACACTTGATCTTACAAATAAGATCTTACATTTATACCATACCCTAAGACCAATTTTAGTAGGTCGGCTTTACAATAAAAACATTTTATAAATAATATAATATCCGATGCAATAACCAATTAAACATGTCGGCTTAATGCATTTACAACAATAATAAATCATCTCCATAGCATGCCATGCTGATCTGGAAAAGATAAACCTGTCGGTGTAACCCTAGATAACCTGGACCTATTTGCCGGTAAAAGCAAATATGCAAATAAGAATATATCAATGATTATTACTTCAAAATAAAGTGTCCACATGATATCTTCAACATTACCAAGTGTCTTCCATGTCATTTCAGGTACCAGTGAACAATATATCCTGCCAGTGAACCATATACCAATAACTGTTGCACAATTTACTGTTGCCGGTGAATGTTGCTGGATCTTCAAAGTAGGTGTATTTAGTAGGTGTTGACATCAATGACAAAACCATACCAAAATACCAACAAAGGTGCCCTTCTTCTCACCTTTAATCTTCCCTAAATTGATCAATAACTCCTCAAGTATCCAGTCACAAAGATCTAACTTTATATTATCTCGCATCATCTTATATGTGGCCAAAATAAATGAACTTAAAACTAAATTCGATCGATTAGACTGAGTTACCTCGTAGCCTATGACCATGCTTCCAAATTTGATGTTGGTGTCGATGATGGTGCTCACCTTCATCGATCTCTTGTCCAATGTGGCATCGGTGATCTTCCTTACGAAGTCATTTGATACTTTCTTATCCGGATGTGGCCCTATCGATGACAAGCTAGTAATTGCCTGAATGGATTCCTTACTGATTTTGTAGGGTTCTTCCATCCATATGAATTCCCCATTTACTCTACTCAGTACATATCAGACTATCTCATCCTCGAATTCTAGAATATCCAGAATATCAGTAAACCCATGTTGGTTTGATTTTACGAGATTCTCCCATGATTTCATTCATATACATCCCTTTAATCTCTGAAGTGCCTAAGTACTCTATATGACAATGAATATAAACCCTAACATCTTCCACATATACCACTCCCTATGGAATGTGAGAAAATTCTCCAACCAAATCTTCCTTGGTAGCCACATGTGGATACCATTTGAAAATTGGCATGGGGATGTCCTTAGCCTCTACTACAATTGGATTTGCAATGAAAATAGGAGCAGAAGATGATCATGATTCCATGATTCAAGAAAATACCTTTAGATAGTTGTCATTGAAAACCTCCAACAAATCCTTCTAGATGTCGGTGTGATCACTCAAGAAGAAATTTGATCTCCTCTAAATAGCCTTTGATCATACTAAGTCTCTCTGAATCACTTTAAATGTTGGGTGATTAACAATGAAGTATAATTGACCTTTTATCCATCGAGAAAACCCTAATCTTTTGTTGACATAAATGACTGTCGGTGAAAGATACCAGATCTCACTCTGAACATATCAATGCTGGATAATCCTCTCCAATATCTAGAATAACTTCCATAATATCCTCCTAGGGCATATGAATCATCTTCCATGAAATTTTCCTACCCCTAAGGTATTTTCCTTAGTTACCAGATGAGCTCATTGTCGATGCAGGAGCAGCTTCTTCTGTCGGATAGGTAACTAGGGCGTTCCCATCTGATGATTTCTCTTCAGTATTCCTAAACCATCTCTAAGTATGATCTTGTTGAATTTCACTAACCTTCTCTTTGCCTTTATCATTTGATCCTCCATTTCCAACCGGTAGATTTCTGCTTCTACAGAACTTAGCAATATGTCCAACTTCATTGCATGCATAATATGTAACATTGTTCTTTTCAATTGCCTTGCTAAAACCAATGAAATTGCTTGACCTGCACTGATTAGCCATATGTCCAAATTTTCCACAAGCATAGAATTTTACAATCATTCTGAAATCTTCTATCTAATGACCAATTTAATTACATTTAGAACATTTACCGGGAGCAGAATCAAGGTTCTAATTTGCTCTGTTTCTACATTGTCTAGCCATGTGACCAAATTTATTGCAAAAAAAACATCTACCATTGAATTTATAAGAATTGAATTGCCTTACTGGTGCCTTATGGTTTTGATTATCATTAGCAATACCAAAACTCTGTCCTTGCTCAAATCCAAGTCCACTAGAATCTCCAATATGTCTCTGTCTCTTCAATAACTCATCAAGTTGTGCTGAGTTGATCTTGAATTTTTCTTTGTACTCACTTATAGTAGTTAAATCATCTCTTAGTACTGTCAATTGTCTCTCAAGCTCTTGCTTATTACTCTGTGATTGTACCAAATCAGTCCTCAATCTCATTTTCATGAACCAGCCTACCACATTCTTCAAATTTGTTCTTCAAGGATACATCAAGATTTTCTTAATTTTTCTTTCCATCCTCAATCTCCTTAGATATCCTCATAGTCATAGTTTGCATCTCATTCTTCATAACCATGTTCTCCTGACTCAATTTTTGACATTGTTCCTTAAGTGCATTTTTCTCTTCATCATCCTGATTTTTCAAAAGTTCCTTTCTCCTAGCTTGAACAAATGATAGTCTCTCTTGTAAGACAAGAATAAATTCTTTAGCAGAATTCAACTCATCTTGTAGCTTTAATTTCTTCAATATTTTAGCATCATAATCTTCAAGTGCCATCTCAAGCTGCTTCTCCAAAGCCATATTTAATGATTCTGGTTTCAGGATCTTCCTCAAGCTATTAAACTTCCTCTAAGGCAAAGGCTTTGATACCAATTGTTGGAAACCAATAACACTGAGAGGGGGGGTGAATCAGTGTTATACCAGAATAGTAGATTTTAATCTTAACATAACATTCATACACCAGCCAGTATACCGGTATAAATAGAATTGAAAAAAGTAATGTAACCAATAAGCCAAACACATAAATGAGAAACATAACAAGATTTATACGTGGAAAACCTCAATGAGGAAAAACCACGGTTGGATTTGTTGCCCACAATATCAATTCATTGGCCATATGAAGAGATATTACAATATATGATGGGCCTGCACTTGTAGGAAGGCTTACAGCCTAGAGCACACTGCTCATCACAAAGGAGCCTCACTAACTACATAACATTCTAGACAACAATCCAGAGAATAGTGAATTGCTTAATATAGCATCTCCTATGCCAGAATATAGTTCCAATTTAAGCTTTGTTTGTTCTGGTTAAAACCCTAAACCTCAGTACCAGAATAACCCTTGCAATAAATTCCTCACATACATAGTTGTAAAGCGGAAAATCGCTGTCGAACCCCAGTTGGTCTCCCCTCTTCCAACTCCGAGGAGAGAGAAGGGAGGTTCGCTAGGATTCGATGGGTTTTCACTTAGGGGGAAGACTTTACATTCAAAAGAGGGGTTGAAACTCATAAGATCCAATCTCACACAAGGTAAGATTGGATGCTAGATGAATTTCAAGGGTTTGGAAAGCAAAGCTACCCTCTTTTGTAAAGAATGTTGATTAAGGAAATTAAGCTAAGAATGCATAGAAAGTCATAAAGATTCGCTTATAAACTGAGTTTAGGTTATAGGATGAAGCTGCGGACCTGGAATTAGCAGTAAAATGTCGATACGGCGCTGTCCTGCAAATTTGAGCAAAAGTTGTCGGGACGATGGCGCCCAGCGCCACGGTCCTCCGAAAAATCCGCGAAACGAAGGGGGATCGGTTCGTCTCTGCACAAGGATTCCAGATCTTCAATCTCAGCCGCGTACCTGCAACCTACACACAGAAAAGCGAAGACGATGGGGGGTTAGGGATTAGGGGTTTGCCTTTAGGTCAAACCCCGGTTTTGGAATTAACCAAGAAATGAGCAAGAGCTGTAAATGTAAATGACTGTAATGTAAAACAAGTACTAATACCTTGTTCTAAGGATGTTTGTATCCTTATGTGCGAAGGTTTAGATGTTGTATGTTGTAGTATGTAGCATGTAATAAGTGATCTCCTCTTCAATGGTTGAATCCTTGACTTGAATGCAACACTTAGCCTTGAATGGAGACTTGAAATGATCAATTGCTTGAATGCTTGAATGCTTGAGTATAGTTTCCACGCCCTTTCCATCATATCGAATGAAAGAGGAAAATGTAGTTTATATACTTGTCAATTAGGGCTGATAGACTGATTTTCCTGACCTTAGGCCGACCAGGGAAGTATATTTCCAAATTGCAATCAAAAAGACCCGATACCACTTAGGAGACCGGGCCCAAAATAGGACCCAGGGACCAGGGCGCTGGGCGCCATGGCCCTGGAGGACCAGGGCGCTGGGCGCCTTGGTCCTGAGGGACCAGGGCGCTGGGCGCCCTGGTCCTGAGGGACCAGGGCGCTGGGCGCTCTGGTCCCACCTCCGGGACAGCGGGGTGCAAAGGAGGTTCAGGCCAGGGTGCATGAAAAATGCAGTTTTCAGTGTCGTGAGCAAGTTTTGGGGTCTCCATTCAAGTTGCGTGTTGCGTCGCCATCGTGAAGACCGAAATGCAGTCGAAATTGCAAGTGTCGCAATTTTAGGACGCTACATTTAGCCCCCACTTTAGCGGGAGTATGTATGCTCATACTTCCGGTAAAGTACAAGGAAACAACATTGAAAGACTTTCACCACGTCAAGGAGGCAAGACACACCAAGCCCCCAGTGGACTAAGGATCTTACGATTTCGATTGAAAAAGTAAAAGGGAAGATCACGAGGGAGAACCATGACTGTTAGTAGTAAGGTTCCCTCACTATGAGTCATGCAAAAAGAAATACCAAAAATTTTCAAGACAAAGCTAAGTTTGCCAAGAAATTTTCAAGTATCTTTGAAAGGATAGACAGGGTGTATGCCCCCCTACGTTAAAGCGATCGCACACGCCTCAACGGGGGTGATTGTTTTAACGTAGTGATACACATAGGAAACGAGAAAGGAAAGGAGCACATTACCACAAGGATTTAGCCCCCAAGTGTGAGATAAACCCAAGGATAATGAACACAAACACAAAGCACGAGGTGACTTCGCTTTCCTCGGGGTCAGTATGCTATATGATAAGTCATGTATATATCATATGTATGTATGCATAATTTTTCTTCATTCCCCAATCAAGGAAGGTCACCTAGAAGAAGGGAACACATGTGTCTTTTGAGTCAACATGAGAGAGACCAAAGAGATCTCAATGCTTTGCATCGTCCTCAAGTAGACAACACTAAGGACGACAAATAGAAGAATGAGAATAACATATAGAAGAAGTAACAAAAGAGAGGGGGAGAGAATCTGCCATGCTAATGTAACTAGTCTAGCACGTCATCTACCCCCCGATCTTGCTGATCAATGTTTCGGGAAGGCAGGGAACACACTAGAGGAGGAACATCCAACACAGCAGATGGAGCTATCACAAGATCCAAACAAGGGCTATGTGCATGTTCCAAGCCACGTTGTTCTTGTCTAGGAGCTAGGATAAGTGCTTTAGAAAATTCATTAGATAAATGGTTATCAACATCAACAAGTTCATATTCACTATCAGAAGCAAGAGGAGTAACATTTTCATCATGCATAACATTTTCATCTATATCATCATCAAGATTTATAAAAATAGGATCTTTAACTCGCACAGGATCAAGACCATCATGTATCTTATGTTTAGGAGATTTAGGCTCAATATCCGGCTGAGGAGAAAATGGAATAATGCTTGTTGAAGGTGTTTTTGGAGATTGCAAAGTTTGAGAAGCAGCTGCTTGAGCCCTAAGATGACGCTTTCATCGACGTTCGCGTGCAGAACGATTACGTCTAGTCTTAGTAGGAAGTGGAGAAGATAGAGGAGGAGGAATGTTCTCATCCTTATCACTTGGATGTTTAGGTTGTGGTCTCTTAGGCTGGATAATAGGAGAAGAAGAAGGTCTCTTCTCTCTATAAAAGGAAGGAGGAGGAACCGCTCCATATAAAGGAGGAATTTTTGGTTTAGGGAGAAGACCAAGTCCATCATGACGAGGAGGTATAGATCTACTCTTAGAAGATTTATTAGGCATAGACATAGTTACATCCATGGGGATGGGTTGGGCATCTTCTTGGGGAAAGACATTAGTTTTGTCTTTCAAAGGAAGAATTTCCTTCTCAAGAATGATAGGAATGTCAAGTTTAGGTGTTCTAGGTTCACTTAGAGATAGGATCATATCTGTTTTCCACTTTTGATAAGATTTAAAAAGATGATCACTTCGCGGAGGAAGAGATTGGAATTGTTTAGGCCAAAAGTAATCAATAGGAACACTAGAGGTTCTTTCAGTTGGTTTAAAGAGACTATGATTGACAGTAACAACTTCACCATTATGGGGAAATTTCAAACACTTATGAATAGGAGAAGCAATAGCTTTCATGGAAGATAGCCAAGGATAGCCAAGCTTCACACGAAATTGTTCGGAAGATGGAATAATAGCAAAGTTCACATCAAGAGATTTGTTATGGACCTCAATAGGCAATGTAATAGAACCAATTGCAGGAGAAGAAAATGCATCAAATAGTTTCACAATCACATCTGTTTTGTCATAGATCACTTGATTCAATTGCAAAGTAAAAAGAAATTCTTCAGTAATAACATTAACCATGCACGAAGGATCAATAAGCACTCCACGGCAAGGTGTATTTTTGACTTTTGCAACTATGTATAAAGGACCATCAGGTGCTCTAATGGTTTCACTAGAATCAAATGTGATGGAAGGTTCTTTAGGGATTTCGTGCTGCTCTACAAAGTTAATCACATTCGGAGTCATAGACACAAGACCATCAGATGAGAAAGAGGAATCATTAGCCTCAATCGCATTAGAGGTATGAGAGGTATGAGAAGGTAATGGATCAGTAAAAATCTGAAGATTTTGGTTAGGAGGAGCTACATATGTGTTGCCTTTATCATTCACTCCAGAAACAGAAATAGTATTATTATCAATCAAATCTTGAATTTTACCCTTTAAAGAAAAACATTTTTCAGTATCATGACCAGGCTGACGATGAAAATGACAAAAAGCTTTGTGATCAAAATAAGGTGAAGTAATCTTTGCAGGATCAATTTGTCTTACAGGAGGAAGAGTAAGCACATTTTGTCCCAATAACTTATTCATAATATCATGCAATGATTCATTCAAAGGAGTATACTTTCTTTCTTTCCTGAAAAATTTAGAAATAGGAGGCACACCTGATGCTGCATTCACATTGTTGTTGATGATGTTTTCATTGAATTTGATGGAATCTCTGTTCGGTTTAAACTTCCCAAATGGTTGTTGACTGCTATCACCCTTATCACTCAGAGCCATAGGATGTGATTGTTCCATTTGACTCACAGTCAGTTGATAATTGTGAAGAGTGGCACACAACTGTTGGAAAGAAGTAAACTCAGAAAACAGAAGTTTGTCTCGAATGTCTTTTTGCAAATTAGAAATAAAGATTCTTTGAATATCATTATCAGGCACTGGAAAAGAAATTTGAGCATACAAATGCTTATATCTACCAATGAAATCAGTCACTTTTTCTTTAACACCTTGTTTACAATGCATTAAATCAATCAAAGTAACTTTAGGACTTATATTGTTTTGAAATTGTTGAATGAAAGCATTTGCAAGTTGTTCAAAAGAAGTAATAGAATAAGAAGGCAACGAGCAATACCATTGTAGGGCTTTGTCTCTTAATGTTCTGGTGAATAGTTTTGCAAGCAACCTTGGGTCGTAAGCAAAATCAGTACAAATTGTTTGAAAAGTTTTAACATGTGTTAGAGGATCTCCTTTACCATTATAAAGCTCCAGATGCGGGATTTCAACATGTTTAGGAGGGATAGCTCGAACAATGTCAAGAGAAAGTGGGCTCGCAACATCAAATGTGGGCACACTAAACTTAGATTGGTTCATAGAGGCAATTTGTTGCTGTAAAGAAGAGACAGTTTGTGCAAGATTATTAATGGTAGCTTCAGTCGAAGAGTTCATATTAGGTGTGTTAGATTGAGATGGAGGTGTGATGTTATTGAAAGAAGGTAAAGAGTAAGGTGGTGGGACCCTATGATAGTCAACCATAGGGGATGATTGGATAGGAGGAACACTACAAGGAGGAATGGAATGGTTAAATGAATTGCCCCCTTGCATCATGTTCATTTGTGAAGATGTAATAGGAACACTCATTGAAGGAATGTACGAAGAAGTTGGATTGAATGAAGGAAGAGGGTTAATTGAAGAAGAGGGATTGCTCCCATGACTGGTAATCACAGGAGGAATGTCTTGTATAGAGGTAGCCATTATGTTTGATGTAAAGGTAGGTATACTAGCAATAGGAGTTGTCAAAGGAATAGAATGATTGACTTGTGTAGGAGGTTGTGTATAACCTAAAGATTCAGCACAACTCTTCATAGGCATCACATTCGAATCCACAATATGTGCAATACCACGCAAAACATCAATTCCATTCTTATCACTTTGAAGCATGCGTTTTAGACCCTCAATTAAAGGAAGAGCTTGACTATCGGGATACTCATGAGACATCCATTGGTGAAAATCGTCAAATTGGTTATCCAATTTGGAAAGTTGTTCAACGGAAACTTCATGGAGAGCTTCTTCATCATTCGGAGGATTAGAGGAATTACCCATGTCCTCGTTAAAAAGACTATTCAAATTAGGTTCCATCCCCTCGGTAGTTAAACCTCGGAAAGACTTAATTCTACGGCTTCGTCTAACGGGAACAGTATAAGTAGGGCTTATTGTTGTAAAACTCATGCACTAGAGAGAGAGAAAAGATTTTGAATTTAGAGGTAGCAATTTTCAGTAAAAACAGCCAATCTTCCAGATTTAAGCTGTTAAATGCAATCACAACTATCTCCCGAAATTTCAAAAAAAATGTTCGGGACCGTGGCGCTCGGAGTGCAACACGGTCCTTGCAACTTTTTTCGAAATTTGCAGGGATGAAAGGTATGATGATTTTAGAGCTAATCTGAAAAAATTGAGTGATTTTACGATCTGTAGATAGGCCAAATTAAAGTTGCAATCTCAAAATTGAACCCTATCAAGATTGTCGAAAAATGCAAAATTTTGAATTTTGAAAAAGAGAGGGAAACTGAAATTTTGAATTTTATGATTTTAGAAGGAATGTCAAGAGCAATGCAAATTTTGAAATTTAAAAATTGACTCAATTTCACGCAAAATTCAATTTTGAAAGCGGAAATCAAGGTTGTTTTAATTAAGCACTTAATTTCAAAAGCCACAAAATGCAAGAATTTGAATAAAGCACTGAAATTTCGAATGAATAAAAACACACTTTTCAGATTTAGGACAGTAACAACACAATTTTGACACAAAATTTCAGTTTCGATAATTTTTGAATGATTAGGAGCCTTAAACCAAGCAATCACAAGACCAACTTTGACTGTAATTTTGAAAGTGTTATAATTGACAAAATCAGCCAAAATTCTGGATTTTAGCAGGAAAATACAGCAAGATCTCGCTCCCGAAATTTTGGAAAAAATGTCGGGGACGATGGCGCTCGGAGTGCAACACGGTCCTCGCAACTTTTTTCCAAATTTTCAGGGATGAAAGATATTGTGATTTTATTGCAGAATCCAAAGTTACAGCTGATTTGGAGATGTTTTGATTGGTCAAATTGTCGGACAAAGGTTGAATCAAGAGGGTTTCAAAAATTAGGGTTTTGACACTTAACCACTTAATTTTCAAAATTAAAGTACAGATATGAATTGATAATTTATAAAAGAAAAGCAGATCTGAAGCAAGCATTAATAATTAAACATTTCGCAAGTCCAATGTTCAAAAAGAAAATTTAGGGTTTTTATGCAATCACCTCTAAAATTTTGCAAAAGATCAAACATGGAAATGTAATCAAGGAATCAAATTTCAGATCTAGGCATGAAAAATCAGAAAGGATGTTCACGTCGGGTTCACCAAAATGTAAAGCGGAAAATCGCTGTCGAACCCCAGTTGGTCTCCCCTCTTCCAACTCCGAGGAGAGAGAAGGGAGGTTCGCTAGGATTCGATGGGTTTTCAATTAGGGGGAAGACTTTACATTCAAAAGAGGGGTTGAAACTCATAAGATCCAATCCCACACAAGGTAAGATTGGATGCTAGATGAATTTCAAGGGTTTGGAAAGCAAAGCTACCCTCTTTTGTAAAGAATGTTGATTAAGGAAATTAAGCTAAGAATGCATAGAAAGTCATAAAGATTCGCTTATAAACTGAGTTTAGGTTATAGGATGAAGCTACGGACCTGGAATTAGCAGTAAAATGTCGATACGGCGCTGTCCTGCAAATTTGAGCAAAAGTTGTCGGGACGATGGCGCCCGGCGCCATGGTCCTCCGAAAAATCCGCGAAACGAAGGGGGATCAGTTCGTCTCTGCACAAGGATTCCAGATCTTCAATCTCAGCCGCGTACCTGCAACCTACACACAGAAAAGCGAAGACGATGGGGGGTTAGGGATTAGGGGTTTTCCTTTAGGTCAAACCCCGGTTTTGGAATTAACCAAGAAATGAGCAAGAGCTGTAAATGTAAATGACTGTAATGTAAAACAAGTACTAATACCTTGTTCTAAGGATGTTTGTATCCTTATGTGCGAAGGTTTAGATGTTGTATGTTGTAGTATGTAGCATGTAATAAGTGATCTCCTCTTCAATGGTTGAATCCTTGACTTGAATAAAACACTTAGCCTTGAATGGAGACTTGAAATGATCAATTGCTTGAATGCTTGAATGCTTGAGTATAGTTTCCACGCCCTTTCCATCATATCGAATGAAAGAGGAAAATGTAGTTTATATACTTGTCAATTAGGGCTGATAGACTAATTTTCCCAACCTTAGGCCGACCAGGGAAGTATATTTCCAAATTGCAATCAAAAAGACCCGATACCACTTAGGAGACCGGGCCCAAAATAGGACCCAGGGACCAGGGCGCTGGGCGCCATGGTCCTGGAGGACCAGGGCGCTGGGCGCCTTGGTCCTGAGGGACCAGGGCGCTGGGCACCCTGGTCCTGAGGGACCAGGGTGCTGGGCGCCTTGGTCCTGAGGGACCAGGGTGCTGGGCGCTCTGGTCCCACCTCCGGGACAGCGGGGTGCAAAGGAGGTTCAGGCCAGGGTGCATGAAAAATGCAGTTTTCAGTGTCGTGAGCAAGTTTTGGGGTCTCCATTCAAGTTGCGTGTTGCGTCGCCATCGTGAAGACCGAAATGCAGTCGAAATTGCAAGTGTCACAATTTTAGGACGCTACAATAGTCTCTCTAATATATTTCTCATCATATTACATTCGCATATCCATTCCACATGTCTATCCTTGTTACAAAATGATCTAATCAATCTCCCCTATATACCCTATACAAATTATGCCTTATGTCATCTTCCAAGGATATATACAATATCAGATTACATGTCGGCCCTATAACATAAATGAATAAGCATTAAAACAATTTGTTGATGTCGGATCCAAGAGTGTTGGCCTCCAATACTGATGACCTTTATTATACCAAGTCGGTCTGCATTGTCGATAACCAAAGAAATCTCGTATGTTGTTGGTGTCGGTGTAGAGTCTATGAAGTGCTTGTCGATACACCATATAAAGTTGGAACCCAAAATCATGTTGCCATCAATGACAACATAATGAAACCTAACCAATAGAGTGTCAATTGCCAACAGAAACACCTTCAATGCAATCAGAAGTCCCTGCTATTAGTACTTGAAGAAAGATTTCAACCTCTTGTCAGATATTTTACCGACAAAAGCCAACTACTACCTCATTGTGTAAAGGGTGAAAGTGGCTTCCATTCTTTCCTGCAACTTCCCTAAGCCACCTGTCCCCTACACAGAATATACAATGGACAATATTCTCCAGACAGTACATTCTTCACCCCTATAAATACTACCAAAATTGTATATATGAATGGTGACTTAAATGCTTTGGCAAAATGGTGGCAGCCCAAATCTCTCCAATATATTCACTGAATTAATGCATACTTCCCATTTTAATTTTGCAACTGCCACCTCATCCCACAAGTGGATGCCACTAAATGTTAAATGCATAGGAATTGACAAAAGGACTATTAATTATTATGATCAATTTTGTTTTCATTCCCTCAATCAATATCCCTCATTAATGAAATAATTTCTAGTCCCTTTTCAATTCCCATGCATTTGACAATTAATGGCCTACTTGTTTCACATCCCATTTATCTATTCCCTAATTTGATACTATATATATAGGCTTTCTTTCTGAATTTATACCCTTATTGTTTTACTTCCCTTTCCAAATTTCTACTTACATGTATGAATATGCATATATGTACATGTGTATGTGTGTGTGTGTGTGTGTGTGTGTGTGTGTGTGTGTGTGTGTGTGTGTGTGTGTGTGTGTGTGTGTGTGTGTGTGTGTGTGTGTGTGTGTGTGTGTGTGTATACATATATGTATTTACAAATATGTATGTCTTGAAATCTGACTTTGAAACACTCAAGCTCTTCAATTGAATCCAAGAAATAGTGAAAAGGAAACCCTCCACCAAGGAAATTGAAACCTTTAGGCCAATTCAAATAGTGCCATTGAAGCACTTAAACCCTTATTTTTTAACAGTGAGATACAAACACACAATCAAATAGTGATTCAAAAGACACCTAGATTTATATACACATCTGTATATACATATATGTATGTATATACAAATTTACATATAATATATATAGCCTTAAAATGTAAAATTGGATCCCTAAAACAATGAAACTTAAACCCTTCAGCAAGGAAATTGAAACAGTGAATCAAACAACAATTCAAACAGTGAATTCAAACATTGCCATTGAAGCCCTTAAACCCTTACTTTTTAATAGTTAATTACAAACAAGTACATCACAATTTTTTAAAAGACACATAAATTTATATACTCATTTATATATACATATATTTATGTATATATAGAATTACATATAATGTATATGGCCTTAAAATCTTAAATTGGAACCCTAAACAATGAAACTTAAACCCTTCACCAAGGAAATTGAAACAATGAATAAAACCATGAATCACACAATGAGTCAAAATACACTTATATGTACATACATACATCTACATATATGTATATACAAAATTAAGGGCAATGTATTGGATCCATAAAAGAGGTTGACAATGAGACCCTTCAACAAGGAAATTGAGACCCTTCAAGCCAATTCACACAGTGACTCAAACTGTGAATCAAAAGACACTTTACTTTGTATATACAAATATGAAAATGAATATATACTAAAATTAGAAATACATGTGTGTGTAAACATATATGTATATACATAATTTCATATAATATATATGATGAATACTAAGAGGGGGGGGTGAATTAGTATACAGAAAAATACTGAACTTAAACACTTTAATAGTCTAGCAGTAAACTGGTAAAGCAGTTTAACAAACAAACTAGTTGACACACATGCAAACCAAATAGAAAATAAGACATTCACCCACAGGAGCAGTAACACCATAACACAAGATATTTGATGTGGAAACCCAAATGGGAAAAAACCATGGTGAGATGAAACTCACAAGTAACTATCTACAGAATAGAAACCAGACCGGTTAAGGTCATACAATATTCTTTACCAGAACAGATCGTGTTAGGAATCTCAATCTCTATTAGGAGATAAGTCCGATTAAAGACTACCTTGCTAGAGGATTTTAGATCCACAGATGTGAACCACCTTGTTAGAGGATTTACAAAGGCTTTTCTGGGCCTATCCGGTTAAGGGTTTCTAACTTGTCAAAGATGTGAGTAATCAACAAGTGAGTGATCTAGCAAATTGCACAGATTGCTTGGTTAGATCCTTGATAGCTTGTTCTTAATTCATTCCAGCATTACTTCAGTCTTCAACACATTCACACTCTGCCTTCTCTCACATACCTAAACTTCTCTTCTCTAATCACACTTACAAAAACTTATCAGTCACTTTCAATAACCCTTACTAACTTTTTAAAACCCTAGACATGATGTCCTTATAAAGAAATCTGATTTCTTGTCGGTCCAATAGGTTTACAATACAATTTTCTAGGTTCAGTGCATCTAGACATATTTGGTAACACGAAACAAAAAGCACCACCAGAGTGTCTGCACCGAAAAAACAATCAGTGGATGGTAACTCATCACAGAGTATTACCGGTTCATACAAAATACCTGTTTACGTAAAGTACCAGTTGTCAATTTGTCGAAAATGAAGACTAGGAAATATGTGTTATGCCGCTTTTATCCTTTGTGCTGCTTGAGATCCTCGAATCTCTTGGGGTCTACATACTGCTTGAGATCGGTAAACACTTTTTGCAAAACACCGAGAGTCTAAAGACTAACACATGATACTGGTTTGGAACAATTACCGGTTGAATATAATTCATATATTCAAAAAGTGATCTCATAGCAAGTGTGTGACCATCAATGACAATTACAACATAATCATCAAAAATGCCAACAATCTCCCCCTTTGGCATTGATGGCAACACTTAGGAAAATTTTGACATCTAAGTGTTTTACAAAATCATGCCATAAACAAAATTACTCCCCCTACGCATATGCACTATCCCTTTTGCAGAAAATACAATGTATACTACTCTTTATCAGAGATAAACATGAAAGTATACATCAAAACATCAAAATTTATATACTTCTCCCCCTTTGCCAACAATGACAAAAACATTGCAGACTAACCCTTGTTTCATTAGTATTAAAATAATAAGTGTTTATGACAGTAAAAAGTAAAATTTGTCAAAAACTGATTTAAAGTCCTGCAAAAATTGCTTCATGGATAAGGACCATGACTCAAGTAGGGAGGTACCCACCTCTTTCTTTGTCTAAATCTAGGAGACCTATTCTTCCATGGCATCTATCATGCTCGTCTCTTGAGTGACCGTGATGTAGTGATCTTGTGCCTAGCTCTCCAATTCACCCTTACTCACCCCAACTCCTCAACTCACCCTTCTACTCAAGCTCCTCCAAGGTAACTTGTTAGGGTACACTCCTTAGACCTCCAAGGCCTAAAATATATTGGCTTGCCTCCTAGGTATATCCTCTTAATTTTTCTTGTTGGTTTTGACCCCAAATCTCTGATTTTTAGATGGTCTCCTACTAGTTTCCCAAAACTCCAACTAGGCTCCAAAGACCTCCGCCAAGGCTCTTCACTCTAACCATGTTTAAAGCTTGTGGTTATGTTTTGTAGGTATTTTAAAGGTAATTTTATTCATTATAAATTTCTGCACCTTCCTCCCAAACCCTAGGATTTCAACTTGCTTCTACCGGCTGCTATTAGGCCTAAATGACTAGCCCTTCTGGTACTGTTTTTTGGTCTTTTCCCCAAAAATTTCCTAACAACCCCTAGATATTTTTACATATTCAGATACCCATTTATAAGTTAAACAATATCACAAATTTTCCCATCTGGGTTTGTTGTAAAACTAGGGTAACTCAAAACAAGCTATTTTTAAGGGGTTTAGGGTTTCCAGGCAGTTTTGGAAGACGTGCTCCAAACTCTTCACCAGTCAAAATATAAAACCAAAAAAATCTTTTATACTTTTGGTACACCCATATAAATTTCCAAAACACTATTGGTTGCTAAGGTATCAGCTCTCCATGGCTCTGAAAATGAGCAATCTCTGCTGCCCCCCCCACACACTAGCTACAAGCTTGTGTGTTGTTCATCTCACCCATTCTCCTCCTTGTGGCCTGAAAAAACACAAAAAACCTACTCTAAACCTATTTAAAGAGCCTACCCAATCCATCCAATGTATTTCAACTTGTTTTATTCATGGATGCTCAGGTAAAATACATTTTTACAATCAAAACCCTAAATTTCAAGGGTTTGTGAGCAACTTTCAAAAAAATAGTGATAACTTTTGATTCAAAGCACTTAAGACCTTCATATTATACTTGTTGGAAAGGTTAAAAAAAAATTTAACTTCCTATGCTAATATGAGCACCGTACCAGACCATACAGGTCATACAAAATCAGAAATTCAAAGCAAAAATAGTCCAAACATGAGAAAAAGCATAGGAAACCCTTGGCAAATGAATGGAATACAAACCAAAAGTTGATTAAACTCATATTGGAGATGTTTAGAAGGTTTTATACATAATTTAAAGTTGGTTCCAACCAACTTCCAACGCTATTTCCTTCATGGACAACTTTTGCCAAAAAATGCAAAAGTTGTCATGACAATTTTGACAACTTTTACCTATGAGTGCAAAAACACACTCCAAGGCTCTCAAGGCCTTAAAAATAACTCAAATTGAATCCTACAATGGATTTAAACCATTTCCAAACATTCTAGCAAGTTTCCAGGCATCCACCTGGTACAAACCAAAAATTGGCATTTTGACAACATTTCAGGATAATGACAATTTTGGATCCTGAGCACAATAAAAGTGTGGACAACCAAACTATGGCTTCAAAAAGCATCATAGGAATTATTCCACCTTATTACAACATAAAATAACTTGAAATCACACAAAAACTCTAAAATTCAAGAAAAGACAACTTTGAGTTAGGTGCCCTGCACCATACACCCCTAGGGCAAGGAACTCAAGTCCCTTGAGTTATCAGGTCTACTAGTTGCACTCCATGATAAATTATGTTAGCTTCTGACATCCACATAGCCTCTGAATCAAGTAGACCTGCCCACTTCACAAGATAATGTTTGTAGATGCCCTTTCTTGTCTTCTTAATCACCTTGGTATCCAAGATGCTTTCCAACTGAACCAGTTGACTAATTGGTAAATCCTTCACCCAATCCTCTTCAGATTGCAATGTGGTATCCATCTAAGAGGTCTTAGATTCTCCTTTATAGGGATACAAGTCACAAATATTGAAAATAGGAGATATGGCCAAAGAAGGAGGTAGTTCAACCTCATAGGCATTTTGGCCAAACTTATGCACAATCTTGAGTGGCCCAATCTTCTTCATCATCAACTTGGTTGGTTGTCCTTTTGAAAGTCTTTCCTTTCTAAGATAAGCCAAAACTAAGTCTCCAACCTTAAATTGCAAGTACCTCCTTGATTTATTAGCTTGGTCCTTATATTTTCCTAATTTTTGTTGCAAGGACTGCCGTACTTTTTCATGAATTTCCTCAATACCTTCAACAAAACTCTCTCCTTGAGCACTCTTGTGGGTCATTGTACTGATATCACTAAGTTATAAGACACCTCTAGGATGCATTCCATAAAAAATTTTAAAAGGACTTATGTCTGTGCTCCGGTTGACTGAATCATTGTATGCATACTCTGCTTGGCTGATCACCAAGTCCCAAGTCTGACCATGCTGCTTAGTGAGACACCTTAGGAGATGACCCAAGGACCTATTGACCACCTTAGTCTGACCATCTGATTGTGGATGGTAGGCAGATGAAAATGAGAGTCTAGTACCCAACTTCTTCCACAAGGTTCTCCAGAAGTGACTCAAAAACTTAACATCCCTATCACTCACAATGCTAACTAGAAGTCCATGAATTCTTACTATTTCTTTGATGAAAAGACATGCAATATAGGTGGCATCATTGGTACTTTACAAGGGATGAAGTGAGCCATTTTGTTGAACCTATCTACCACCACATAAAAGCTATCAAATCCTCTTGGTGTTCTTGGTAAACCCAACACAAAATCCATGCTCAAATATTCCCATGGCCTTTGGGGTATGACTAAGGGCTGATATAAACTTGCATTACTTGCTGATCCTTTTTCTCTCTGACATATGGCACATTGTTCAACAAATCTCCTTACTTCTGATTACAACTTGGGCCAATAGTAGGACCGACTAACCTGCTCCATTGTTTTATCATTGCCAAAATGACCTCCTAGACCCCCTTGATGTTTCTCTTGAATGATGTTTTGTCTCATAGAGCATTGGGGTATACAAAGGAGATGTCCTTTAAACAACAAACCTTCCTATATCATATACTCTGAGTAGGAAACATGAGAAGTGTTAGAAAAATCAGAACATGTAGCATATATTTTAGCAAAATATTTTTCTTCTTTATAGAGGTCTCTCAACTCCTCCAACCCCACACTGTGCAATTTAATCTCTTGTATGATCATGACTCTCCTACTGAGTGCATCAGCAACTTTATTTGAGGTTCCCTTCTTATGCTTGATAGTGAAGGTGTAAGATTGTAGGTATTCTACCCACTTGAGGTGCTTCTGATTCTACTTCTCTTGTCCATTGAGAAAACTAAGGGCATGGTTGTCAGTATAGACCAAAAATTCTTTGGGCAGCAAGTAATGATGCCACTTCTTCAAGGCTTGCACCATGGCATACAACTCCAAGTCATACATAGAGTAATTTTGTTTTGCTTCATTCAACTTTTCAGAGAAAAAGGCTATGGGAAGACCCTCTTGACTCAAAACAGCCCCTATTGCTCTTTGACTAGCATCACACTCAATTGTAAATGATTGATTGAAATCAAGTAACCTAAGAGTAGGTAACTTATCTATCTTCTTTTTTAACAACTCAAATCCCTTTTGAGCCTCCTCTATCCACCTAAAATGACACTTGACTCCCCCTTTTATAGTATTGAGCATAGGAGCACACACATGACTAAAGTTTCTTACAAACTTCCTATAAAAGGATGCTAACCCATGAAAACTCCTAACATCACTGATATTATTAGGTGTAGGCCAACTAAGGATTGCCTCAACCTTACTAGGATCCATTTTTAGACAACCTTGTGAAATGACAAAACCAAGATATACAAGTTCAGTCTTGAGAAACTCACACTTTTCAAGGTTGATTTTGAGCTGTGCCTTTTTCAGCTTCTTCAAGACCATCTCCACATCCTTGAGATGTTCTTCTTTGGACTTGCTAAATATTAGAATATCATCAAGATATACAATCACAAATTTACCTATGAACTCAGCCAAAACTTCATTCATGAGCCTTTGAAAGGTGCTAGGTGCATTGGTAAGGCCAAATGGCATGACCAACCACTCATAGAGGCCGGCATTGGTCCTAAAGGTTGTCTTCCATTCATCCCCTAGTCTGATTCTTATCTGATGATAACCTGATTTTAAATCCATCTTTGTGAAGTAGCTTGCACCCCCAAGATTGTCCAACAAGTCTTCTATCCTTGGCATAGGGAACCAATACCCTATAGTGATCTTATTGATTGCTCTGGAATCTGTACACATTCTCCATTTTCCCCCTTTCTTGGGTGCTAAGATAGTATGTACAACACATGGACTCAAACTCTTTTTGATGAATCCTTTGTCCAAGAGCTCTTGCACTTGTTTGGCAATTTCTTCATTTTGACTAGGTGTCATTTTGTAGGCAGCCTTGTTAGGCAAACTTGCCCCTGGAATCAGATCTATTTGGTGATTTACATCCCTCATTGGTGGCAAACAATTAGGTAGATCTTCTCCTATTACTTCTGCATATTGTTTGAGTAGACCTTTCACCTCTTGTGGCACTTCTTCCATTGGATCTGCCTTACCTTCTTCACTAGGTTTGCGCACAATAGCATACCCTTGATCTCCTTCTTGTTTCATCACCTTAAGAAACTCTTTTCCACTCATCATCATCACACTTGATCCCACTTTTGTTTCCTCTTTTGGATCGGGTAATGGATCCATTTGATACCTCTTACCATTCTTGATAATGATATAGCTATTCTTCTCTCCATCATGTTGAGCCTTTACATCAAATTGCCATGGATGTCCCAACAGCAAATGGCAAGCATCCATAGGCAAAATATCACATAAAATCTTGTCCTTATACTCACCAATCTCATAGTCTACCTATGCTTGCTCATCAACTAAGACATATTGGCCCTGGTTGAGCCATGACACCTTGTAGGGAGTGAGATGTGGCAGCCTCTTTAACTTGAGTTTATCCACCATTTCAGTTGAAACTATATTCTCAATTGAACCTGAGTCTACAATCACTTTGCAAATCTTTCCTTGAGACTTACAAGTTGTTCTAAACAAACTCTTCCTTTGTGGTGGCTCTTGGGCTTGAGGAATCTTCAACAAAGACCTTCTTAGCATTAAACTTTCACCATCTGTCACTGGGCCTGCCTTGCTGAGAGGGGAAGACACACTTTGATTGTCTTCTTCCTGCACTAATTGTGTTCCTTTCTCACCCATGTATGAGTGTGAAGAGCTGGTTGCTTTCTCTGGACACCTTCCCATTGTGTGGCCAACTTGATTACAATTGTAACATCTACTAGTGAAAACTGAATTTCCTCTTCCCGAGATTCCAAATCTGCCCCTAGAATTGTTTCTTCCTCTGAACGATCCTCTAAATGACCCCCTTGAAGAGTCTCCTTCACCTTCTTGCCTGGAGTTTTCTTCATTCCTTGATGTTTGTTGTCCTCTACTAAAAGTGCCCCTTCCTCTAAAGGATCTGCCACCTATAAACTTTTGATTTTGTTCACTCCTCTTGATTTTGTCTTCTGCTCTTAATGATAACTGAAAACACTTATGAATGGTATCAGGAGTAAGGATATTGATTTCATCTTGTATATTTTGTCTCAATCCATTCATGTATCTAGCCAATTACTCCACCTCATTCTCATGCTTCTTAGCTCTGAGGCTTAGCTTATGGATTTCTTTTGTGTAAGCATTGACATCTAGCTCCCTTTGTTTCAGATTTTGCAATCTCTTATGAATTTGAACTTCATAATCTCTTGGAAGGAATTGTGCCTTAAGTCTGATCTACATACGCTCCCATGAAGTTATCTTCTTTTTTCCTTCTTGTATCCTTTCTTCTTGCATCATATTCCACCAAACCAATGTTGATCCTCTCATTCTTGATTTGGCCACATTAACTCTTTTCTCTTCTGCTACCTCTTTGTAATCAAAGTGATTATTGAGAGCTTCTATCCAATCTATCAACTCTTCTCCATTGAAGTTTCCTCCATATGTGGGTAATCCATCCAGATTGTCCTTAGAAATGGATTTGACTACATCTAGGAATAACTTTTGGTCTTGAGGCATAGCTACTACTGTTGGTTCCTCTCCATCTTCCACTTCTTCATCAGTCTCATCACCCCATTCTGTCTTAAGCTTTCCCTTCTCCTTCTTTGTCTCTCTTCTTCCTCTGCTTCCTTCTGTATCCTTCAATCCTTCAATCATCTCTGCCACCATCTATCGGATGGCTTCTGGAGTCATTTCATTTGGAGGCATTGAACTTTCTTTTGATTCTTCACAATTTGACATACACCAAATCTTTCAAAGAATGACTCTGATAACACTCTGATGCAGAGATCTTGTGCCTAGCTCTCCAATTCACCCTTACTCACCCCAACTCCTCAACTCACCCTTCTACTCAAGCTCCTCCAAGGTAACTTGTTAGGGTACACTCCTTAGACCTCCAAGGCCTAAAATATATTGGCTTGCCTCCTAGGTATAGCCTCTTGAGGTTTCTTGTTGGTTTTGACCCCAAATCTCTAATTTTGAGATGGTCTCCTACTAGTTTCCCAAAACTCCAGCTAGGCTCCAAAGACCTCCGCCAAGGATCTTCAATCTAACCATGTTTAAAGTTTGTGGTTATGTTTTTTAGGTATTTTAAAGGTCATTTTATTCATTATAAATGTCTGCACCTTCCTCCCAAGCCCTAGGCTTTCAACTTGCTTCTACTGGCTGCTATTAGGCCTAAATGACTAGCCCTTCTGGGACTTTTTTTGGTCTTTTCCCCAAAAATTTCCTAACAACCCCTAGATATTTTTACATATTCAGATACCCATTTGGAAGTTAAACAAGATCACAAATGTTCCCATCTAGTTTTTTCATACAAGTAGGGTAACTCAAAACGAGCTATTTTTAAGGGGTTTAGGGCTTCCAGGCAGTTTTGGAAGATGTGCTCCAAACTCTTCACCAGTCAAAATATACAACCAAAAAAATCTTGGATACTTTTGGTAAACCCATAGACCTTTCCAAAACACTATGGGTTGCTAAGGTATCAGTTCTCCATGGCTCTGAAAATGAGCAATCTCTGCTGCCCCCCCCCCCCCCCCCCCCACACACACTAGCTACAAGCTTGTGTGTTGTTCATCTCGCCCATTCTCCTCCTTGTGGCCTGAAAAAACAAAAAAAAACCTACTTTAAACCTATTTAAATAGCCTACCCAATCCATCCAATAGATTGTAACTTGTGTCATTCATGGATGCTCAAGTAAAATATATTTTTACAATCAAAACCCCAAATTTCAAGGGTTTGTGAGCAACTTTCAAAAAAATAGTGATAACTTTTGATTCAAAGCACTTCAGACCTTCATATTATAGTTGTTGGAAAGTTAAAAGAAATTTATAACTTCCTATGCTATTATGAGCACTGTACCAGACTGTACAGGTCATACAAAATCAGAAATTCAAATAAAAAATAGTCCAAACGTGAGAAAAAGCATAGGAAACCCTTGGCAAATGAATGGAATGCAAACCAAAAGTTGATTAACCTTGTATTGGATATTTTTAGAAGGTTTTATACACAATTTCAAGTTGGTTCCAACCAACTTCCAACGCCATTTCCTTCATGGACAACTTTTGCCTAAAAATGCAAAAGTTGTCATGACAATTTTGACAACTTTTACCTATGAGTGCAAAAACACACTCCAAGGCTCTCAAGGCCTTAAAAATCACTCAAATGGCATCCTACATTGGATTTAAACCATTTCCAAACATTCTAGCAAGTTTCCAGGCATCCACCCGGTACAAACCAAAAATTGGCATTTTGACAACATTTCAGGATAATGACAATTTTGGATCCTGAGCACAACAAAAGTGTGGACAACCAAACTATGGCTTCAAAAAGAATCATAGGAATTATTCCACCTTATTAAAACATAAAATAACTTGAAATCACACAAAAAATCTGAAATGCAAGAAAAGACAACTTTGAGTTAGGTTCCCTGCACCAGACCATTAGGGCATCAAGATTTAGATAGCATTTCTGGAGAATTTGCAGTCATGGTAGTAGGATCAGTTGAATTTCTTGCAAATTATGTGTCCGGTTGCTTATCTCTACCTCTATTATTGTAGACTAGATTTGAATCCGGTGAACAGTTTGACCATATGTGGAAAAGCAATCATATGGCATCTTGAAGGTGCTAATAAATGACTGCATATCAGATTGCAGTTTGTCCTTCTGAGTAAGCACATCATCACAGAATAGATGAGGTTGACATATCTTGTTGAGTAGTAGATTTCCCTCATCCATTACATCTCAGATGTTCTTTTGTGTCTTCTGAAGTTCTGACCGAAGCTCATTCAACTTCTTCACCAAGGCAATGTTCAGAGCCTTTTCATGCTCCTTTTCGGCATTTGATTCTGCAACTTCTTCCAGGCTTTGGACCTGGTCATCCACAACTATACATAGAAGTTTTAAACGGGCAAGTGAGGAATTAGTGCTAGGGAGGTTAGTATTAGATATCAAATTGGTAAGTGTTTCCACCATAGTTTGGATAACATCTTCCTCTTTCCTCCTTAGAGCATCCAATCACTCTTGAGAAAGCTTAATGCTCTGTAGCAGCTCTGATTCTTTTGTAGACTGGAGATCAATAGGACTAGTAATGTCAGCTGGTTTGGCTTGGCTACAAGTTGCCTTTGGAGTCTCCATCTGAGTGCTCTATGTCGCTTCTTTTTTCTTGTCTTCTTTTTCCTTCATTTTCTCCTCTTCTTTCTGTTTCTCCTCATCTTCATCCTTCTTCTTCTTCTCCTCTTCCTCCTTTTTCTCCTCTTCCTTTTTCTTCTCCGCTTCCTTTCTCTTCTCCTCTTCCCTTCTCTTCTCCTCTTCCTTTCTCTTCTCCTCTTTCTTTTTCGCTTCTTTCTTCTTCTTCGCATCTTACCGTTTCTTATTTTCCTCTTCTTTTCTCTTTTCTTCCTCTTTCTTTTTCTTCTCATCTTCTTTCTTTTTCTTCTCTTCCTCTTGCTCCTTTTCCTGTTCTGCCTATTTTGTCTCTTCAGTCTCCTATTTCTTCCTTTCTTCTTCTGCCTATTTTCTCTTGTCTTCTTCCTGTTTCTCCTGACCTTCTATTTCTACTAGTGCATCTGGAGTAACATTGTCACTGTTTAAGGCATACACATCAATTGGTTCCATTTGAGTGGTGACCAGTTCTCCTTCACTGTTGTATACTTCATCCGATTGAGTGATTTTTGGTTCTTGCTCAGCTTTCCTGTTGGCTTCAGCCACTTCATGCAGTCTTAAAGCTGATTGAGCAAGGGAGTGGGTATCTTTGACCACTTCCAGAACTTTTCCTTCCAATAATAGCAGTCTTCTTCTTCTCATGAAGAAGAGGCCCTTATATTTCTCCACCACTTCATACAGTTTTGTTTTAGGTACATCAGGAAAGTATTGTGCAAATACTTCCTCTCTTATTTCTTGTTCTTTCTCTATGGCAATGCACCACTTGTTGTCTAAAGAATTATACAAAGAATCAGGTGCCTCAGATTTAATTTCTGATGGCCACCGGTCATTAATGCATAAATAATTGATAACTTCCTGTTCAACTTATTTCTTTTCATCATCATTAAAATCATCAAAGCACTCTTTTAAATCACCAAGTACTTTTCTTCTAATATTCTTAATTGTTCTTTGACAATGTGTCAAAGGTTTGTAAGAGGAAATATCAATATTTACCAGTGCAAATGATGTCAGTTCACTCTTTGTCTTTTTCCTCGCTTGCCTAGTCTTCTTAGGCAGTTCTTCAGAGACGGTGTCCTCTGAGTTTGGTGTATTGTTTCTTGTCTTCCTCTTCCTCTCAAAGACTTTGGCGGGTGCTGCTTCCGATTCCTTTTTTGCTGGTGACTGCTTGGTCACTTTGGGACTTGTTGTGGTAACCGGCGCCGATGCAGATGGCACTGCCTTTCCCTTCTTTGCTGAGGGTTCTTCAACCGGTGTAACCCTTTCTAGATAGGTGTCGGTTCTCTTTGCCTTTGGATCAAGGGGCGAGGAAATCAGGGTAGAGGCATACCCATCTAACATATCATTCATTACCTCATATCCCATTGGTTCCACTTCTTCCTGTCTAGGCTCAACCGCCTCCATTATGCACTCATCAACTTTGATGGTGAAGCAGATGTCTTCCTCATACTTTTTGACTATATCACCAGATATTCTTATCCTTTGGCTCATCTTGCATCTGAACTCATCAAAGTATTGTTTCAGCACTTCCGGATAGCTGGTTCCAACCGCTTGTAGGCTTTCCTTGATTTTCTTTGTCATTGGTTGGTCAACAAACCACTAAATATCACCTACTCCTGGAAAGTAGCCTTGAAAGTAGAAGAACAAGCCAACCAATAGTTGTCCAAACTTAAATTTCAGGGCTTTCGTCCTGTTTGATTGACTTGAGGTTCAACAGGAGTTGTCTTTCCATATCGGTGCACAGATCAAATGATGCATCTTCCCTTATCATCCTATAGGCGGTATTAACCGCTACAGCAGAGACAGAGTTGATTCTACTAGCCGAGAACGTCCGGTAACCTATCACCATGCAGGCATACTTGACCAAATTGTCCTTGATTGATTTGATAATCATTCCATGTGAGCCACTCACTGAACCGATGATCTTGGACATTTCAGTCTTGCTGACCTTCCTTAGGGCTGGCACTTCACCGATGTTATAGAAATCGGTGACAACATGAATCGCTTCAGGTGTGATATCATGTGTTTGTTCCAAGTATATCTTATCACCATGTACCCTGCTTAGAATAATGCGAATGTGATCATCCGAAAATTCTTCAAGAAAATAGACTGCATTGTGAAGTTTCTTCTTTTCCAAAATGCTAAATTCTAGTTTAATCTTCTTATCCTTCCCGCAGAACAAACTTAATTGGGAGTGGATCACAAGAGACCCTAGGTCTTCAATTTTACAGTTTATGTAATTGGAAATGCCTTCTTCCACTATAACACCGACGGGTATTTGAGACAGGGCATTGTATTTTGACTTTCGTTGAATGAAGTCCATAGAATCAATGGGTGTAGTAGAGCTAGCATGTGATGCGGAAGCCATGATAAATAGGGAATTTTGAAAAATACCTTTGTAGATCAAAATTTAGGGCTTTGCAATTTGAACTTTGCTTCACACTCCTTCGGTTACTAAAATATCGCTTTGCGTTCTACACTCCTTCAACAGATGTTAGCTTCAGATTCTTTTTCAGGTTTTTGATAGATTCCTTGGATCACAATGTAACTCGCTTTTCTTCACTCTGCACTTGAAAACTTCTTGCTCGAGAAAATGATAGTGAGAAATGATTTGAAAATTCCTTTTAAACAGATTCTCCACCTACCATAATAAATACTCCACTATTAGGGTGTAAACCCTAATTTTGCCTTATACCATTTCTGATCTTCTGCCAATCTGACAGGTATGTCATACCAGTTAAGGTCTTTTATCGATGTCAACCGAGGGTTCGAGATATTTCACCGTTTGCTCCCCCTAAGCTTTTTTTATGCTTATTTTGTCAGTTCAGCAACTTCCACACTGGGTGCAGAAACCGGTTCTACTTGAATCACTTCTTCTGGCTTCTTCTTCTAGGTTTTCTTCATATCTGCTTGAACAATTTCAACATCAATTTTTCCTTTCAAAGTGACCGGTATATCATCTAATATACTTTTTGTTGCTCTACAGAATCTTGTTGTATGACCTGGTTTGTTGCAGTGATAGCAAACCATTCCAAGTGCTCTCCAAGGTCCATTATTCATGTTTCCATTCTTCCTTATGCATGTTGCAGTAGTGTGATCATGACCATGACAAATAATAAGATTTCTCTCCATCCGGTTACCACTTGATAGCCACTGCTACCTGATTGATGACTATAGGTATTAAACCGGTTTGGGTTCCGGTTCCCAGAGGGTTCAGAAAAACTCCTTGATTCCTTTGAGGATACCTTCCGGTATTGTGCATGATAGACCTGCATTCAAATGCTCTATGCCCAAACTTGTTGCATGCATAACAATTACCATTGAATCTATTGGATCTAGGCTTATCATTTATAAAATAAGGAAAATTATTGTAAGTCTTACATCTACATACATTAGCAGTGTGTCCTTCCTTGAGACAGTTAAAGCAAACAGGTTTGAACTTTTTCTTACCTTTATCCTTAGATGTCAGTTGTTTCTTTGATGCTCCATCTTTTGTTCCAGAGGTCTCACCTTTCTCATAATCAGAGAAACCAAGTCCATTGGTATTCTTTACCGGTTTAGCTGATTCAAGCTTCTACTCTAGCTTGACAGTGCTCTTATTGAATTTGGCAAGTATTTCCTTTGACTCAGCGAGTTCTTTGGAAATAGTAGCATTGGATTCCTTCAAGGTTGCATTCTCAAAAGTAGCCATGTTTAGTTCACCTTTTACTTCTTCCTTTTCCATTTTGCTTTCATGAAGGTGAGCGGTAAGTGCACTGATCTCTTGCTTCAGCTTGGAGATTTCATGATCTTTGTTTTTTACCAGATCTTCAGCTTTCCTCTGGTTCTCAAGCTCTTGGCACATTAGAATAGTCAGTCCTTCCAATTCTTTTCTCAGGTTGGAATTGGATTCATTCAGCTTTTCTACTTCTTGAATTAGGGCTTCCATGTCTGCTTCATCAGAAGAACTATTTTTAGATAGTTCCATCAGTTTTTCAGCATGCTCTCTTCTTTTTGCCTGAGAGGCCTTATATTTGATCAGTTCATCATAGGCTTGCTTAGACTGAGTGAGTTGATGAGTAAGTTCCCTCATAGTATATTCCCCCATATCTCTTTCCAAGTGGTTAGACTTATAGAAAGGTTGGCTCTAATACCAATTGATGAATACTAAGACGGGGGGTGAATTAGTATACAGAAAAATACTGAACTTAAACACTTTAACAGTCTAGCAGTAAACCGATAAAGCAATTTAACAAACAAACTGGTTGACACACATGCAAACCAAATAGCAAATAAGGCATTCACCCACATGAGCAGTAACACCATAACACAAGATATTTGACATGGAAACCCAAATGGGAAAAAACCACGATGAGATGAAACTCACAAGTAACTATCTGCAGAATAGAAACCAGACTGGTTAAGGTCAGACCGGTTAAGGTCATACAATGTTCTTTACCAGAACAGATCCTGTTAGGAATCTCAATCTTTGTTAGGAGATAAGTCTGATTAAAAACTACCTTGCTAGAGGATTTTAGATCCACAGATGTGAACCACCTTGTTAGAGGATTTACAAAGGCTTTTCTAGGCCTACCCGATTAAGGGTTTCTAACTTGTCAAAGATGTGAGTGATCTAGAAAATTGCACAGATTGCTTGGTTAGATCCTTGATAGCTCATTCTTAATGCATTCTAGCATTACTTTAGTCTTCAACACATTCACACGCTGCCTTCTCTCACAGACCTAAACTTCTCTTCTCTGATCACACTTACAAAAACTCATCAATCACTTTCAATAACCCTTACTAACTTTTTAAAACCCTAGACATTATGTCCTTATAAAGGAATCTGATTTCATGTCGGTCCAATAGGTTTACAATACAATTTTCTAGGTTCAGTGCATCTAGACATATTTGGTAACATGACACAAAAAGAACCACCAGAGTGTCGGCACTGCAAAACAATCGGTGGATGGTAACTCATCACAAAATGCTGGTTGGTAACTCATCACAGAGTATTACTGGTTCATACAAAATACCGGTTTACGCAAAATACCGGTTGTTGGTTTGTCGAAAATGAAGACTGGGAAATATGTGTTCTACCACTTTGATCCTTTGTGCCGCTTGAGATCCTCGAACTGCTTGGGGTCTTCATACCACTTGAGATCAGTAAACACTTTTTGTAAAACACCAAGAGTCTAAAGACTAACACATGATACTGGTTTGGAACAATTACCAGTTGAATATAATTCATACATTCAAAAAGTGATCTCATAGCAAGTGTGTGACCATCAATGACAATTACAACATAATCATCAAAAATACCAACAATATAACATTTTGTTTCTAATTTTATACCCTTACTATTTCACTTCCTCAAATTATTTCATCCTCATTATCCTTTCGTCGTCACCCTCATGCTTACTATCATGTCCTTGTTTGTAAATCACCACTCATTGTTGTACTGTAAAGTAATGTTTTTAGATCACATTATATATTTTTAATCTAAACCATGATGCAGATGACTATGGACAAGTCAGAATGATACATTCCAAACAAAGGACATGGACACAACTGAGAATGGAAATATCTTAACGGATCAACAATATCAGATTGTTAAAAAATATGAAAATATTAGGCAAAACCATTTGAAGTCCTATAACACGCTAAAAAATCAAGGTCTTCTTGCAACCCTCCCTCCAAATGATGCAGATAAGGAAAACCTAAAATATCTCTGTGAATCTTTCCCCTCATCCCATTTCCTCCCACAGAATAGCCAGTTCACATCCCATTTCCATGCATTTGAGCACAACAAGAGTGGATTTCCAAGCATGCTCATATTGTTGACCAACTCTTTGTAAGTCCATACCCATTTGATGATCTTCTCTTTCCCACAAGATCATGTTTCTATTAAAAATATTCAATGTCATTCTTGAATCATGACAAACCAACTATCTCAATAGATTTTTCCTAGAAAACTATGGTCCAAAAGTTTGACAAAGCTCTGAAAATTTATCATGGCAACATATGCTTTGAATAGTAGTTAATGAAAAAATCTCATAATGGATGTTTACCAAAGTATACATTCAACCTCATTGTAAACCTAGTGGTTTCTCTTCTAATATGCCTTGTCGACTATATAGTTAACAAATTCTCTGGAAAGATCCCATTCCAGCTACACCACCACATCTAGTTGACCCTAAAGGTTTCACCATGAATCCCTACTAGACTAAGTGTTATATTTTTTATGTTGTTACTATTTTGAATCCCTACTATATAAGTGTCGAATACACTAAACAAAAAATATTTCTAGACATAATTCAAGAAAAAATATTACATTTTGTACACGGGAACCATACTTCTACTATTCAAGCATCATTGTCATCTTACACACTATTGTCATTTAATCTGAAAAATGCACAACACTTTCCATAACAAGCATCATTGTCATCTTACACACTCTTGTCATTCAATCTAAAAAATACACAACACTTCCATAACAAGCATCACTATTAGTATTGATTAGCAGGCATCGGTCTAGAACATCACATGGTTAGTTGGTTCCATCTCATAGTTACCCATGTTGTATTGTACTTCATTTTTCATGTGACATCAAATTAAACATTTGATTCATCATTGTGTATAGTAGCTATTAATCTGCATATTTTAAATTCTTCCATAGCTAACATACATGTTCTTGTTCTTGTGTGCATATGAGCAAGGAAGATAAGATGACTACTCATGGTGCAAAGAAAAGAGCATCAATAAGGTGGCCTTCACATAAAAGAGGAGTCAGGTTCCCTATGGAGCCAGAGATCCTACCTCCTGTTGTAATCAATCTAGACCCTATACCCTCGGCAGTGGAGGATCGTGATCCACAACCTATCCACCCATAGTGGAGGATAGTACTCCACCTTCAAGTGCAACAAGTTACAATGTAATAGAAGCAGTGGTTGACAGTTGACAAGGAAGGTGCACTCCATGATGTTCAGGAAAATGGCATGTCCATAAGGTGTGCATCAAAGAAATGGGGCATCCCAACTGCGATATTCACAAAATGGTTGGGTGGTCTAACAACCATATCCAAGAAATGTCCCCCAACAATCCTCACCACTGAAGAAGAAGAACAAATTGTTGAGTGGTGCCAAAATATGGTTGCAGTTGGTCATGGCCTGGAGATCATCAACTTGAAGGCAATTGTGTCTCAAATATGTGAGAGTAGACCCACACCTTTCAAGGATGGTATGCCTGGGAAGTCATGGTCTATTTTTAAGGCCCGACATCTGAAACTCACCTTGTGGACAACTAAAAGCAGTGACAAAGACAAGGCACTAATTCTGAGACCAGTATGTGTGTCTGGTTTCTATGAAACATTATAAAAATCCTTTACCACAAATCTGTATGGTCCTTCTCAAATATGGGATTGTGACAAAATTGGTGTTATGGCTGGAAGAAATGATGCTACGAGGGTTCTTGCTAGGAGAGAAAGTCGGAATGTGTCTTACATAATTCCAAAGAGATATGAATGGATTACCATTCTTTGTTGCATTAACGCTTTTGGGAAAAGCATTTCATGCTTCTACTTGTTCAAAGGCAAGAAGCACTTACATAATTATATCTTGAAAAGTAAACTAGGTTCTTGTATGGCAGCACAAAAACACACATGGATGAACAAGGAACTATTATTTAATTGATTGCACCACTTCGTGCACTCTATTTCAGGGGGTGTATCACCCACCAATGGGAACTTGCTGATGTTTGATGGCCATGACAACCATGTTGTAGTCACAACCATCCAAGAGGAAAGGATGTTAGGTATACACTTGTTCACAATTCTGGCTCACACCTCTCACAAATTGAAGCCACTAGATGTGAGTGTCTTCTCTCCATTCAATACCTACTTCAAATTAGAAAGAGTGTCATTGTTGGCAAGGTTTCTGAATGTAGAAATCAGGAGGGTAGAACTAGCAGAAATAGGCAACAAGTCTTTGATCAAGTAATTGATTGTTTATAACATTGTAGTAGGATTTAGAAGGATCGAGCTATGGCCCCTCAATCATGATTCCCTTGTAGATGACATGCAACCCAACAACATATTTTAGATTAATGATGGCAAAGATACTTGTGCAGTGCATAACATGCTCGATCTATCGGGTGTTGATGTCTCACTAGAAGTTGTTGCAGAAAAAATTGTTTAAATTCATCAATCTGATTGCAATGCACAAGTGGACAGTGATCAGCCAGACAAAAACATTGCTAAAACCATGATTGAGAGTGTGGAGGACAATATTTCTCTTCCATTCGAATGAATTTCATCATCATGGGTGGTGGAAGGGGCAATGGGTTGAGGAGTTGATTTGCAAGGGCAAGAAGAAGAGGGAACTTTCACCTTCTCTTCACCACCCACAAATGTCATGCTGGAGGTGGTGCATTACTATGCCGATTGTGGCATATCAGACAACAAAATTGATGTAGGTTTGACACAAGATACAACAAAAGTTGGTAATGAGGAAGAGGAAAGCATGTTGTCACAAGTAAGTGAGACACCTACCTCTCAACAAGAAATGACACTGACATGATTCTTAAAGTTGTCTGTTCATATTGTCAACAAGAAATAGGGAAATGGGGATGATTATGGAATCCATTTGAGTCACGAATTGCAATTTTTGACATCCAATGACTACATGGATTTGGTGATGGTGCAAGAGTTGAGAAAGAAAAAACTGGAGGACATAAAAGAAAGAAAGAGTAGACCAAAGTGAACAAGGCAACACATATATTGGCAAAGAAAAAGAAGGAACAAGAGAGAAAAGAAAAGGACATTCTATGTAAGGAAAAGGAAAGGGTCAAAGAACAAGAGAAGAAGGAAAATGAGGAAAGACGACAACGAGAGAAGGCAACAAAGGAACGCAAAGCAAAGGAAAGGGGCATCAAGGAGAAAAGAATGATTTTGGCAAGAAAGAGGATGTTAAACAATTCATCCATGCTTTTCCTGAATGACATACCATAATGCAGGATTTGATGAACATAAACTTGCCAAACTTTCCAACCAGGTTAAATTGTCCACCTACTTCCCATCCCTTGCGTTTTTTGCTCCTGCAAATTATATTGCAGGGGTGCCACCATATGCTAGTAGCCCTGGATATCGTAGCCCAATACCAAGTGAAATGAGTGGCAGTCAACCAACATAAGGTGACGAGAGTATGGTACCCATTGCAACATCAAGGACATCACCCACAATGCCAAGAACTTCTTTGTCTCATTGGTTTAAATGACTTCTAAAAAGCCCTCTGCTTTTTTTTTGGGCTTTCTAATTTACAGTGGTAGATAAGAACTGCAAATATGTATTACATATGAAGACATGGATTTGACATAATATTTCTTTCTAATTATGTTCATCTGGTATATTTTTTATATGTCAATGTAATACAGGAACAAGTAATGGGAAAATTGAGCAAGTTGTCAAAAAATGTTTGCTTTTTGTTTTCAATGATGTGCATTTTGTATCTTTTATATATTGATGTAATTCAGAACATGTAATGGGATGATTGAGAAAAGATGTCAACAACTACATGCTTCAGTTTTCATAAATTAGAAGGATTCAAGTTTTCATTATTTTGAAGTAATCAGTTTTCCACATTTGACCCTTCACCAAGTAGACCGATGACTTGGCAACCCCAAATCAAAATATTTTACGCTGACTTGGCGATTTGCCATGTGTCCTATTTGTTCTCATCTACAGTTTCCAATTTATGCCACTTTAGTGCGTAGATAGAACCATGGTCAGGCCCACACCCTAAACCTGCCATTCTTGTTGCCCATATTGAACGAGGTCGCAACATGGCAATCAACCACATGTCCACCCAATCAACCACCTCCTCCATAAAAGATCCTAGCCGATACCTTCAAACTTGGACTATAGTGGCATTAACTACACATCACCTCTCCTTACTTGCACCTAAAGACTCACATTTATCAAGCAAACTTCCATTCAATATGCCTAACTCATCACAGATCGAGCAATGTTTCATTCCTTTCTAGCCCATGTAATGCCAACTAAATCGAGTGCTTTCACACCATAACATATTTAGCATGATATTGTGCATGTTCAACTATGAATCCAAGACATGTTTTCTGTCTTACAAGTATTGATCTCCATTATCGATTACAATGAGAACACACAATCCTTTGAAGACCTTTATACTTGTGAATTGTGTTGCAAAGACCATTAAATTTGAATATTTTAGTGCAACATAATTCATGAGTAGAAAAGTTTCAAATAACAACATGTCCTCCTTGTGTAGAATTATGAAAATTGCAATCAAAAGACAAATGAGATTGTGTGCATGCAGCACATGGTTGATTGCAGTAGTGTGAGGGAAATTGCATTTGCCTGTGGTGTATACAATCCATCTAAAGCTTCTAATATTGCAGGTTGATTACATTGTTCAAGCTCCATGGATAATTGTTCAAATTGTGCAAGCTATGCGAGTACTTGTTCCAATTGTTGACACTTTGGCCCAATCATCACATTATATGAGAATGGATTGGATAATAAACAAGAGTCTTGTCAGAAAGTAGTTTGTGGACCCTTCAAGTTAGGATGTGCACGTTCTAGCCCCCACCCCTATAAGTATTTTGATTTATGCTAGTTCTTCCATCCCGAAATATATGCTCTACTAATATGTCAATATTGGATTTAAGTGTTTGAATTGAACTATTAAAGGGATTCAATCTCATATGGAAATACATATGCATACATATATGGAAATACATGTGCATACACATATGTAAATACATGTACATACATATATGTATACACATGTACATACATATATGTGTATACATATTCATACATATATATACATGATACATATATATACATGTACATACATACATATATACATGTATGTATACATACATACATATCCATTTACATACACACAAATATATATGCACTACTGATACATGTCATACTTGGGTTTAAGGGTTTCATATTAATTTCTAAGTTACGTAAATGCATACATGCACATACATGTACACACATACATATATATATGCACTAGTGATATGTCAAACATGGGTCTAAGGACTTCAATTTCATTGTGTAAGGGATTCAATTCTCATATATATAATGGAATCCTGATTTATATGCATGAGTGATACGTAAGGAGAAGGGATGTGTACTTAATGCCACTACATGGAAGACTGTATAGCACACCCTTAAACCAATGCAAGGAATGGTATACTAAATTATTAAGGGTTTCAATTTTATTGTTAATGTTTAAGGGTTTAAGGATTTCAATTTGACATCTGTAGGGATTCAATTTCATACATACATACACTCACAAAAAAATACATATACACATACTTACAAATTTCTATATAGACATACCTCTTGGGTTTAACGTTTTCAATTTCATAGTTAATGTTGGGTTTAAGGTTTTCAATTCCACTATTAACATTGGGTTTAAGGTATATTGTTTTTCTGTTTAAGGGCAACACCAATATATTGGGTTTAAGGTGTTCAATTTCACTATTTAATGGAAACTATGTATTAAAGGAACTTCACAACTATTGAAGGAAATTGGCAACTATTAAAAAAACTAAGAAACAAAGAACTTCAACAATGAAACCAAGTTAACCCTTAAACATTGACTATGAAACCCATAAAAGTTGTGAAACCCTATCAGATGACAAAAAAATTGACAATGCAAGGTGTAGTGTCATAAAATTGTAGCCCTTGTAATTTTAACCATATTTGAGGCCCTCACCTTGGCGACAGTATCTTCTTCTCCAACTGAGATCCCTTTTTGCACCTTCACCCTTGAATTTCTCCCTTTTGAGCCCTCATATGGCCTCACGACCCTGTCCGGACCCCAAGATAGGGTAGGACAAGGGCATGGCATCCCTATACCCCTAAGACAGGGGCATGGCGCCCTTCTCCCCCCTTCTTAGGGTGGCCCCAAGATAGGTCCCTCGGGTCCTATCTGCATTTCGAGATTCCAAACTTCCCAATGTCAGCCTTTGGTGAGATGAACTAATTCTCCGAGGCATGTATAAAAGGGAGTTAGTCTTCTCATTTGCATATACAAAATAGACATGAAATACATGATAGGCAAAATTCAAGCGAAAGGTCTTCATCAAGCATTCAAGTCTTCAAGCATCCATCAAGTCTTCTTCTTTATGTGTCTTCTTCATTCATCCATTGGAGAAACATTTCAACATTCATTTGCAAGCATATGTGTGTGTTAGAGTTTTGTCATGTTACATGTCATTTCATGCAACACTTGTGACTACATTCAAGAAGCAAAGCAATCATCATCAACAAATTGCAAATCTACAAGGCATACATTTCCATCATTTAGATTTAAGCATTTGCAATTAATTTCTTTCAAGGTTGATTCCTCAACTGGGGTTTCACTGAGGCAAACCCCTATCCACAACCCTTCTTCCCTTGGTTTCCATGTGTAGGTGTTAGTGAAAATATTTGTACTTCTAAAATAACTATACAAATAAACTCAAAATGCCCAGAATGAAGGACAAAAAGAACTAACAGTTGGATAGATTATCATTCAAGTGATAATCTTCCTCTAGATTGAGAGGTACAACTCCCTCTTAGAAGATTTACAAGGAATTAAATTGTTGATATGATTTTAACCAGAAAGCAATAAAGGAAAATAACATTCATACATAGCCATGAAAATGAATGCCAAAGATTTACAAAACAGATATAAATGAAGACCATTAAATCAAAGTTTAATTGTCTGCACTTATGGATAGCATTTGGACTAAAAACTAACAGAGAATGTTGTTGCTCCAATATGGCTTACTTTCAAGCACACAGACTTGTAATGAATCCACATACACAATTGATTATAGTAGAAAAGACATTAATAAACAACTGCAAAGCCTCAACGTACAACTACAGTCATGAGAAGAATATCAACAACACAAAGATTGAAGATATCATTTGCATTCTATTCATGTCTGAAAATCAACTCAAAGATTGATATTTTTTGTACAAAACATTGTTTAGAAAAGCTTCAACTCCTCTCTTACAAAAAAAAACATACTCCCTCTCACCCACAGGCTGCTAGAAGAAAAGAAAAGAAGAAGAACCTCGGCTCCCTCAATCCACTCGCAATAAATAGCTACATGAGATCTTTATTCAGTTTTATAACTGAATCTTGAAAACCTTTTAAATTATATTTTTCACTTTCCCCATTACTCTTATTTATAACATCAAATATTTATAAACATTAGAAATATAATTCTCTAAATTTTATAAGAATATTTGGACAAGTGGCACTTGAATATTTTAACTCAAGAATATTTGGACAAGTGGCACTTGAATATTTTAACTCAAAATGAAAATATTCATTATGCTAGGCGGACTGAAAATATTTGTGACACTCAAAATCTATCTCAGTGCAGGGGCCATAACTATTGTTTTCACCGTTGGATCTTTTGCAATTTTGGATATGTTGGTTGTAACCTAGTTTTTTGCATTTTGACTAGAGAGATTTCAAAACTAATTTTTGGGTAAAAAGATATGTGCTACTGTGTGCGGGTCTATATGACTGCCATAAAATTAGACCTACAGAGCTTGAACCTTGAATTTCGTTGAACATTTTGAACATCACTAAACTGTTTGAACTATCTTCAAATGGTTCACAATCTAGAGAAAGAGTATATGAAACATCATCCGCGACCGTGAAATAGAGCTGCTGCAAAACACTTGATATGAATGTTAGCTTGAAAAATGTCTTAGACACAACTTAGAACCTACGGTACCTAAATGAACACTATGAACTCTTTTCAGGATGGTTCAAGGGGTTCATGAGGTTCAAACCAATCATTAAAATGTAATCATGAGGATTTAGAAATTATTTACAGGAGAATTAGGGATTGAAGCAATGAACTTTTAACAATATTCTGGAAAAAGAGGGAGAAAAGGACTCAACTAAAAATTTTGGAAGGTGACTCACTCTTGTTATGAGGGACAAATGACAAGGTAACATTGGCTCTGACTGGGTACCGGGACTGTAAAGGACTAGGAGAATCCAGAATGTCTTTGGAAGAGATCAGTGCCTAGCCATTGGGCAACAGAGTCAAGAAAAACAAAGCACAGGAAGCTTCTTGCAGAGGGCGAAGGCAACAAGGAAAAACTAACAAGCCAAAACCCACACTAAACCAAGGCTGAAAATTAAGACAAGTTACACCTAGATCACGCCACAAATATTATTTACAAAAATATACAAGTAGGAAAATCCCACCATGAGAACTGGAGCCAAGAAATTCTTACACAAAACCATCCACCGGTTGAGAGAAGAAGGAGCCTTTTCCGAAAAATAGCTTTTGTTCAAATGAAGCAACCCAAAACCATGCTCTTCTAGTAACTTCTTCAATACTGAACACCAAACTAACAATATGTAGGAACTTAGTGAATACACATTCATGCCCAAAAAGCCATGTTTCATCATGAACTTCTGAATTTTTTGGAAATATTTGCACAGTACTTCTCAAATAATGTTCTATTTCTAGCTGAAAAAAGTAATGCTCAGAAATTCCTAGGGAAAAGGTTGCATCATTCTCACAATCACCACTATTAGGACCATCATTCTTAAAATAATTTTCAGCATTTGAACTAATCTTGGAATCGAGAGACACTTCATCATGCGTGGTGTCCAACTTAGCTGAAACAACTTCAACATCTTTTACGGAGATTAAATCTGCAAATTCCCTATGCAAACTTAATGCATGAAATAAATTAATACCTGAATCCTTCTGCTTGAAATCCCCCTCTTCAATAGATGACAAGAACTACTCTATCATCTCTTCTTCACAAAAAGAAGTACTATCCAAACCGGTCAACAGTTCTTGGGACTGCAACTCTTCATTAGTTTGACCATTATTTTGTTTCACTTTTGAATTTTCTTTTTCAATCAGATTTTCAGAATGGAAAATATCTTAATCAAGACATGATTCCACCTTATTGTGAACATAATCTTCATTAGGAAGACATAATATTGCTTTACTATCAAAATGAAATGATTGTACGAAGGACTCATCACAAGATTTTAAACACAAAGAATCATTTTCATCAACTTCATGTATAAGATTGAAAGCTTCATACTCTGGTTGCATGTAAATCTGAAAAATTTCATCCTTTATACTTTTTGGAACAAGATAACTTTCCATACTATCAAAACTGAAAGTTTCTATTGCCGGGTAAGAGAAAGACCTCAAAAAATCTTTTTCATTCAAGCTCACAGGTTCTCCAATGTTGTCTTGATTATTCTCACTTACCATTGTCTAACTTGCATGAGACTGGACTGTTTCCTGTTGAACTTCTCTCTCATTCAAGAGAAGGTAATTGTAGGAGTGAGATGAAACTGAGATGTCTAGAGCCTCATCATCATCAAATTTTAATTCTTCTTTCAGCTGCAAAATTTTCTTTGCATAAACTTATAAAACTCTTGTCTTTTCTTTCAATTATTTCAATTTGTGAAATCTGATGCAAAGGCTTCTCCATAGAAGAGTGGATGCATGATCATCTTCCACACATATTATTTCTAACAGCATGAGAAATACTTTCTGTGTAATGCTCCAAGAAGTCATGCATTATTTTATCATCTATTGCAATAATTTCCAAGATCGAAGGATCTGGTCTTTTCCCTTTTCTCATTTCTCTTACCTTGAGCATGATGTTTATATACAGAGTCGCCAATCTCCTACACAGAGACAAATCTAAAAATCTGAGGAAACAAAATGCACTAGTCATTGATTTCGAATCCCCAGCAGAGTCGCCAAAAATCTGTTAGTGAACAACTTTGTACTTCTAAAATAACTATACAAATAAACTCAAAATGCCCAGAATGAAGGACAAAAAGAACTAACAATTGGATAGATTATCATTCAAGTGATAATCTTCCTCTGAATTGAGAGGTACAACTCCCTCTTAGAAGATTTACAAGGAATTAAATTGTTGATATGCTTTTAACCAGAAAGCAATAAAGGAAAATAATATTCATCCATAGCCATGAAAATGAATGCCAAAGATTTACAAAACATATATAAATGAAGACCATTAAATCAAAGTTTAACTGTCTACACTTATGGATAGCATTTGGACTAAAAACTAACAGAGAATGTTGTTGCTCCAATATGGCTTACTTTCAAGCACACAGACTTGTAATAAATCTACATACACAATTGATTATAGCCGAAAAGACATTAACAAATAACTGTAAAGGCTCAAAGTTCAGCTACAGTCATGAGAAGAATATCAACAACACAAAGATTGAAGATACCATCTGCATTCTATTCATGTCTGAAAATCAACTCAAAGATTGATATTTTCTGTACAAAACATTGCTTAGAAAAGCTTCAAATCCTCCCTTACAAATAAAAATCTACTCCCTCTCACCCACAAGCAGCTGGAAGAAAATAAAAGAAGAAGAACCCTGACTCCCTCAATCTGCTCGCAATAAATAGCTACATGAGATCTTTATTCAATTTTATAACTGAATCTTGAAAAACCTTTTAACCTATGCTTTTCACTTTCCCCATTACTCTTATTTATAACATAAAATATTTATAAACATTAGAAATATAATTCTCTAAATTTTATAAGAATATTTGGACAGGTGGTGTATGTGGGAAAAATGGATTAATAAAATTTAAAATGTGAAAAATACGTAAAATACCAATCCACACACACACACAGGACTTCTTGATGCAAGCTATGGAGTAACGATGTGTTACTCAGCTTCCCAAGGAGGGTCCCATGGTTCTCTATCTCACAATGTCCCTCAAACCAATGTTTTTCTCTCAGATTACTAAGCAAAATGGCTTAGGGATGGCAAATATGAGAAAGAGAGAGATTTTAACTGATCTTAGTATGAGATGTGTTATAAGCTAGATGAGATGCTAGAAATGCAACAAACTAAATGATAAGATGACGAGGTTAGTATGAAGATTATCCTAGCATACTATATTTAATCTATGATTGAACTAAAATGATAAATAAATTACTCTAGCATGCATATTCATGATTAATTCTGATCTAAAAGAGGCTAAATGAAGAGCATATATAAAATGAAAGCTTGAAACAATTTGAGCATAAGTGTGATGCTTCAAATTTGAAAGATGATTGTTAAAAATGGAGGAATGAGAGCTCTATTTATAGCACAAACAGGGCAATGGATGGTCAGGATTGAAAGGTTTAATCAAGGGCCAAGTTTGAAAGTTGGGGATCCATGTGCATAATTGGCACCAATGAAATGGTGACAAATGTCCACACCAGATTGGGTTGAAAGAAGAGGTTGGAGACATTAAAGGCCTGAGGAGACCTCATGGTTATCTAAAGGCTAAGGGTCAAGTCTAAGTTAGGTTTACCCAATGAATTAGGATCTAATCCAAAAATAAACCTTTGTGCAAATGATTAAGAGATAATCATGGTCAAAGCATTAATGACCTGATGAGACCCTTGGGTTGGGTAGAGGTTGAGTCAAAACAAATGTTTTAACCATGTGGGAGGGTTTGAAATAACCATTAATGGTTATTGGAGACTTTGGGGATTAAGTGGTTGAAGGTTGGAAGCCTTCAATGGTTTTCAAAGACTTTAGGGTTTTAGTGGTTGAAGGTTGAAAACCTTCAATGGTTATCCAAGACTTTGGGCCTTTTGAGAAGTGACCTCCCTTTGCTTAGGGATGTGACAAAGTTTAGAGGAGGGTTAGGTTAATTAGAATCGATTAGAAGATTCTAGAAGGGGTTAGGAAGGGGTTTGGGATTTTGCAAGTGGATGAGGGGATAATAGGATTTAATTGAATTAAATGATTTTCATTCAATTTGGTTGCAATTTGGAGAAATTAAATAAATATGATTTATTCAATTTAGGATAACTATTTAATTAAATTTGAATTTAATTAAAAGTGGCTAGGGGGATTTAATTGAATAAAATGATTTATTCATTAAATGGTATAGTGAATTTTATTTAAATAAATCGAGTAATTTACTTAATAAAATAGACGAATGTGATTAATTTAATTAAATTGGATTTAATTAAATAGGGAAATGAACATAAAATATTCATTTAGGAATATGGTCATTTTTATGCGTCTACATTTTGCCCCTCTTTGAAGTGACGTGTGTGCACATGTTAATTCAAAGAAAATGATGTGTTTTTGTGTTTTTATGATCAAATGCAATTTTTGTGTCGCTCTTTTGATTTGCTAGTCGTGCCCCAGATTTGATGTGATGCCCCAGATTCGATGTTTGATGTGATGCCCCCTCGGGAGATGAATCAATATTTTTTTGTTTGGAAAATTTCTGACTTAAATTGATGACGTTCGTATGATGTGTAGGATTTCATGTGTGTAGTTAGTGTGTAAATTGATTCATCTCTCGATAAATTACAAATGTTTTGGTATAGGGGAGACCGCGACCATATTACAGGCCCAGTTAGTTAACCCTAATTTCATTTTTCTCCTATAAAAGGGGAAAAGGGCTTGATTTGAATTCATTTGTGCTTGTTGACTTTGAAGAAAAGAGAATTTTCTCTGGAGAGAAAATGCCTATTCCGTATCACAGACACCGTTTCGAGCGCGTTCGGAGGTACCGGAGACCAGCCGCGCGTGGACCACCAGTAAGTCAACGTTTTTGACCCCTTTTTGATTTTTTATTTTGTTGTTTTTAGGTGTTTTTTGAATTTTCAAATTCGGATAAATCCTTTTAGCGCGTCTAGGACGTAAAATAGCGCATACGAAGGAAACAGTAGCGCATAGAAGTCAATTGATAGGTTGCGTTCGAAAGTATTTTGTTAGCGCATAGTCGATCTGGGTTAGCGCGTCGACGTAGAATAGCGCAGGTAATGCGTTTAGCAGCGCTTTGGAGGAACAGGGTAGCGCGTAGGACTAACCTAGCGCACAGGAGTCGCAGAAGTTCGCATGAAACAAGGATTTTAGTGCGTAGGCATAATCTAGCGCATAGGGCTGAAAGGGTAGCGCCTAGGCAAAAGGGTTTAGCGCGTAGGGTAAACCTAGCGCATAGGATGAAAAGACGAGCACTTAGGTAGGACAGATTAGCGCGTAGATATATTCTAGCGCATAGGTTAGTTTGGGTAACGCGTGGGAGGAAAATAGTAGCGCGTAGACAGAGTCTAGCGCATAGGATAAATTGGATAGCGCACAGGTAGAAAAGGATAGTGCATGGATGGAATCTAGCGCATAAGAGAGATAGGTTAGCGCGTAGGACAAGCAGCCTAGCGCATGGGTCTGTTTTAGCGCATGCATAAAAAATTTGTTTTTTGGTCGAATTGGAAAAGTTGTGTTTTTGCGTGCCTGTCGTGTTTTTGATGTCGTATCCAATATGAGTATTTGTATAACTTATTTTGATGTGAATGTTTCCAAGTTATGTATAGATATCAAGCTATTGTTTTGATCAGAAACTGATGTATTTGCGTTGTCTGTTTCAAGTTCAATGTGTATGAAAGCCTGAGTTGTTTTACAAGCCGATATGGGTTGGAAACTTGAGTTGTTTTACAAGCTGATATGGGTGGGAAACTTGAGTTGTTTTACAAGTTTGTGATTGTGGTACTTGAGTTGTTTTACAAGTTTTGATATGGTTTTTGAGAACTTGAGTTGTGTTACAAGTTGATATGAAATGATAGGTTTTTGAACTTGATGTAGATGAGCAAATTTGTTGCATGTTTTTTATGTAAGTTTTATTTTGATATCGTTTTGTTGATGTGGAATCTGATATTGGATATGTTTTGTTTGTTGACAGGAGCGACTGGGCATTGTGCAGTCGAGGGAGAGATTCCCGAGACCATGGACATTGATACCGCGTCTGTCACAGGCAGACTTGGACATTATTGAGCGATGCGGATTGACCTCACTTCTGGATATGCCGCGGTTCACTGTGAACCGGGGACTATTGACAGCTTTGGCGGAGAGGTGGCACAGCGATACGAACACCTTCCATTTTGCTACGGGAGAGATGACCATGACACCAGAGGACTGTTATCGCATTCTGCGCATTCCTGTGGTCGGAGCCATATTGCCCTATGAGCAGACGGAAGAGGGCGACACAGAGGCACTGCGCCGGATTTTTCATGATGAGAGTGTCTGCGGTTATGAGATCCCGTGGCAGGAGTTCCTGGATCTAGATTATGCACCGCTACCATCTGTATTGGCAGGATTTATTGGAGGATTCCTTTGTCCTGATCGCAGGTCAAAGGGATTTTCAGTGGGATGGGGGCTAGTTCTGGAGCAGATGGTCACATAGGGCCGAAGATTTGCATGGGGGTCAGCGATGCTGGCCCACCTCTACAGGAGCCTGCATGAGGTGGTATACCTCGGATATGGGAGTTTATCAGCAGGGGTGACCCTTTTACAGGTATGGTGCTGGGAGCACATTCCAGCAGCGAGGCCACTGGCAGACAAGGATAGGCCCGTAGGGGCGGCTTATGCTTATGGTTATAGAGGCCTAGTTGTCCAGCATAAATTGGGCAAACTAGAGCACTGGAGGAGGGTGTTCGACGATATAGATACGGTCACCTGGAGACTGTATACAGACTGTGAGGTGTGGGCAGAGGATGGGATGGAGATGCCTTTTGTTTTTATGATGAGGTATCTGATCGGGAGGACTCCATTCGTTATAGAGCGATTTTTGGTTACCCGAGTGTTGAGACAGTTCGGGAGACAGCAGGGGATTCCATAGGGGGCGTGCCTATACGCACAGCGGCAGCAGGATGTGGCCGATTGGGGGCCGACCATTGACAGTGCCGTGGCCATTGAGGAGTTTACCGGTTTGGCTGGACAGATCTGGGACTATGCCCCAGAGATACAGGATGCTGGCATGACGGACGAGTTTGCTCGTTTATTTGCTGCTCGGGTTGTTGCGAGGATCTCAGATCCAGAGGAGATGAGACCGGTTTTTGATTCGGATGGAGAGGAGGGAGACGGGGGAGATGAGGGGGATGATGGGGATGATGGTGGAGATAGAGGGGGGAGGAGAGGGAGAGGTGTGCAGAGGGCGGTGCGGCAGGGTCAGATTGAGAGGGGGAGGGGTGGATTGGCCATTGGAGCCGGGAGAGAGAGGAGAGTTACAGAGGTATTAGCGGCAGTGGTAGGAGAGGAGGAGGTGGGGAGGCCAGTACAGAGGAGGAGGATAGATATACTTCCACCTCCTGTACCCAGGACAGGCCGAGTGGGGGGAGTGGCGCCAGCACAAGTACCACTACGGGTTCGAGTGCCGGGTCACGTAGAGGATGCGCAGATCCGGATGCTACAGATCACTGTGCAGCAGCTGCAGGCACAGATTTTGACGTATCAGCAACAGATATCTCAGTTGACCACTGAGAGAGATACCGAGATGGAGCGGCGGGGCTGAGCAGAGGAGGCCTTGGCGACCGTACAGAGAGCAGCGGCGGGTGGTCCCTTGAGAGACACCCTTAGAGAGCTGACACGGAGTGTGCAGGAGGCTGCATACTATAGGCGTCACTATGAGGCGGCAGTGCCTAGAGAGCGGCGTGTCGAGAGCTTTGCACAGTCGAGATCGAGTCGATCTCGAACTGCAGGGACACGATCTGAGAGCCATGGAGTGACAGGGCCAGTGGGACAGGACCCGCCTGCCGATCCGGGTGCGAGTGTTTCAGGAGCCAGACAGGATCCTCCTGGAGATCTAGGAGCAGGTGCATCAGGAGCTAGACCATCTCCATCAGGGGATAGTCATACTTGAGAGACACGGTCGCTATTGTATTTTGAGCAGTGTATTCTTTGTACTGGACACAGTTGTGACACATTTTGTAGATTTTGATCATTTTGTTGAGAGATATATATATACAGCACCATTTTTGACCGATGTGATGTGTTTATGGATGCATGTTTTATGTGTATCACTTCCTTTTTATATGATGATGTAATGCTTATATATATGATGTAATGTATGATGTAGGATGTATGTTTTTGTATGCTGTGAGATGTATCTTGAAAATGAGATATATGATTCTAATATGCTGCTACATGTAAAATGATGTAATAATGATGCAAAATGATATGTAAAAATGACATGCAACTAATTGTAAAATGGTATGCCATTAATTGTAACATGATATGCAATTAATTGTTTTTGGAGCATCTCTCACTCTGTATTTGCCATCCGAAAGAACCATTTATTTGCTTTCTTTGTAAATATCATCATGGAGCTTTGTTTGATTTTTTTGGATATGTTGAAAATTTATACAAGCATAATGGTATAATTGAACCATAATGACCTGAGTAAAATTTACATGATTTTTAATTTTGCAAGATAGCACAAGCGTCAAGGTATAATTGAACCAGGACGACCTGAGTGCGTATTGCGTAAACATACAAGATTAGATCAGTTATATGCGTGAAATGGAATCAGGCCTTCAATGATATGGATCACGTCTCGAGGCAAATATTCACACAATACAAGTGATCATCTCCCAGACAGAAGACTAAGAAAATGTTGGAAGTTCCTCATGATCTCCGGCTTGTGAAGCTTTTGATGAGATAAGGAGAAGATTCCAATTTATTTAAAAAGTTCAAAATGCAAAATAATCCAGACTTTAATGTGATAATGCAACATTGAGTACTTCAGAAAATCATCCATCCTTGAGATTTTTGTGTATTGTTCGTGTTTTGGTTGTTTGTGATGAAGTGTGTTTGTTGGATGTCCTGTGTCTAAGGTTTTACAATAGTTGGAATGTCTTTGAATGTTTGCAAGTTTGTGAACAGTTTAATGCTCCTAGATGAGTGTTCGTCTGGATATGATTATGTACAGTGATTTCCAAGCCATGGTGAAATGTGATAGATACAGATGGATAACTCAGGATAGTGACTACGCTAAGTATGTCCTGGATGGATAGATGATAAGTGTCGGGCAATGGCCAATAGTGTTTTGATGAATAAACTGACATGGATATAGATAAAGAAGCCGGCCTTTCACAAGGGTGCCTGTTTACCAAGTTTTCACCATTTGTTTTTATTGTACTTTGTATTTTGACTTTTTCTGGATTTTTTATTTTTTATTATTATTATTATTTTATTTTATTTTATTTTATTTTTTTTATTTTTGGCATTTTCCGTGCACTAGACTACCTTAAGTATAGTACTTCTTTAGATGAATGCTGTTAGTTGGATCATCAAGCACATCTCCTTCAGAATTTGTTAGCTGATAGGCACCTGATCCATAGACTGAAATGATGACATAGGGACCCAACCAGTTAGGTTCAAATTTCCCTTTCTTTTCTCTATCTTGCTGGTTTCTTGGATTTTCTTTTAAGACTAGATCACCAACCTTGAAGTTACGAGGAATGACCTTATGATTGTAGCTCCTGCACATGCGTTGCTGATATGCTTTGAGATGAGTATAAGCATGTTGTCGTCTTTCATCTAATAGGTCCAATTCTTGCAGTCGGTTGACTCGATACTCTTCATCTGGAATCAAACCTTTCAAAGAGACTCTAAGAGATGGAATTTCTACCTCCAAGGGTAAAATAGTCTCTGATCCATATACCAAGGAATATGGTGTTGCCCCTATAGGTGTGCGGATGCTAGTCCTGTAGGCCCAAAGAGCCGGATTGAGTTGTACATGCCAATCTTTGCCTGCATCATTCACTGTTTTCTTGAGGATTTTTAGGATCGTTTTGTTAGAGGCTTCAGTCTGACCATTTCCTTGTGGATAGTATGGTGTAGAAAACCAATGCTAAATTTTGAATTTTTCACATAATTCCTTCACATCTTGGTTTTTGAAAGGTCGTCCATTATCTGTGACGATTGAACTTGGAATACCATATCTGCAGATTAGATAATTCAGGATAAAAGAGGCAATTTGTTTCCCAGTCACTGTGGTCATGGGAACTGCTTCGATCCATTTGGTAAAGTATTCTGTTGCGGTTATGATGAACTTGTGTCCATTTGAAGATGAAGGATGTATTTTGCCTACCAGATCCAATCCCCACTGACAAAAGGGCCAGGATGTGGTAAATGGTTGCAGTTCCTGTGCTGGTGCATGTATCAGATTGCCATGGATTTGGCATTTAGGACATTTCTTGGCGAAATGATATGAGTCTTTCTCCATTGTAGGCCAGTAGTATCCCATTTGTAGAAGCTTTTTAGCAAGAGTAGTGCCACTCGAATGTGTGCCACAAATACCTTCGTGAAGCTCGTGTAAAGCTAAATCAGAATCATTACGATCAAGACAACGAAGAAGAGTACCATCTAGACCTCGACGATATAAGGTATCAGCGGTAAGGGTGTAACGGGCAGCTTGTCAGATAAAGTTACGTTTTTGGTTACGGGATTGGTCAATGGGTAAGATATTATGCTTGAGGTAGTCGTATATTGGTCCATATAACGGAGAATCTGAACCGGTTAAGGCATATATAACATGGGATTCAGAGTGGTCATAGGCGGGGGAGAACAGTTGCTCTACCAGGAACTCATAACGATTCTGTTGTTCTGGAATTTGTAGTAATGAAGCGATCGTAGCCATTGCATCGGCTGCTTTGTTATTTAACTTTGGTATTTGTGCAAAGGTGATGTGCACAAAATACTGCTGGAAGTCATCCACCATCCGTTTGTATGGTAGTAACTTATCATCTTTTGTCTGATAGTTGTTGTTGATCTGATTGATGACTAATTGTGAGTCTCCATAGACCTTTAATTCTGTGATTTTCCACTCGACAGCCATTTTGATGCCTATGACCAATGCTTCATATTCAGCCATATTATTTGTACAGGGAAACATAAGCCTGTATGATCTCGGCATGGTGTGTGCTTCAGGGGTGATGAATAGAATGTCGACCCCTGAACCATGTTGTGTATAGGATCCATCAAAGTATAGGGTCCATTGTTTGGAGGAGAGAGCAAAAACGTCCCTGTCTGGAAAGTCAATGTCCATGGTTTGTTTTCCTGGTAGTGGTGCTTCAGCCAGCTGATCTGCAATTGCTTGTCCTTTGATGGCTCGTCTTTCTGTGTAGTGGATGCCAAATTCACTGAGAATCATAACCCATTTAGCCAATCGGCCTGTGAGAGCTGCCTTGCTGAGTAGATACTTGAGAGGATCAATTTTGGCTACTAGCTTGATAGTGTGTGCTAGCATATAATGTCGGAATTTTTGAGATGCAAAAACAACTGTTAGGCAAGCCTTTTCAATGAATGTATAATTGAGCTCATAGCCATTCAATGTTATACTAATGTAATATATGGCGCATTCCTTTCCTTGTTGATCTTCCTGTGCCAATAATGCCCCCAGTGAAACATCTGTCGTTGATATATACAATATAAGAGGCTTTCCTACAATTGGTGGTACTAGGACTGGTGGATTCATCAGGTACTGTTTAATTTGGTAAAAAGATTCGGCACATTTGGTCTCCCATTTGAATGGCACATTTTTGTGTAGCAAATGGTTAAATGGCAGATTTTTGTCTGCTAGTTGAGCGATGAATCACCTGATAGATTGAAGTCGCCCTTGGAGAGATCGAAGTTGACTGATATTCTTTGGCGGTGGCATATCCATGATGGCTTGTACCTTTGCTGGATCAACTTCAATACCTTTAGCTGAGACAATGTAACCTAGTAACTTGCCTGATGTAACCCCGAAGACACACTTCTTAGGGTTGAGTCAGACTTTGAATTTCTGCAACCGATCAAAGATCTTTGTTAGGATGCCAAGATGTTCAGCTCTGGTGAAAGATTTTGCTAGTAAATCGTCCACATAGTCTTCCATGAATGTGTGCATCATATCATGGAATATTGTTGTCATTGCTTTTTAATAAGTGGCTCCGACATTCTTTAAGCCAAAAGGCATTACATTCCAACAGTATGTTCCCCAAGGACAGGTGAATGCTGTTTTGTCTTGATCTTCAGGAGATATTTTGATTTGATTATAGCCTGAGAAACCGTCCATTAATGAGAGCATTGCATGTCCTACTGTGAGATCTACAATTATATCGATACTTGGCAGAGGAAAGTCATCCTTTGGGCAAGCTTTATTGACATCTCTGAAGTCGGTGCATATTCTGATACTACCATCTGGTTTTGAGACTGGAACAATATTAGAAATCCATTCGGCATAGTCAATAGGTCGGATGAATCCGACATCTAATAATTTCTTTAATTCCATTTTGACCATGAGTGCTATCTATGGATTCATCTTTCGTAGCTTCTGCTTGACTGGCTTGACCCCCGCAAAGATGGACAAGTGATGCATGATTAGGTGTGGATCCACTCCAGGCATATCAGCATATGACCAGGCAAAGTTAATTTGTTGTCCTTTAAAGAAGATGATGAATGCCGATCTTTCCTCCTCTGTCAGAGATTCTGCAAGGTGAATGTTTCTGGCTGCTTCTGTAGTACCAATGTTGATTGATTGAGTGGGCTCAATCAATATGAGCGATCGCTCATGAAAGTGCTCAGGAAGAGTGTCAAGTCTCCCATCGTTAGGTGCCTTAAAAAGGTTTTCACCCTCCGATATGTCCTTTATTTTTACTTTTTTGGGAGCCATTGCTGCCATTGACTGGTTTTCAGCATTAGATTCATTATTTGATTCATTTTTGCGACTGAGAGACTTGGCACTCCCTGAAGAACAAACGTCATTATGTGGTTCACTGGCAGAGCCTGTTTCGGGATTTACGGTACATAGGTAGTGGATAATAGATTCATCATTTGGAAAAATTGGGATATCATGAGTCTCAGGTTCAGTCCAGTCGATGAGATCAGGGAAGACAAGTGGTAAGGAATCATTGGGCGGGTCAAGTTCAGCTACTGTAAGTGTTAGAATAGAGTTATCATCTTGATGGGTCTTGTTTTTAAAGAAGTTTATGGTTTTATCGAGGTCTTTGATGGTGTCATCTTCTACATAGACTTGTTCGTAATATTTCTGTTCGCTTTCCTGAACATCATAGATATGTTGTGGTCCAAATTCGAGAGGTCTATCTTCTACGTTATGTTCTTCTTGAGAAATGGATATGAAATCAGTATCATCAGGGATATTTGTAGTAGTATCTGAACAGGTACCCCATTCATATTCATTTGAATCTATCTCATAGTCATCATCCCAAATTCTATCTGTGTTGTAGACAGGTATGTTGTATGGCGAAAATAAATCCTTGATGATAGATACTATTTTGACATTCTGTGTTGATTCTGTATCTGATCCATCTTCTACATTCTGGATTTGTTCATAGATTGTGCTTCCTCGAGGAGGAATGATGGGTGCTTGTGAGGATAGGATTGGTTCTTGAGCCACTGGTGTGTGAATATGAGCTACTGCTGCAAATATGGCCTTCTTATGATTCAAAAGCTTTCCCTGATGCATCCTCTGATCTTGACGTTCTCTTGCCTTGCGAATTATTTCTGCTGATTCAAAGAGAGCTTCCTGCCATGATTCTTCTTTGTATTTCTTCTTTTCTCTCCATTGAGGTTTTGCATTTGTATGAGGCGGCCTTTTCAATAGGAAAGCGAATTTAGAACCTAATCCTGCTTTATTTCTACTAGGTTGTGAAAGAAGATCTATAGGTTCAGTGACTCCTTCTTGGCGTTTCCCAATAGGTCCTTTACCGCCATATCCCATTTGTTTCATGATCAAGTAGCCTTTTCCATACAGGTGTGTTGGTAGAACAATTTCTAGAGCGGCCGCTCTATTAGCTTCTTCTTCATCTTTATATAGCCAGTTAAGAACATCTTTATCTTCTGATTCATGTGCTAGAGTCCCCAATTGGATGAAGGTACCATCAAATTTAGTTATGGGCTGAGTTGCCAGATGTGTTGATATAGTAGGTAAACCATGGGATCTAGGTGATGTCGGCAATCTGGTCAAACACAAAGGCTCCATAGAGTATTCGCCCATGCCTTGGTCTTTGATTTGTATTTTCTGTTTGAAATCTCCCCATAAGGAGTTGGATTTTACGGTTGGTGGATCAGATGTTGGAGACCGCTGCTTTTCTCTGTTATAAGGAACCAAACTATCTTGGGCTGCCCCCATTGCATTGCAATGTTGAAATGGATTGTGATCAGCTGATATGGAGATTTCCTGTCCATCATGAGGAAACTTGACACACTGGTGGTATGTAGAAGGTACTGCTTGCATTTCATGTATCCAGGGTCGGCCTAATAGGATATTGTAGGTGAGATCAATATCTAAAACTTGACATATAGTATCTTTTTGCACTGGTCCTACCTGAATAGGCAATATCACTGTTCCTTTAGAGGACCTTTCCTCATCATCATATGCTTTTATGGTAATCCTTTTACAAGGATCAATAGATTCTTCTGAGAAACCTAGTGCACGGATAAGCTTTAAAGTACATATATTAAGTCCGGCTCGTCCATCTATTAAGACTCTTTTGACACGGTGTTTGCAAACAATGACTTCAATATGTAGAGGAGTATTATGCGGATGACTTAATGAAGTATTATCATGCTCTGAGAAGGTGAGGTTATGAGACTCTGTCATGTGGGCCACCATAGCTTGAAATCTGTCTGTATCCAGATTTTGAGGTACATTTGTTTCTAAGAGTGCTTGCTCCAATATGTCTTTGTGTCTTGGAGATAGTTTCAACAATTCCAGGATAGATATCTGAGCCGGAGTCTTGCGCAGTTGATTAACTAAGTCGTATTGGATCTTTGGTGTGGTAGTTGAAGGTGCAGTATGTCCCTTCAAGACATATTTCTGAGTCCGGGTAGTTACATTGACAGATTCATGATCACGTTTATCTCGAATGGTTATAACATTGACTTGATGGTCATCGGCTAATATGTGATTGATTGTGTTGTTGTAGATGTGATTAATACGAGCTCTGCAGGTATCATTTGAAGTGGATGCTCCATCTTTGTTATAATTTGGAAGAGGATCTTTGAAGGCTTCGTGATCATTATTTGTTTTGAGACCATCCACCGTTAAGTCACCTCGATCAATCATGTCTTGGATTATGTGTTTCAATCTCATGCATTCGTTTGTTCTATGACCTTTGTTTCGATGAAAATCACAATAGTGTGAATCATTCCACCAAGGTGGTTTGATTGGGGGTTCATAATTGTTGATTGGAGGTAAAGAAAGAACCTTGTTTGCTAACAGCTCTCTGAATGCGGACTCTAATGATTGGCCCAATGGTGTGAAGATACGCTTATGGAAATTGTTGGTGTTGTTGCGTGAATTGTTGTTAGGCCCTGGATTCAGGTTTTTGTTTTGATTATCGTTGGCATTGTTGGTATTGAGTTGTCCTTGAGCATTGTTTGGTGCATATGTATTAGTACTGGGAGTAGTATTTTTAGGATTTTTTGTATTTTGAGTATTTCCCGATAAGGCAAGCACTGGTTGCTTAGATTTAGGATTATATGATTCATTGTTGCCTTCGTTTTTGTTTTGAGTCCAAAATCGAGTTTTGTCTAGATTGGTATTGTTTTGGTTATTGTAGTTTGATGAGTTTGTTCCTTCTTTGTAGAACTTGAGTGTTCCCTTTTTGACACAAGCTTCCTCTACTTGGATGCCATTTTCGATTAATTTGTCAAAAGATGGTATGCATTGAAGTTTGAGTCTGTAACTCATTTCACCATTCAAATTATCAATGAAGATGTCCATTTTCTCTTTTTCAGGAATATCTCGAGGATACCTTGATACCATGCGTCGCTAACGTTGAAGGAATAACATGAAGGTTTCATTGTTCTTTTGTTTGGTGTTGCAGATATCTAACATGTTTATGGCATGTTGGATGTTGTAAGAATAATGGGTGATGAACTTGTTAACCAATTCGTCAAATGATCTAACAGGTGGTGTAATCTTGGATAACCATTCCATTGTTTGTCCTCCTAGGCTTCTTGGGAATAACCACATCAGATAAGTGTCATTATGAGCAAATTCAAGACTCATAGTGCAAAATTCTCGAACATGATCTCGAGGATCACCTTTCCCATCATATTTATCAAATTTGGGAATGTCTGAGTTTGGAGGAAAAGGTATCATGTTTAAGCTTCTGTCAAATGGATAAGGACAGATTTCGTTTATAGAGTACCGCACTGTTGTCCCTTGTTGCATATCGTGTATTTGTCTTTGCAACATTTGCATCTGTTGAGTAAGAGCAACCAAAGGTGCATTATCTTGCCGAGGGAAGAGTTCTTCCCTCGTATTTGTTCTCAACTGAAAAGGTGCAGTAAATGGTATGCGTTGTTCTGGGGTTTCAAATACAGGTACTCGCATTTCTGGTATATGTTGTTCTGGAATATGTTGTTCAGGTATGCGAGTCTCTTCTTCCCTTTGTTGTTCTTGACATGTGTATTGTTGAGATCCTGTTTGAAAGACGTTTGCGTCAAAGTCTTCAGGAAGTTTGATACCTTTGCTTATAAGCATAAGTAGATATTTTTCTTTGTCATTTTCCATGAGTTTTTCGATGAGTTTTTGGAATGAAGGATTTTCTTGGCATTCTTGAAGAATTGCGTCAGTAATTTCAGGATCTTCTGATGATGGAACTTCAAAAGGATTTGATAATCTGCGATTCATACTTGATTCCGCGGGTGTTTCGCTTTGTTTGTTTCGTTGAGAGCGAGTGACAGGCATTTCAATAGAAACTTTCAGTGATGAAAGGAACAAAGTCCGCGTTGATGTTGTGCTCTGGCGTTGGTGGTTCTGGTCTAAATGTGTTATATGTGATGCACTCGTCAGGTAGGAATGCTGGATTGATCTTTCCTCCGCGGTTTATCTTTTGATTAAAAGCAGACTTTAGACAGTATGCTCTTGTTTTCAGGGATTCTTTGTCAAATTCGCTGGATTTGTTTTGGATATAACGTTTGACGTGATGAAGAAATACCCGATGGGATTTGAAGAGTTGACGATTGATGTATAAAAATTTATTTCTCTTGATGAATTTGGAAAAGCTAGGTTGTTGTTTCTTCAACGTGATGTTGCGATAGAGGTTCTTTCTTTTCAGAATGAGGGGATTAGTCATGCATGAGTGATCAATGATTTCCTTTGATTCGTTTGGATTCAGTTGATTCTTGTTTCGAAAATTTCAAATCTTACTTTATCAGGATGAAGGTTTAGCTGCCCCTTCACGATAAAGCGTGTCAAATGATATGGATAAGAGTTTCCCACTCTGGAAACTGGATTTGACAATTTGGAAAAATTTCTAGACAAGTGTTTTTGAGATAAAATCCGTAAGATGTTTAAAGGATTGAATTGATACTGATGATGAAAAGTTTCCGGATTATGATAGGAAAGACGTCCTATATTGCTCGATTCGTTTAGGATTCAGACAACTTTGTTTGACACAAATTTGACTTGAGAAATAGTTTTATGGCTTATTTTTGTCACTCGGGTTTGATAAAAGACGTGTTTTGATGAAAAACTGTGTTTTAAAATATTTTGAAATTTTCAAAATTTTTGGTTTTTTTCAACTCTCTGTTTTTCTCCTTTTTCTCATGCGCTAAAACAGGTGTTCAATGCGCTAGTAAATTTTCTCAATGCGCTAAAACTATTTACCCACGCGCTACTCTGCCCCTTGTTACGTGCTAAAACATTGATTCCGGAAAATTTTGTTTTGTTGACTGTGAAATATGCACGCGCTAGACTGTATTTTCCACGCGCTGACTGGTTTGGTTAATGCGCTAAAACAGGAATTCGATGCGCTAAGCTGTTTGTTCCACGCGCTAAAAGAAGGCTGTTTCGAAATTTGCTGTGAAGTTTTTTGGAGAATCACGCGCTACACTGTGGCTTTCACGCGCTATATGTTTCTGTTAATGCACTAAAAGATTCCTAATACGCGCTATAATATGTTTTGTACGCGCTAACAGATTGGTTTCTGTTTTGCTTTTCAGTTGAAACGCTACTGTTTTTGTGGTACGCGCTATTTTGTTCTGCAGATGCGCTAAAGTAACTGTTTGACGCGCTAATATGTTGTTCCTACGCGCTAAACTGCCCTGATTTTTCCTTTTGGTGTCTTTGTGATGTTTTTGATTTTTGTTGAGAGAAATTTTAAGTAGGATGGATGATTTTCTGAAATACAAAATGTAAGCACGGCACACAAAGTACAATCATTTCACTTAATCTAACATAAAGTGTATGTTTTGTCGAGGATGTGTTCAAATCTCCAATGTTTTAACAGGTTGGATACAAGATAAACACTTCAGAAAGACTCTTTATTCAAGGGTCATAAGCAACATCATAGCTCACTAGTCTCGATACTCCATCAGCTCAAACAGCTGTGTCACCCCCTAGAGGGCGCCCATTTTTTTGCCTTTTGTCAGAAGTTAACCCAAAATGAATTGTTTCACAGTTGAGTAGTTATCTTGGGAGATATATGGTGAGTAATCTTGGGGGCGGATTCTTCCCCACCCTTGCACTATGATATTACAAATGTTTGGATACTGACTCAGCTCAAAGTTTCTAATGCTAAGGTTCTTAATCAGGCTTCTCGTTCGGCCGTCAGTGATAAACTCCCTCAGGAGGCTTCCCAACCTTTAGAACAAAGGCTTTACGTATCTCAAGGATACTGGGGGAAGGCTAATCGCTGCGCGCAACCGTTGAAAAGGACTTTCGTCACTTTCCACATTTGATTATAGTGAGTTAGAATTCTTGGCGTCAAAGTCGTTCCCCACTTAGGTCGTTCCCTTCACACCAGCCATAAACGGCTTTAAGAGTTGAGTGCAACTCCTCGGGAAGGCAGGCCTGCTAAAGGATTTATTGCTTGAAACACTGAAAGCATAAGAGTGGTGTGGCTTTTTGGTCACCCAATTAAGGGGAGAGCATATACCTTCCACTTTCAAGACAAGGCAATCAAGTTGTTCTTTTTAACCCTCAAGACAATAATTTGCTAACTTCTAATTGGAGATGTTGCTCCAATAAGCATGATGTTCTTTTTTTTAATCCTTTATAGCAATAATTATCTAATTTATGGAAAATAGATCGTCAACAAAGCAAATTTCGATTTTCGAGGTCAACAAAAAGGAAAAACGTTTTGCTTGTAAAAACAAATCTCCTCGCTTTTCCTGCAAGAAACTTGTTAAAAATCTTGCAAATAGAAAGAAATTTGTTAGTTTGTTTCGGGGGACTTCCACAAGTCTAAAATTTTTTCATTCGGTTACAAAATCTTTTTGCTGGTTTTGTTTGTGATGCGCTACAGAACAAACTGTACGCGCTACAATACTTTTCGGATGCGCTACTGTTTAGTTTCCATGCGCTATTCTGTTTCCCGGATGCGCTAATTTATGGTTTTGTTTTCCCGCGGTCTGTTATTCGGGAAATTTTGAATTTCGATGCGCTAACTGTCTGTTGAGATGCGCTAGAAGATGGACTACAAGCGCTAAAACTTTGGGTTGATGCGCTAATCTGTCTGGTGGAAGCGCTGATCTGTGGTTTGGTTTTTTCGCGGTCTGAAGTTGGGAAATGTTTGATTTTCAATGCGCTAACTTTCTGTTTATACGCGCTATAATATGGATTTGAAGCGCTAAAACTTTGGGTCCATGCGCTAATCTGTCGTGTGGAAGCGCTGATCTATGTTTCGCCGTCGTCGACACCTACAGGAAAATTTGTCAATAGTGTTATGCGCTAAGGAACAGTTTGAACGCGCTAAGACAAAAAGCCCACGCGCTAAACATTAGGCTTGAAGCGCTAAACTGTTAGGCGGATGCGCTAAAATATGTCTTTGACGCGCTAATTCTAGTTTCCCACGTACCTGCAAAACTCTTCAAATTCAAAAAATGATAGGTTATTGGGGTGCGAGCCCCACGGTGGGCGCCAGAAATGTATGTGGGAAAAATGGATTAATAAAATTTAAAATGTGAAAAATACGTAAAATACCAATCCACACACACACACAGGACTTCTTGATGCAAGCTATGGAGTAACGATGTGTTACTCAGCTTCCCAAGGAGGGTCCCATGGTTCTCTATCTCACAATGTCCCTCAAACCAATGTTTTGCTCTCAGATTACTAAGCAAAATGGCTTAGGGATGGCAAATATGAGAAAGAGAGAGATTTTAACTGATCTTAGTATGAGATGTGTTATAAGCTAGATGAGATGCTAGAAATGCAACAAACTAAATGATAAGATGACGAGGTTAGTATGAAGATTATCCTAGCATACTATATTTAATCTATGATTGAACTAAAATGATAAATAAATTACTCTAGCATGCATATTCATGATTAATTCTGATCTAAAAGAGGCTAAATGAAGAGCATATATAAAATGAAAGCTTGAAACAATTTGAGCATAAGTGTGATGCTTCAAATTTGAAAGATGATTGTTAAAAATGGAGGAATGAGAGCTCTATTTATAGCACAAACAGGGCAATGGATGGTCAGGATTGAAAGGTTTAATCAAGGGCTAGGTTTGAAAGTTGGGGATCCATGTGCACAATTGGCACCAATGAAATGGTGAAAAATGTCCACACCAGATTGGGTTGAAAGAAGAGGTTGGAGACATTAAAGGCCTGAGGAGACCTCATGGTTATCTAAAGGCTAAGGGTCAAGTCTAAGTTAGGTTTACCCAATGAATTAGGATCTAATCCAAAAATAAACCTTTGTGCAAATGATTAAGAGATAATCATGGTCAAAGCATTAATGACCTGATGAGACCCTTGGGTTGGGTAGAGGTTGAGTCAAAACAAATGTTTTAACCATATGGGAGGGTTTGAAATAACCATTAATGGTTATTGGAGACTTTGGGGATTAAGTGGTTGAAGGTTGGAAGCCTTCAATGGTTTTCAAAGACTTTAGGGTTTTAGTGGTTGAAGGTTGAAAACCTTCAATGGTTATCCAAGACTTTGGGCCTTTTGAGAAGTGACCTCCCTTTGCCTAGTGATGTGACAAAATTTAGAGGAGGGTTAGGTTAATTAGAATCGATTAGAAGATTCTAGAAGGGGTTAGGAAGGGGTTTGGGATTTTGCAAGTGGATGAGGGGATAATAGGATTTAATTGAATTAAATGATTTTCATTCAATTTGGTTGCAATTTGGAGAAATTAAATAAATATGATTTATTCAATTTAGGATAACTATTTAATTAAATTTGAATTTAATTAAAAGTGGCTAGGGGGATTTAATTGAATAAAATGATTTATTCATTAAATGGTATAGTGAATTTTATTTAAATAAATCGAGTAATTTACTTAATAAAATAGACGAATGTGATTAATTTAATTAAATTGGATTTAATTAAATAGGGAAATGAACATAAAATATTCATTTAGGAATATGGTCATTTTTATGCGTCTACAGGTGGCACTTGAATATTTTAACTCAAAATGAAAATATTCATTATGTTGGGCGGACTGAAAATATTTGTGATAGTCAAAATTTGTCTCGGTGCAGAGGCCATAACTATTGTTTGCACCATTGGATCTTTCTCAATTTTGGATATGTTGGTCGCAACCTAGTTTTCTGCTTTTTTACCAGAGAGATTTCAAAACTAATGTCTGAGTAAAAGGATATGTGCTACTATGTGCAGGTCTATATGACTGTCATAAAATCAGACCTGCATAGCTTGAACCTTGAATTTCGTCGAACATTTTGAACATCACTGAACTATTTGAACTAGGTTCAAATGGTTCACAATCTGGAGAAAGAGTATATGAAACATCACCCGCGACCATGAAATAGAGCTTCTACAAAACACTTGATATGAATGTTAGCCTGAAAAATGTCTTAGACACAACTTAGAACCTACGGTACCTAAATGAACACTATGAACTCTTTTCAGGATGGTTTGAGGGGTTCATGAGGTTCAAAATGACCATTGAAACGTAATGCTAAGGATTTAGAAATGATTTACAGGAGGATTAGGGATTGAACCAATGAACTTTTAACAAGATTCCAGAAAAAGAGGGAGAAAAGGACTCAACTAAAAATTTTGCAAGGCGACTCACTCTTGTTATGAGGGATGAATGACAAGGTAACAGTAGGTTGTAGGTGTGCAGCTATATTTTCAGATCTAGAGTCCATTTACAGAGGAAGAAGAACCCTTTTCATTTCACGAATTTTGTGGAGGACCATGTGCACTTTCAACACAGTCCCGACGAATTTTCTTCAAATTTGTAGGGTAGATCCATATCAGTCTAAATATCTCAAACCTGAAGTTACAATGCGATCCCGAACTGGTAGCTCCTCATTTCACCCATTTTATCTCTCTTTTCTGCATAGTCAACAAGTCAACTCTTCTACTTACAAAAGAGGGCAAATTACATTCCAACACTTGCAGTCCACTTAGATTTAACATCCTCGTTTCCCTTGGATTTGGATCTAGTGGACTCAACCCCTCTTTTGAATGTAAAGTATCTCCCAAGTGAAAATCATCCTAGTGATTTCCTTTCTCTCTCCTAGATGGGGAATCACTAGGATTCAATTTTCCACTTTACATTTTGGTAAACCCGATGTCCTACATCTTAATTCTGATTTCTTATTTGTTAGATCTGAATAATTGCAATTTGAACTTTAAAATTTCATTTCCAAGTTTGATCTTTTTGCAAAATTTAGAAGTTAATTGCATAAAAACCCTAATTTTCCATTTTGAGGAAATTAAGCTTGTGAAGTGTAGCATTTTGGTTGCTTGTTTCAGATTTGATTTCTATTTCAAAATTACAATTCAAATCTGTCTTTTCATTCTGAAAATTAAGTGGTCAAACAATAAAACTCTATTTTTTAAGAATCTCTTATTTTCGACCTTTGACTGCCAATTTGACTGATCTAAACATCTCCAAATCAGCAGTTTTTTTGGATTTTGCAATAAAATCATAATATCTATCATCCTTGAAAATTTCGAAAAAAGTTGGTCAGACCGTGTGCACTTTCAACACGGTCCCTAGCTTTTTTCCCAAAATTTCAAGAGACGAAATTGACTGTATTTTTCTGCATAAATACAGGAAATTGGCTGATTTTATCAATTTTTAAACCTCCTAAGGTCAAAAACAAATTCCAAATTGAATGTTTGATTTTCTTGCAATTTACAAAAAATCTAGATCTGAAATTGAATTTGTGCAAAACTTGGATCTTACTTCAATTTTCAGATTTATCACTGTTTTTAGACTTGTCTTCTTGTCAAAATTTCAAATTTTCAATTTCCCTCTTTTTCCCAAAATTGAAAATTTTGAAATTCAGTGGTTAGGTCCTAAAACCCTAATTTTCAAATTTAATTGGATTTTGTGCAAATTTCAATCAATATCAACCAATTTCAATTTTCTAAACATCATCTAAGGTGGCCTCATCCATTAGGTGTGACCTTTTTCAAATTTGCAATTCAATTTCTTATCTTTTTCAAAACCCTAGTAGGGTCCTATTTTGACATTCAAACCTTAATTTCACCTATCTAGATATTGTAAAATCAATCAATTTTTTGGGGTTAGGTCTCATAACATCGTAGCTTTCAACCTTGAAAATTTCTGAAAAAGTTGGGAGGATCGTGTAGACTTTCAACACGGTCCCTGGCTTTTTACCCAAAATTTCGGGAGACTGTTATGATTGTATTCATTTGCTTAAATCCAAAAAATTGGCTGATTTTGTCAAATTTTGATCCCTTTAAAATTAAAAAAATCTCCACTTTCAACATTTTAATTTTTAAGATATAGTTTAAAATTAAGTGGTTAATTAAGAACAACCCTAATTTTAAATTTCAATTCAACAACTTTCACTCAAATACACCATCTCCTACCAAAGAAGTTCCTAAAGAAGAACTCTTCGAGGATGATTGGGGCTCATTAGATTTCACCCCTACCTTTTCTAGAAAGTCTAAGATGCCTGAATTTCATATTCCAAATTTTTCTCTTAACACAAATCTTGAAATTGATTGGGCCTCTTTAAACTTCAATCCAGTTCCCCCTAAGAGTGAACCCTCTTTTGAACATACACATGGATGCAATGGACAAATGCTTGGATGTGAGCAACAAATTCATAAGAAATCACACTTTCCTTTGTCAACATCTTCTTCTCTATTGTCTTGTAAATCCACATGTTCTCATTCTAATTTTGAGTTACAACAAGAAAATGTATTGACCAATCTTCTAAATTCCAACTTAATATTTCCTCTTTGCCCTAAACAAAGAAGAAAACATAAACAACATTATCAAAGTTATTCTTTTTGTCAATATCATCAAACCCATGACCATTCTACTAATGAGTGTCAAGCTTTGAAAACACAAATACAACATTACATTGATTCGGGCATTTTAAAAATAACATCGGACAACAAATGGCATATTCATCATGATCATTTAAAATAATATTCAAGTTCCTATTGTGTTGCTCCTCACTATGTGACATAGTTAGCCTACCTATTGGGGCTCCTTGTCATTTATGGTGGTACAATTTCAGGAGCAATCATACTTAGTGAGCAACATAATAGTCTATTTATTCTTGCCTCTATGCTTGGGGGAAAAGAATATTCCTTTTCCTCTTTCTAAGGTTTCACTATTTTCTTTATGGAGTACATTATTCATAAACTTGATGTCCTTTCTTGCATGGAGTATTCCTTCATGCGAGCGCATGTTTGTTCCATGAGTGGGATCTTCTCCTTGCTTGAAATGGTACATCTATTATGAACAATCTCTCCTTAGAGAACTTCTGGGAACCTTCATATTCTTCTTTCTCTTTCTTTGCAAATTACCTCTTCTATTGTGTTATTTATAACTTAATGTCCTTTCTTGCATAGGGTTATCCTTCATGTGAGCGCATGTCTATTCCTTGGTTAGTATGTATCCCTTTCTTGAAATGGTATGTCTCTTATGAGTAGTCTCTCTCTAGAATATTGTGTAGGCTCTTCTCATTGTCCCTTAGCTTGGGGGCAATGATCCCACTCTCTCTCCATCTCTAAGGATCCACTCTTTCCTATGTTGTGGATGGCGTGAGTTTTATTACGTGATGTCATTCCTTGTGTGGAATTGTTGTTGCTCACTCAAGGGTTCTCTCTTATAAAAGAGGTGTAAGTCCTTGACTACAATCTATTTCACACTTGGTAATGTACATCTATAATAAATTCACCCATCCCCATTGGGATAAAAGTGAGTCATCCTTCATCAAGAATCTCTTTCACCTAGAAATAGGAGGAAGGATTGAATTCTTGTTCTCTTATGTGCTTCATTATAGAAGATGTTATATTTGTCTAAGACAACTCCTCTTGGAGGTAGATGTCTTTTGAGCAAAGATCTCTTCTCCTCTAAGGATCTCCTTTACACTTACAACAAGATATCTCTTTTCAACTATCTTATCCTTGCTTGAAGAGTATTACCTCTCTTTCTTGGATTTATCACATTGTTGCATAATGGATATCTTCTTTGTGTTGAAGGTAGTTATCCTTGTTCTACTTTCCTTAAGATATCAACGTTAAACTATGTTGACGTCTTAAGGGGGGCAACCACACTGCTCCTTTGTACTATACTTCTCTCGTGCATTGTATAGTGGGACATTCTTGGAACCAGAGGGCAGCCTCTTAGAGCAAGATGTCTTCACTTTTCTCTTGTATAGTAGGTCATTCTCAGAACCAGAGCATAGACTCTTAGAGCAAGATGACACTTCTTTTTCCTAGTACAGTGTGTCATTCTCAGAACTAGAGCACAGACTCTTAGTGCGAGATGTCATCACTTTTTCCTTGTATAGTTGGTCATTCTCAGAACTAGAGCATAGACTCTTAGAGCGAGATGATGTCACTTTTCTCTTATGTAGGGTGACTATTCTCGGAACTAAAGCACAGACTCTTAGAGCAAGATGTCATGCCTTTCTTGACATATGTACTATGCATACAGGTTGTAGTGTACTCGGGCATAGACTCCTATGAGGCACTTCGAACCTCACTTGCACACACGTGCATGATGATGGGTGGAACTAATGGTGTTCTCACTCTCCTCCCTTACATGGATAACCTAGATAGACTCTAGGGGCTAGATTTCCATGTCCTCTTTTTGCATGGATCACCCAAACAAACTCTGGGGGCTAGATTTCCATGTCCTTCTCTCCATGGATCACCTAGTTTTAGGGGCAATATGTCCATGGTCTCTCTCTTGTTCGCCTTTCTTCTCATGGATCACCAAAGTGTGTATTCATGTCCTCTCCCTCCTTCCTCTCATGAACCCATAGCTTTACTATTGATGGTTCATGGATGATGTCATCTTTGCTCTTTTATGTGATCACTCATGTTTATGTGATGGCATTTGTCTTTGTGTTTCAATTAGTTATTGAGACATTTGGATATTAAGGTTTCTTCGGCTAGTTGGTTTGTGGTCTTGTGTCTTGTCTTCGTTGTGTATATTTTGTGCCTGGTCTTGTTCTTGTTTGTCTTGTTCCTTTTTTGTTTTATGTTCTCTTGCATATATTTGAGTGAGTTAAGATCCTAAGACTAGGGGCTTATGTTCCTCAAGATTAGTGGTGTCTTATACTCCTTGTGGTATTGCTCTGTATCTCTCATCTTCATCTCTATTTCTTCTACTTTATCGGTAGTCTTGGCATAAGCCATACTCCCACTAAAGTCGGGGCTAAATGCAGTGTCACAAAATTGTGACCCTTGCAATTTTAACCACAATTGAGGCCCTCACCTTGGCGAAGGTGTCTTTTCTCCAACCGAGACCCCTTTCTACACCTTCACCCTTGAAATTCTCCCGTTTGAGCCCTGAGATGGCCTTAGGATCCTGTTCGGACCCCAAGATAGGGCAGGATAGGGGCGTGGCGCCCTTGTCCTCCCTCTTAGGGTGGCCCCAAGATAGGTCCCCCAAGTCCTATCTGCATTTTAGGATTCCAAACTTCCCTGATGTCGGCCTTTGGTGAGATGAATCAATTCTCTGAGGCATGTATAAAAGGGAGTTAGTCTTCTCATTTGCATATACAAAATAGACATGAAATATACGATAGGTGAAATTCAAGCAAAAGGTCTTCATCAAGCATTCAAGTCTTCAAGAATCCATCAAGTCTTCTTTTTCATGTGTCTTCTTCATTCATCCATTGGAGCAACATTACAACATTCATTTTCTCATGCAACACTTGTGATTACATTCAAGAAGCAAATCAATCATCATCAACAAATTGCAGATCTACAAGGTGTACATTTACATTTAAGCATTTGCAATTACTTTCTTTCAAGGTTGATTCCTCAACTGGGGTTGACTGAGGAAAACCCCTATCCACAACCCTTCTTCCCTTCTTTTATGTGTGTAGGTTGCAGGTGCACAATTGTATTTTCATATCTGGAGTCCATTTACAAAGGCGAAAGAACCCTTTTCGTTTCATGGATTTTGTGGAGGACCATGTGCACTTTCAACACGGTCACAACGACTTTTATCCAAATTTGCAAGGCAGATCCGTATCAGTCTAAATATCTCAGACTCGAAGTTACAATGCGATCCCAAACCGGTAGCTCCTCATTTTACCCATTTTATCTCTCTTTCTGCATAGTCAACAAGTCAACTCTCCTGCTTACAAAAGAGGGCAAATTGCATTCCAACACTTGCAATCCACTTAGAATTTACATCCTTGTTTCCCTTGGATTTGGATCTAGTGGATTCAACCCCTCTTTTGAATGTAAAGTATCTCCCAAGTGAAAATCATCCTAGTGATTTCCTTTCTCTCTCCTAGGTGGGGAATCACTAGGGTTCAATTTTCCACTTTACACAAAAATCAAAACAATGATTATGGAATTGAAAAAATGATTATGGAAATACATACATATATATACATGTACATACGCATGATCCAATTTCATACATACATACACTCACAAAATTTGAACTATGTAACAATGATTATGAAATTGAAACCACGTTACAGTGAAAATGAAGCCCTCAAACCCTTAAACATCAAAAGTGAAATTGTAAACCCTTAAACATTAACTATGAAATTGAACCACGTAATATGTTGAATTAAATCCCCAAAACAGTGAAATTGAAAAATATATGACAACATTGAAATTGAAACCCTTCAACCCAAGGACTACAATCAAATTGTTTACCTAAAACCATAAATCAATTGTAAAATTGTAAACCATTGGACAATTAAATTGAAACCATTTGAGCCCAACAGAAACAATGAAATTGCAGCCCTCAAACCCTAAGACAATAATAGTGAAATTGTGAACCCTTAAACATTATCAATGAAATTGAATCCCTTAATATGTTGGATGTAATACCTAGAACAATGAAATTGGAAGACAACATTTATATTGAAAGCCTTCAACACAATTGAAACACATTGAATTATACAAAAAACCCAAAAATAGTAAAATGTAAAGCTTTCAACAAAGAAGTTGAAACTGTTAAGGCCAATTGAAACAGTGAAATAAATGCCCTGAAACCCTAAAACTATAACAGTGAAAGTCTAAACCCACTTTCAGGTAACAATGAAATTGAAACCCTACATTTGTTCATGTTGAAGGGATTCAAGTTGCTTATTGCATGGATTCATTTTAATAGTTTGAAACAATGAATTTGAAACCCTTAAACATGAAAGGTGAAATTGACAATGCAAGGATCGAAACAATGGGTGCCAACATGAGCAGTTTATTGTAAACCCTTGTGCAAGTTAACATAGGAATTGTAAACCCTTAAACATTAATTGTGTAAGTGAACCCTAGCCTCTGTTAATATGAAACCCTAAAATAGTTAAATTTAAACCCAATGAATGAAGAAATTGAAACCCTTCAACGCATATGAAACATTGAATTTGATCCTAGGCTAAAACCCTAAAACATTAATAGTGAAATTGCAAACACATAGCCCTTAAACTCCTACATTATATATGTAAAAGAGTGAAAATTAAACCCTACGACAAGGAAATTGAAATTCTAAATCCATAAACATTGACAGAGAAAATGAAACCCTTAATATGTTAAACCGATTCCATGCAACAAAAAAAGTGAAACCCTTATACCAACTTGAAACAGTGAAATTGAAACCCATAAACATTAACTGTGAGATTGAAAAGCATTAAACCAAATATTGACAGTGATGCATGAAATTGAAACCAGTAATACCAATATTAACAATGATGCTCGAAATGAAATGTTTTTGTATACTACAATCACCATTAAAATACCAATAAAGCCAGAACAGAGGAGTAAGATTCCCTTTTTTCTTATGTATTTGTGTTTATGAACACAAAATGAAGTATTCAGAAACACAAAGACATGCACAAATGTTGCAAGACAAGCAAAAAAAAAAAAGGAGGTCATCACAGTTAGAGTACACTTGCAAAAAATATAAAACTAAAAGGATAAATGTGTGAACAAAAAAAACAAGACAAAAAAACACATGTATGGAAATTGTAGCCTTAGTGAGGTTAACTCCTCACCTGGGTCGAAGGGGAAAAGACCCATTGTGTCGTTTGTCGTTGTCATTCCTTCGTCCTCGCCATTCGACTCCATACTAGCAAATTCAAGCAACCGAGGAAGTAATGCAATCAAATGGGCAAAACGAAACCTATAAAAGTTGTGAAACCCCATCAACAATTAGTGAATGCGCAGATGAAGGCATGCATTACTTGCATCTTGATGAACACATTCTGGTCGGAAGTCGTGTTCGTAGCGTCCCATGGTGAATATGCTGTGGCGTGAAAGAAAACGAAGAGTTGAGAATGTGTGCCAAACAAAGGAAGTAACCGTGGCTCAATCGACGAGGAGTCATGCATATTGAATGTACCTCTACTCAATAAACGCGAGCCTTTGGGTGCATGTAAGGAGAGGTGACGTGTACTTAATGCCATTGCACTCCAATTTTGAAGGTGGCGGCGGAATTTTTTTACGAAAGAGATGGTTGATTGGGTGGATATGTGGTTGATTGCCTCGTGGCCACCCCGTTCAATATGGACGACAAGCATGACAGGTTTAGGGTGTGGGCCCGACCACGTTCTGATCGATGCACCAAAGTGGCATAAACAAGACACTGTGGACAAGAATGAACGAGACACATGGCAAATCGTTGAATTAGCACAAAATATTTTGTTTTGGAGTTGCCAAGTCACTAGCCTACTTGACAAAGTAAAAAATTAGATCGCAACGTTAACCCCTGAAATTAGAATGCGCACGTTCCGGCTCCTCTCCCATAACAATTAGTCTTAGAGTAAAAGATCTATTTCAACTAAGTACTGCCCCTATTCCTTCACGCGATTTATCATAACTCTTGAATTGATTATAAATTTCATTGAAACTAATTTTAGTAGAAAATCCACTTATTTTTTTGACAAATAATCTAGTAAATAAATAAAACGGGAGTTTAGGAAACACTGCCGTCAGTGTGACCAGAAAGTACACAGTTGAATCCTTACTATCATGTCATAAAATGACAGAAATTATAATAAATCTTCATCCTAATCCAGAAAAACCCTACAATCTATTTTGACTGAAATGTGAGAGTTGCTTGCATCACCTACACAGAATTGTCTTAAGGATTCTCAGATTTTGTGTTCTAATTTGGGCAGCATAGCAAAGAGAACGAGTTGTGAGCAGCATCAGGTAATTTACTGCATCTGAATCAAATTTGAAGCAATAAGAATGCTCCTACCGCCGTTGGGGTCTGTTGAGAAACAAGGAACCGGTGTTTAAAAACAAATATCTGGTGAGCTGTTTGTAATTTGCACTATTTCATCATGAAAGCTTTTTGAATGGCAGGATACTTAAAACTTAACTTAGGTTTTTCTATGGGGAATGAAATAGCAGCAGGTGAAATTCGTCCACCCTGCACAGAAAATTTTAATAGAACTTTTTTATTTATTGAAAAGATTTATATACTAATTAAAATATAAAAAAATATACAACATAGAACAGCAGGTAGAGGAGTCTGAAGAAATCAACACAGACGGAAAATAACAGGGTAAAAGCTCTTATCTTGAGCAAAAACAAGTTACAGCAAGAATAAAGAGATGGAGATGTTTGATGGGAGTCCTCACTTCTTCAAAGTCATGGTCGGAGACTTTGCCCACAGATTGGTAATTCTAACGCTCATACATCCTTTTGTATTATTTGCATGCATTGTTGAAAGTTCATTTTATATGGTTTTGTTTACTGCAGTCTATTCCCCCTGCCTTCGCTCGAAAACTTAGAAGTGAGATTGGAAATGGACAGAATGGGGTTTTGCAAGGTCCAAAGGGCATGCGATGGAAGGTCAAACTATGTAGTACAAATACTAGAATTGAGTTTTTTGGCGCGGGTTGGGAAATTTTTGTATATCAAAATGCTATAGAGTTTGGGGATTTTCTAGTATTTAAATACATCTGTGGGATTTATTTCAGAGTTCGGATATTTGGGAAAAATGGGTCTGAAAAAGACATCCCTATTTTTCTTTCTGCGAAGATTCAGAACAATTGTGATTCGCAGAAGAGAAGCCCTGATCTTTCTACTACTATTCTAAGGAGTTCTGATCACTTGATGGATAGAGAAGTGTATGTTGATTTGAAAAGAAAATCAATAGCAGACATCCCTGTTTTTCATTCTGCGAAGATTCAGAACGATTGCAATTCACGGAAGAGAAGCCCTGATCTTTTGAGTTCTGATCGCTTGATGAACAGAAAATTGCCTGTTGATTTGAAAAGAAAATCAACAGCAGATGCTGAAAATGAAGTGAAAAAACCCAAGCTGTCTTCTCTATGTAAGTGAAAGCTTTGCTCCAATGAAAAATTGAAGTCTTTCCAAACTTGTGTCTCCCAAAGTATGGGAAACACTAAACTTACCATTTGAATAACCAAGAATTTTAATTTGCATGCAGGTCATCCTTCCGAGAGTCCTGAACGTTTACATCCATCTCTTACCGAAAAGGAACGTCAAATAGTTAAATCTGCGAAGACAAAAACTGAAAAGAAGGAAGGGATAGAATTTCATTATGTTTCTGGCAGACGACCTATTAACACAACAGAAAAGGAAAAGGCCCTGGAGGCTGCCAAGTCTTTCGTATCAGAAAAACCCTTTGGCTTAATAATTATGAAGGAAACAATGGTATACCACATGTTTAGGATTGTAAGATTCCCTGACCTCTCTCTATGCCTGCTTGTATTTAGAATTACTGTCATTAGATCTGGGGTCATATTCAACAATTTCTATTATAGAGCGGTCTCCTATACTATGAAAATCTGCATTATGAGAGTTTGACAGAGGTTTAAGTAGCCAATCTATTGCAATCTATAGGATATTTTGGGCTTCTGTTTTTTTTACACGTTTTTGAATAATAGGGTTTGGATGGTTCTTAATAAGTTAATGTTGCTTAGTTTGTATGAAAATTTGTTGTGCAGAGAGCATCAAATGCATTTATAGATAAAGTCAAATTACCAAGAAGAAGTAGAGAAGTGACTCTTGTGGATCCAAAAAAAAGGGAATGGCATGTACGATTCCGTGGAGATATGTCTGAACCTGCCTTGATTGATGGATGGAGAGATTTTTCAGTTGCCAATAATCTTGAGGAAGGAGATGCCTGCATTTTTGAGCGGGTAGATGATAGCAAACACAAAATTAAACTTAATGTGCATATTTTCCCTGTTGTCAAAGAATGTTATCCTTACAAGTATATTAAAGGAAGAAAAAGGAATGATAGCCTTCCATCAACTACAAATATGGAAGGGGATACGGGAAAACCTAGTAATGAAAGCAAATTTATTAATCTGGATAAACCAAAATGTAAACCTTCCATTTCAGAAAGAAAAGCAGGTTGTAGGCGTAGCCTGAGATTAGCACAAGCATGTCATTTGTCCAAGTGTCCAAAGAAAGAGCTGTGGGATGAAATGAATGTGGTGATATTGTCATAAAGTGACTACTTCTCTAGATGATGTGAATGGCAATGATGCTCTGAAGTAGTGCTAGAAGCTGTGCCATGGTAAACTGAACAGAAGGGAGTTTGAACAGAAGGTTTTATACTTTGTATAATTTCACATAAATGTACTTTTCATTGGAAATTCTTCATTATTTGCTCTTGTATTAAAGTTTCCCTTTTAACTAAACATTTCTCTCATTTTATCAGTCTAATATGCATAGAGTGATCGAATACGAGGTATATCAAAATTTGGCATTTCATCTTCTATTTTTTAGGCTTGCAATTAAAAGGAAAGACAGTTTTTGTAGTGACAGTCTGCATTCCTTTAATAAGGCGTACTCCATATAAAAAAGAATCAGGAGCGCTCCTAGTTCACTATCCTCAGATTCAATAGTTGTTATATTTGTTAATCAATAATAATCACATGTATTGCTCCCTCAAAGAGAAATGATGCTTATCCATAATCTGGTTTAGTTTCAAATTTTTTATTTAATTTCTGCAATATAGAATCTTGTAATATTGAGATATCAATGGACTCTTCATGTTTTTCTGAAATGTATTGATAGCTGGATGATGAATGAATACACTCCCCTGACCTGTAATTTTCTTCTGTTTGAAGATGCTCTGTTTTGAAAGGGAATAAAAAGAGATTGTATTTTTGCACCAATAATTTTCCCTTGTTGACTATTATCAGAGCTTTGAAATTGGAAATTTCATCATTCATTATCTCCACTCTGTTAATGACAGTCACTGGTATTCCTTCCTTTATCTTTCTTATTGTTTGCTTATAAAATCTCCCACTTTTCTGTAAATTTTGTTTCAATTTGTAAATTTTCATGCCTCCATGCAGCAGCACATTTCAAATAAGGTCTGTTGCATATCATCTTTCAAAAAAAAAATAGCATTTTCATAAGGTTTCTGTATTCCCCAGATTTTTGTGAGTCCCACTTAAATTCCTGTACCTGACCTCGAGTACATATAACCCTGAGAACTATCAAGGTTTTCTTATTCTTTTTTGGAATCTGTTGTGTCATTTTCATTTATGGAGTAACTGAGATCAAATGAACCAAATGGCAATGGACGACCAACACAGATCAATTCTAGAGGCCATGCAGTGCTCAAAAGAGTAGGGCAATAGCAAACTTACAATGGAGGAAAAGGCATGGTAAGTATGATAATATCCATGGGAATCTGTCAGTTTTAGAACGAAAAAATCAATTGGAATAGATAATATATTGCACGTGCTCGTAGAAATGTGGAACATTTAGTATTTCCTGCTTACAGTTGTAATTTTAGAAAACCTTGTCAATCTGCGTTTCTGTATTTTGAGTGGAAGCACTGTGTTTTCAATTCAGTGACAAGATTTTTCGAACTAATTTTTTGTGAATAAAATTGCTTGAGTGATATAATGCAAATTTACTTTCAAATGAAGCAATTCTTACTGGTTCAAAATCAGCAATTAACATCCTTATAATTCAATCATTTTGTTTTTTGATAGCACTCTATCATTCTAATGATGGATCATGGAGTATGATCGGAAACATTGATATAAAAACCACTACACAGTCTAAACCAGAAACAACTCTTCCAAATTCTTACAACTGTATGACAGAATTTTGTAGATCTGCAATACATCATGTGGCTAAACGCCAAATTCAGCTATTTCAATCATTTGATTAAGGCTCTTTTGTAATGCATTAAAAGAATCATGGAAAACGAAAGGAAAGCAAAAATATGTCCTAATGGTTACTTCAAGCAGCTATGTTGAGATCTAATCATTTTCACTTTCACACGGCAAAAAATTAGTCACCCGTATATCTAGCATGTTGGTTAGTAGATCTATGATAATGTATTGATAATGTAGTTGGCCTAGTGGTGGAGAATTTGTGCTATTAAAAGAGAGGTCACAAGTTTAAATCCCACAAGGGGGTAAGGTATGTACACTTTATCGGTTTCGGTCAATTCTCTTTGACTACGTCATAAATAGATGTCTCCAATATTATATGTAAATAAATAAGCAATTGTGATCGAGAGAGCCTAAATATAGACCTCATTAGAAGCAATAGAATTAATTCATCGCAAAAATTAATTCTTCCAATAATAGAATTTATCACTTTTCCAAAAGAAAGTTCTATAGACTTGTATTGCTTGCTTTTTTTTTTTATTATGGATTGAAATATATTTATTAGTTCTTGCTGTTGCATTTTATTTCTTCCATCAATTCAACCAATCATTGGTAGAATTAAACTTTTTGAACAAAATTTTATAATCTATGTTTAATTTTTTATTTCAAGTTCTTCCATGAGTTCAACCAATCATTGTGTAGAATTAAACTTTTTGAATAAAATTCTATAATCTATGTTTAATTTTTTATTTCAAATTCTTCCATGAATTCAACCAATCATTGTGTAGAATTAAACTTTTTGAACAAAAATCTATAATCTATGATTAATTTTTGTTTCAAATGATTGTAAAAAAAATGCCATTATTCTTTCTTTTTATTGGTACATATTGAAAACAATGAGTGCAAAGTCAATTTAGAAAAAAATTTGCATGTTCATATGCATTTAATTCATTGAATAAAATGTCAACATTAATAAATTTTTGAATGACATTACCTCCATTGTATAACTCATACATTTTGACCTTATTGTATATTCTACTAAATGCATATATAATGCCAACAAACTTGAAATGTATTGTTATACATTCTATTAAATGTGAAAATGATTGAATTGAATTTAGAACCATATATGTTTAATGAGAATGTGTGTAAATTTATTCTTCTAATATAAGAAGTTTATGCATATAGAGTGCATAAGCAAAAGATAAAATCTATATTCATCCTTCTAAGCCAACAAAACATAATTACAAAATTAGATATAAATGTCAAATAGAAATAGTGTAATCTATATTTTTGTTCTTTAGGAGCACTAATTAAAGCTTGAGACTAACTCAAATAATCATACTATTGGCAAGAACCCCATGCAATGTGTCTCTTGTTAGTTCCTACCGATAGGCAGGAATACTAATGCATCCATTTGGTGCATTAATTTTTTTAAGGCAACCAATCATTAAAGACTATTTTTTCAAATTTGTTCATATTTGTATAGTTTCAATTTTTGTATATTTTTTCCCTACTCAAATAATACTATTTTGGTGTACTCTACAAACAGTCATTGCAAAAATCTATTTTCCTCAATTATTTAGTCATTTTTTTTATGAACCATCCAAAGTGTCAATAAATTTTTGGTCTCATTGATTATGATAGATGGTCCTTGAAATCCACATACATGTACCAAAATCTTATCTCATTCAGTGAGATCCAAGAAAATCTAAATAAAACATTGTTTGCTAAGATGTATTGTGTGACAAATGTGATATAATTCAATGCATATTTTATACACTTTTTGACAATTATGTATATTTTGAATACATTAAACTATTACTATTGTACATTTTACTGTATATGCCCATGTCACATTTAATTTATAATAAATTTCACTGTATATGCACTTGTCACATTTAATTTTTTAATATACATAACATCCTCTCTTGGTTAATGTATGCACATGAATTGTTGTGCAGCCATTCGGTATATTAATTATTTTTGTTGACTCCAGAATGTTCCTCTCTATTCTTCTACCTTTATCACTTTTTGTCACCTGTGTATTTGAGCAATGCTAGAGATAGTTCTTTCCAAGGGGACTGCATGTAGAGAGAAAGAAAAAAGAGGTAGGTATTGGAATACTAATACTTTTGTTGTTTATTTTCAACTAATTTTGTTCATCTATGAAAAACTCTTAGATTGGCACTTGAACTTGTCTTTTGGGTACTCGATGTTTGGAATTCCATGTGGTTGTTTAGGGGAAGAGCACCAGTAGTCATCATAGCTAACTTCGCACACCTACAGATCCTAAACGGTACATCGGATTTCAAAAAATAAAATTGGTTGTCTTCGTATGCGACTTAACTACTTAAAGCTATTGATCTGGCTTTTGGGTAGTAACAATCTGATCTCTACGGGTCGTTATGCGTTGAAAGGTCAAAAAGTGGTCATTTCGAAGTGATGACCGATACTTGACCTCTTTTGCACCAATACCCGCACACTAAAATGCCAATACATGTTTATAAAATACCTAATAACTAATTTATTTGTCATCTATTTAAAATAAATATTTAACCTAATTATATTAATTGTAACATTTTGAAAATCACTTTTCCATATTTTAAAAATTAAAATGGGTGGTAAAAAAAAATTTGCCCACCCTTAACCGCAATGGTGAGTTTGAGAGAGGGCCCCATGTGGGTCAGTTTACCACCATCTACGTTGCCCTAAAAACTTAGTGAAATGAAGATTTTTTGGGCATTTTCATTGTTCATGATGCTTCTTCTCCAATATTCCTTTGTCGTGCTCCGCAAAAATGCCATTTCTCCTCTGTGTAATGCCCTGCCATAAACCCTAAAGGAAAACCACTCTACAAGGCAACTAAAGGGTGAATTTATTTTTTTTAAAGATTAAGTGCATTAATTATAACATTGCACGTATAATAACACAAGCAGAAGTCTAACAATGACATCCGAAAGGGTTTCCAATGAAGATTACTTCAAATTAAAATTGCATCACAATGTTAATCCAATTATCCATCCAAATTAGGGAAAGTCAATTACGATTAATTAACTCAAACTCAAAAACTGATTCCAAGTAGATAGGTTTAAAGAGTTACAATATATATACTTCCAATGATTCATTTATACATAAGATGCAAGGTAATTGAAATAACATACATTCCATTGAACTTTAAATTACAACATTCCATAAATTACATGGCTTCAATAGAACAATTAAAGTACAAAGGTTACAATGCCAAGGTTACAAAGTTTAAAGATATAATGACCACAAGGTCACAAATGAACAATAATCTCGAACAAGAGCTGATACAAGAGTCACGAACCAAGAACCACCAACGAAATCGATCCTCGCAAGAAGGTGAGAACAAGGATATCCGATGGGAAGTGGCACTACCACCCAATCATGTGATCCCATAATGGAACCACCCCACTGTGCTAGGAGATAGCAGAAGACCCTCAAGCAAGCAATACGTCAAGTACGACAGTACACATGACTTCGCAGAACTCAAGTGACTCAACTCACAAAACACTAGCGATCCTAAAGAGAGAGTGTCATCACATGGCTTAAGATGGTTGCCCTAGGTAGGTCTCCATAGGTCCCGACCCCCATCCTGGGTTATCCTGGTAACCTCTCCCGAACCCCCGGCTCCATCTAAGCATCATGCGAACCCTACCTACCTTTTGTGAAGACAAGGTGGTAGGTTTTCCATTCCAGGCCTTCCCACACACCTTGAGCCTATACAAGCACTCAACCATGTGCGAGGTACAATATCTTAATTAATTTAATAACTACCCACCCCCTAATCAATTATTAGGTTATCACTTATTATCTGACTTCTGAGGGGTTATCCTGCCATCCACTTCGGGTGCGGCCCCTGCCTGAAAGCCACTCTCTCTCCTAGGACACTAACAGGAAAGGTCTCTCTATGAGAACTCTATGGTGAAACTGATAGCCATAAATAATCCTGACATAACATAAAAGAAGGATTCACAATCATTAACCCAGGATTGACCATATGGAAACATAACACACAATGGCTCACATCCACATGGTTTTAACAACGACACTTGGCTAAGGGGGTATACATCATACGACATAATGACAACTCACCAGAATTGTAACGAATCTTAAACTTGACTGCAATTACTATAACACAAGATCCTAAACAGGCAATCTTTTCTTAAGCAGTCAAAAAGCATAAAATACTTGTAATAAAGATTTTCCAGAAATAAAGAAATTACATCTATATTAATATAAGGAAAACAATGAAGTCACATGTCTAATATGGTTAATTAAACCCACATTTAAAAATTTAATCCCCCAATCATTTGATTATGATTAAATTATAATTTACCCAAATTGACTATAACCATAATCTAAATATAATTCCAAATTAAACAGGTATATATAATAATATAATATAGTTTCAATATAAATATATATCCATCGAATATAATATTATATGATTATATTATATTAACATATATACAGATATAATCTCTATTTTTTTTTTAAAAACACATTTATTTCCAATAATCATGATTAAGCTTTTTATTTTTCCAAAAAACAAAAACAAAATAAATCACACACACACACACACACACACACACACACACACACACACACATATATATTATTAATTATTATTAATAATACATTATTATTTTTATTTTTTTAACTTTTAAAAAAAAAAATTAAAAAAAAAACGAATCTAAAATGGGGGCGTTGTTTCCTTTTTGTTTGAAGGGACGGAGCCACTGTTACCAAACGGTAGCAGGTGCTACCGCAGGGTAGCACTGCTACCTCACGGTAGCAGACGCTACCATATGGTAGCACTGCTACCGTGGGGTAGCGGGCTCGGCCTCCCCCTCCAACATCTCTTAAAAAAAAATAAATAAATAAATAAATAAATAAATAAATAAATAAAAATCAATTCATCAAAATGAATTGACAGAGAATAATTCTCTGAGATCCCAAACTCAAAAAAAGACACAATCAATCAAATTTTATTTTAATTTTATTTTTTAAAAATTTGAACAAAACAACATACAAAAATTAATCACTGGTAATGAAATTTTACCAGAAAATACAATCTTTGAGACAAAACAGAGATGGAAGATAGCTTCCCAAAACAAACAATTTCCTTCCCAAAATCAAATTCACTGGGAACTAACTTGATTGCCATTCCCCAATTGATTTTTTTTGCCAAAACAAGAATGAGAAAAGTAGAATTTACACTCAGAATTTTCTCCAATTTTTGGAAACTACCAAGAAGAATTTGTTTTTTTTTTTAACAATTGAAGGCACAAGGGGAATTTCTTGGCAAAATTTTGCCAGCATGATTCTACCAATTTCACAAAATTAAAAAAAATTACAATTACCAGGAACCAACTTCCTTGCATAATCAAAATGAAAGAATGGAATTCAAATCACAATTTTTCCATAAGGTAACTTAGGGAGAGATTGAAGTTGCATTTTGATAACAAAATGAGCTGAGATTTTTCAATAAACCTCATAACAACTAAACCCATAACTCAACAATCATTTAATTAATCTTTCTACAACATTCAGAAATTGAGAAAGAAGCATGAATCTTTTTTTTTAAAGTAAACAAGTAGAGATCAACCAACCTATGGAGCTTCCAAGAAGAAATTTGTGAGCTTCTATCCTTCAAAGAATTCCAAACCAAAATCAAAATCTTCCTTCCAAACAATTTTCCAAAATTTCCCCTTTCAAAACAAGCATCCTCTTCCAAAACAAGTCTCCCTTTCAAAAATATTTTTAGGGATAAATAGGGAAAATATCTTAACCTAAGCTTTTTAGGTTGAAATATTTTTCTCATGAAAACATTTAAATAAACAAATTGACTTTTCCTATTTTCCTTCAAAAGTAATTGGGAATTTCTTCCTTTTTTTCTTTTTGAAAAATACATTTCTCTCATAATGAAATTTAATTAACTTTTTCAACAAAAGTAAAAATCAATAATTTAACTCTATTTTTTTTTTTTATTTAAATCTAAAAGCAATAGAAATAACTTTATATATTTTACTTTTTCCATTTGATTTAAATATAGTTACTTTTTCCAAAATAAACAATCATTGATTTAAATTTAATAAATTAACTCAATAAGCTAAGTTCATAACACAAAGGCATAATAATGCATAACTTGCTTATACCAACTATGAAATGACGACTTAAACTTAAATAAATAATCAAACCCACTATGGCATGCAAACCGAGGAAAATACAAGAAGACTTCGAAAAAGCCAAATGAACAAAACTCGAAGGCTGCACAAAAAGGAACGGTCGATCGACTGACGACACTCACAAGAGTAAACTAAGGGTAAGAATTAGGGTCAACAGCTATCTCCTCCAGTCCCATCGGACATATAAGGCTCGCTCAGACCTGTGAAGCCAGGTGGAGACGATACCTTGTACCTACCTGGTACTTGTACCTGCAATATTTTGCATCATTAAATCACACATGCATGTATATAAATATAGAATACACGACACACACACCGATGAAGGAGAATCGCGATGTTCTCTGTCTCACCGAAGTGAGTGAAGAAAAATCGTCCCCTTGCATCCAATACATTTGCAAACATGCAACATATATATGACACATCGCATAGATAAAGTAAAGTGTCAGTACAATGCAATAATCCATAAATGCTACAATCACAAGTACTGAAATACTATAAATAAATCATGCATCTCATATCCAGATAAACATGAAATAATATCAAATACGTCTGAATAATGTTTAGCAGAAATGTATCAACTGAAAAGTAAACTGCAACAAAATATCAGTCTAATAAGTCCGATCGAGAAGGGGTACTACACTCTGTGTCCATTTTAGGTAATGCTTAGCACTGCTTCCATGCAATATTTGATGTCCAAAGATGGTTTAGCTCTTTTGTAGGTTCATTATGCTTTGTCTATTGATGATTTTTGTGTATGTGGTTTAGAGTTTCATAATTATTCGAAAGCCCTTCTTTATTTATCATTTTATTTTATGGGTGGGTTGTTAAATGGTTCTCTCTATTTATAATGCCAAAATAATTACAGAGAATGCAAAAAAAATGATTATTGTTCATAATTATTCAAAACCCCTTCATTATTAATCATTACAATAATGTGTATGTCTGATACTAGCTATAAGGTTGTTGTCCTCTCACACACACACACACACACACACACACACACATAACCTTATATATATGTATATGTATATGTGTATGTATATATATGTATATGTATATATGTGTGTGTATATACATATATATGTATATATATACATGTATATGTATATACATGCATACATCTATATGTGTGTGTGTGTGTATACATGTATATATACATATATATGTATATGTATATGTATATGGATATGGATATGTTTAGGAATATGTGTGTGTGTGTGTGTGTGTGTGTGTGTGTGTGTGTGTGTGTGTGTTATTGTCGACATATAACAACCTTCTCACATACACGTTATGGGCCACTTGGCATGAATTATCGCCAACTACATTGCCTTAAAAACTTTGGGAAATGAAGATTTTTTGAGGAATTTTTCATTGTTTTCTCTGCCTTCAATTTGTTAACATACTCACTGTAAATAATATTATCAGGCATACACTATATTACTTCCAATAAATTTCATATGAGAAATACAATAACATCATTTAATTATTAGTCATTTGAGAAATGAATTTGCATCTTAATACAATATCAACAATATCTAGTTTTTAATCACATCATAGATACATCTTTCACTCCTGCGTCTTGTGCTTTTAGTTTCTCTCCTTGATATATAATGTCTCAAGTTCTGTACCTATATGGTTATTGTCCACATATACACACACACACACATATATACATGTACATATATGAGTACTCATTGGTACATGATGAAATTGATTTTTTTTTCATCATTTATCTCAATGGCATTGAGGGTTTCATTTCAATGATCTGTCTCTGTATATATATCTATTAAGCACACACGATAGCATTTTTATTTTGTTGAAATATGTTCAATGATGATATTATTTAGTATCTAATAGAATATCAACAATATCCAGTTTTCAATCACATCACGGTTACATATTTTACTCCTGCATCTCATGCTTTTAATTTGTCTCCTTGTTATATACAGTTTCAAGTTTTGTGCCTATATGGTTATTGTCAATATGTATGTATACATATACATATATATATACACACGTATACATATATATGTATCTGTATATATATATACATGTGTACATGTATGTACATATACAGGTATATGCATATATATACATGTGTACATGTATGTACATATACATGTATATGTATGTGTATATGGACAATAACCATATAGCCACAGAACTTGCTGTAATAAACAACATAATCACTAAATTCTTTATTCAAGGGCGCTCATTCAGATTGGTACACACTGAATAACTAAATTCCTTCTGCAGTTAATGTTACATGTTATAAATCTTTCAATTTAAATTATACTGTTTTCAGTAAACCAATATTTCTTTCAATATAGTCACTATAAATAATATTAACAACCATATTGGATGTCCAATGATGGTTTATGCTCCTTCGTAGCTGCATTATGCTTTGTATATTGATGATTTCTTTGTATGCGGTTTACAGTTTCATTTCAATGCTCTCTTATAGTTTAATGTTCCTATATGGTTAGTTTTCATACACACACACACACATATACATATATATGTGAGTGTGTGTGTGTGTATGCACACGTGCGCATGTGTGTAGACACACACAATAGCATTTTTCTTGTTCAATGGTTTTCAATGATGGATTTGTACTCATTGGTACATGCAGAAATGGATTTTCTTTTTAATCATTATAGTGTGAACTTGACTCCACTTTCTTTGCTTCATTATAGTGTGAACTTGAGGGTTTATAGTGGGAACTTGACTCCAAATTATTTGCTTCATTATAGTGTGAACTTGACTCCAAATTATTTGCTTCATTATAGTGTGAACTTGACTTATTATAGTGTGAACTTGACTCAACTTTCTTTGCTTCATTATAATGTGAGCTTGACTCCAAATTATTTAATTCATTATAGTGTGAACTTGACTCCAAATTATTTGCTTCATTATAGTGTGAACTTGACTCAACTTTCTTTGCTTCATTATAATGTGAACTTGAGGGTTTATAGTGTGAACTTGACTCCAAATTATTTTCTTCATTATAGTATGAACTTGACTCATTATAGTGTGAACTTGATTCAATTTTCTTTGCTTCATTATAGTGTGAACTTGAGGGCTTATAGTGTCAACTTGACTCCACATTATTTGTTTCATTATAGTGTGAATTTGACTCGTTATATTGTGAACTTGACTCTACTTTATTTTGATCTTTATAGTGTGAACTTGACTCATATATATGCATATGTACATATATATAGACAACACCATTTTATTTTGTTCAAAGATGTGCAATTATGGATTTGTCCTCATTAGTACTTGCAGATATTGATTTATTTTTTCATCATTTATTATTTATCTCAGTGGCATTGAGGGTTTCATTTCAATGATTTGTCTCTGTATATATTTTTATATAGGCACACACACACACATACAAATATATAGTGTGAACTTGACTCATTATTGTGTGAACAATTCAAAGCATAGAAGAAAACTAAACAATTCGAAGCAATGGAGGACTGCATATTTAATATGACATGACCGACTGTTTCCCACAAAAATTTTAATTTGAAAATAGCTAGCTACCACAACCGAATGCATTGCACATTCGAATTATATTATAAGATAAAATTTTCCGTGTCACTTTCATTACAATCCAATTCATTGCATATTTCTGAGTTCTACAAATTCCCTTTGCACATTCCTTATGTAACTATTTGTTTGCAATATGTATATATGTTATACATATGTGCATATGTATGTATATGTGCATATGTGCAATTCTATGTACATATGCATATGTATGTAGGTGGATATGTATATGTATGTACTTATGCATTTGAATATGTATGTATGAATGTGTAAGGATTGTATGCATGTTGTCAAATGTTAAAGACGGACAAAAAGTTGTTCTGCATTGAATAATGTATGGATGATTTGTTGTGAAAACGTTACGCTACCCCCGATTATTATTATTTTTTGTGGGCGTGCTAGAGCATCGAGGGAAGAACCATACTTGTGGAAGATCATCATATCAATGTAAATATATTTATTAACACACTTCAATTCTTTGGAGATTATGCCTTTAATGCTTACATTTTATATCAATTTGTGTAGAAATCTTAGGTAGTTATGCATTTCTTATTAAATGTGTTTCTTAACACACTTTAGTTTGTTTTGCATTTTGTTGTGATTGTTATGGCAAGCAATTACAAACACGATAAGGAGTCACTATGTCGAAGACAACAAGCTTTCCTCTCAAGTAAAGTCAATATTACTCTACTTTGGCAATGATCTAGTAGACAATGCAATTTGTGATTTGTTTATGTTTCAATTTTTTTAAATTCCTCACTTAGTTTATATGGCTACAAGAAACACACTTAGTTCACATTAGAAAAAAATCTAGTAGAAAATGCATTTTGTGAATTGTTTATCTTTCAATCTTCTCTTTGTGGGACTTTACTTTGGCAATGATCTAGTAGACAATGCAATTTGTGATTTGTTTATGTTTCAATCATCTCTTTTGGGGACTTTAATTTGTTTCAATTTCAACATTTATAAGCCTATGTTGTTGTGTTCATGTTTTATATATATATATATATATATATATATATGAAGTGCCCCATTTGCAAAAAAAATTAGACAAAAAATTGTTTAATAGTGCCTTATTAGATATTTTGGTAGATACTGCCAACAAGGAAAACTTGGCAGCTAACAAGATATCTTGTAAGGTACTAGAAAATAATTCTTTGCCTGGTGCCTTTTTACAAATAGGATACTTCCTTTTATCATTTTGATGCAATGACCTAGTAGACATATTAGACACTGCAGTTTATATATGATGACTACAATTTGAACACTTATAAGTATTCAAATTTCTCACTATCAAAAGAGGACATATCAGTGGGATCTGAATAATCAGATGCCACTGATATGGCCTTTTTGATAGTGAGCAATTTGAACAATGATGTGGCCTCTTTTGATAGTGAGAAATTCTATAATCACATCAAAAAAAGAAAAAAAAAACATATGAGATTTATAACAACACCATCACTTCATTGGAATATTCATCTGAGATATCTAAAAACAATGGAGTTCTGAAACATTACAAAGCATGGTAGTATGTCATTCTATAATCATATCACAGTTATATCGAAACTCAAAATATGCTCTTCGAAGGGCTCACAAAATATAATTGATCACAGACTCGATCAATTATCCATATGGGTATTAAATGGAGGAGGTGTCACAAATCCAACCCCAACAGACTATGGCCTACTAGGGTCTGGCCCAACAATGGTGTTTTATTGGCTTGGAGGGGTTTGTAAGCAACTTGCTATTTGAGCTAGCAATGCCTGGTTTACACCTGAAGTAAGTTGCATGGTGTTTGAGCATCCAGGTGCAGTCCCAACTTGCATAGTATTAATAGCTGCAAAGGTTGAGGACAAGAGGTTCATCATTTCCATGAGAATTGGGTGTCGTATGGGTAGAGGTTTTGCGGATGTGGCCACATATTTCATCCTCTTTGCACACTTGGTTTCTTTTCAGTTGCCTTCCTCACCTTCTCAAGCTTTGCTTCTGCATCTTTCTTTGCCTTCTCTTGTCTTTGAATGAACTTCTCTTGGGAATCCTACAATTTTTTGGCCTATTTTTTCACCTTCATAGCCTCCTTTTCTATCGCTTTTGCTTCACATTTTTCTTTCCTCTGTCTCATCTATTCTTTCTTGCATTCTATCAATTCGTCATCTCTTTTCCTTTCATCCTCTTTATATTTTTCCCTTTGAATGTACTCATTAGATGTCAAGATCTGTGACTGGCTACTAAGACGTAGCACCCCTTTCCTACCTCCACGTGAAGATTGATTCATTCTCTGCACTGGAAGTCTTAAGAAACTGGTGATTTGTCTTGGAACTTATTCCCCATCCTCTTATGTACATGGCACAAACTCATGTTCGTCTTCACTTATGTGAATTTCATCTTCACAATCAGCACCATCTTGCTGCTCCCAGTTGACTGCATTGGTGAAGTAATGTATCACATCTGCTGGATCAATTTATGGCAGACTTGGCATGGAAAGGGTTACATCATCATAGTTGACTGCTTCTTGGGTCCAGTCTGGTATGAAAGCTTGTGTTGGCAAAGACATGTTTTTTGATGTACTTTCCAAACCCTCATTTGGTTGGCTAGTTTGTGGGGGCAGACTTGGTTCAGTAGTTTGTGGTGTCAAACTTGTACCCTCAATCGTTGCTTGTGTTTTGATGTGGCTTTCTACAAAATCTTGAATGTCTTCCTCATTAAAACCAGCCAACCGCAAGCAAGCTTCTACTACCATATACTCTGGTTATTCATCCCTTGAAGTGGTATCATGTTTTGTTCCAACAGTTGGTTGTATATCAACTACAACCTCAAATTCCTCACTTGGCCTCATATCATCTTGCAATGCAAATCAGTTAAGTGACCAAATCCCTATCCTACGGAAGCCACTGATTATATTAGCCGGTGTCAATGCTTGGGAAAAGGCCTTGATCGCAAGAGTTGCCAACTCTTCCCTTCCAATTTTAATTTGTGGGTACTTTGACATCCATATACTCCTCTACTATTTGAAATAATTCTTGAAAGGTGAGAATACATAAACATCTAGTGGTTGCAGTTTGTGGCTTGTATGAGCAGGAAGGGTTACCAAATCTATACCTAATTGCCTTGCTTCTTCAATTGTCTTGAAGGCTACATGGGTGCCATGACCATTGAAGATCAGTAGGGCCCTACGTGAGGGTGAAACTCCACCAAGGACTGAATGTGCAAAATGTTCCAACCAATTTAAGAACAACTCCTTTGTCATCCATGTATGTTCTTGGATTGCCATGCATGCTTCTGGCTCGCAGTTTGCAATGTAGTTTCAGATATGCCTCTTAGTTTTGAACAAATAAAATCCTAGAATGTTGAAACTACATGCACTCACACATGCCAAAATAGTAATCCACTCTCTACTCTTGGAAATTAGGTGCAGTACACACCTCTGACCCAAATTGGCTATCACTCTCATTCCACAATTCCTCCCAGATTGCACACTAGTCTCATCACAATTCCAAATCCTGCTACCATACTGATTGAGGTTGTACATTACCTCCAAGTTGCCATAGAAAGAGGCAACAATACAAGGTCGAAGCATAATAGCCCTATCGGAGTCCACTCCTTCTGTTGTTCTCATCATCGGATCAGGGTGCCTTCGTCTAAAACCTGCCCACCATGACCTCCTTGGCATCCCATTTTTGAATGGATTAGGCCTATTCTCACAAATTTGGGCAACAGTTGATTGAAGTTGACTGACTTGGAGACCGTGACCAATTTCAGCCATGTTTTGTGTTTTGTGTTTTTTTTCAAGTGGAGAGCTTATTATGCATCACTTAAATGTCAATCCAAGAGCCAAACTAGTCAAACAAAAGTTGAAGAAAATGCATCCTCATATCGCTCTCCTAGTCAAAGTAGAACTAAAGATAAAACACAAAACACTCAATAGATCAATACAAGCATGGTTAGAAAATTTAAAACAAATAAAGATAAAACCATGGCTAGTCGATCTATCGCCTCCTAATGAATGAGAGTGTAGATTTGCTCTCAGATATGGATAAGCAAATTTCAGTGACTTGACTACATCTAGATGGAAGATTTAAGATGACAATGATGCATTTAAGCTAGAAAAGAGCATGATTAAGCTACATGATTCAACAATTATGCTAGAAAATAAGCTAGATCTAAGAATGCAATTGCCTATAATAACAATGCTCAAATGATATGCTAAGAGATATTATGCCTATAGTAACAATGCCTGAAATGCAAATGAGATAGGATCATTATTGCTCCAAAATGGGGTCTATTTATAGGATTTCCAAGGCCATGGGTGATGTGGCAAGAATCAGCGGTCAAGATTAAGTCTGAAGATATCAATGGTGAAATTGGAGGAGGTTGGAAAAGAGGTTGGATGAAAGGGAACATTTTCCATCCCTATGGTGACAAGTGTCAAGGAGCTTCTAGAAAGGTTGGATGAAAGGGAAAATTTTCCATCTCTATGGTGACAAGTGTCAAGAGACTTTTCTCATGAGAGAGCAAGTGTCTAAGGAAAGGGGACATGGTGGTTAAGATGTACGAGGCATGTGGGTAAATTTGAATTTAAAATTCAAATAAGACTAATTAATTCTCAACAACTGATAAATTGATTTGTTTTAATTAATTAGAAGATTAGAAGAATTAATTGAAGATGGGGGGAGGAGAATTAATTAATTAGAATTAATTAATCAAAGGGGATTATGAAAACGAACCTATTAAATAAATCCTTAGATTTATTAATAAGTAGATGAAAGGGGGAATTTAATCAAATTACTTAGTGAATTACATTAAATTGGGAAAGGGCATTAATTAAATAATTGCTTATTTAATTAATTATCTTCAGACCATTTTTAGGTGTATACATTTTGCCCCTCTTTGAAGCGAGGTGTGATGACGCATTGATTCAAAGAATAATCTCATTTTTATGATGATATTGGTTCTATAGGATGCCCCAGCTCTTGATTGATAAATTGTGATACGATGATGCCCCCTCGGGAGATCAATTGAGATAATTTATCTTTGGAGTTTTTCGAATTTTTGCGAAATTGATATCCTGATTAGAAATGATTTGATGTCTGCAATTGTATTTGATGAAAATGCGAGTTCTACGATCAGGATGATGAGGTTCTTGATTATTGATAAAGCTTGATTGATTTGATCAATAAGATTGAGATTTAGTCTGGTTTCAGGAATGACACCTCCTGTATAAGACAACGATGATCAAAGCGTCTGGTTTCAGGAACGATATATCCTGTATAAGACATGATCAGAACATCTGGTTTCAGGAAAGATACATCTTATAAGACATGAGATAATCGATTTAGGTGTGATTGATTGATAGAATTGATAAGATTGATTGGATAAAGAACTAACAGTTTGTTGATATCAAGTTGCAAAAAGATTCAGATATGTTGATGTTGATTCTGTTGAGAGGGTAGCATAGATTTTCGCTAGGTTGATAATATCTGGAGAGATATGAGTCATTATTTTGATTGCGCATACACTTGTGATGATACCTTGATGATTCATGCGATAGATTTAACCTTGGATAAAAGGACTATGTGGGATCCCATGCAAGAACGAAATGCAAGCTAAATGCAAATGCCAATGCAAATGAAATGCAAAGCTACAATCGGACCAGTCACTGGATTATTGTGTTTTGTCATCATTGAGCTTTTGAAATGTGGAAAGTGAGTGCAAACATCGATGGTATAATTAAACCATGATGACTTGAGCACTTATTTCCTCGATTTTGATATAGCAAGTTAGCACAAGCATCGAGGTATTATTGAACCAAGATGACCTGAGTGTTGCTTGCGTAAAACAAGCAATATTAATCATTTCAATACACAAATTGGAAATGTCTCCAATGATACTCTAATGATCATGTTTTGAGACAAATTTGCACATATTAATGATTAATTTATAGATAGCAGACAAGAAAAATATCATGTTTCTTTCTTGTTCCTCTAGTCAAAGACATCCTGGAGTCACTTAGAAATCATGATAGCGAAAATCAATATAGAAAAGTTGAACAATCATGTTAAAATCATTATCCAAAAGATATCATCCATGCATTTAGACTGACTTTGTGATAGTTTGATGGTTGATAATTTGATCTCATGTTCAATGTTGGATATGTCTCAGTTTTCGCTTGATAATAGTTGTCTAACCGTTCGTTCTCCCTGCTTGATTAAGCTCAAAATAATCAAGAAGTTTTGCCCCTAGCTAAGTGCAGGATTTTGCTCCAAGCCTAGAAACAAATTCGTTATGATATATGCAATGATCCAAACCATGGAAAGAGAGCAGTTGCGACGCCTGCATATGTACAAAGGCCTCATGATGGATAATGAATGCAAGTGGAAAGATGCATGAACTAATAGATGGAAGAGCTAAGGGATAGATAGCGCCTATTTGCCAGGTTTTCACCATCTGTTTTTATTGCACTTTTTCTCATATTTGATTTTTTTTTTGTTGTTTTCTGCTTTTTCATTGTTTTTTAATTTTTTTTCTTTTTCACTGTTTTTTTTTTTTTTTCCTTTTTCACTGTTTTTTTTTTTTTCTTCTTTTTCAGACATAAAACTTCTTCAGATGCATGTTATTGATGGGTTCTTCAAGATGATCTCTATCCTGTGTTGATAGCTGATATGCTCCTGATCCAAATATTGTTGTGATCACAAATGAACCTAACCAGTTTGGTTCAAATTTTCCTTTCTTTTCTCGATCTGGCTGGTTGCGTGGATTTTCTTTTAATACTAGTTCCCCTACTTGAAAGATTCGTGGTTTGACTCTGTGATTATAGCTTTGGCACATTCTTTGCTGATATACATTTAAATGATCAAAGGCATTTTGTCTTCATTCATGGATCAATTCTAACTCTTGTAATCTAGATACTCATTGTTCTTCATTTGGGATGAGACCTTTTAATGATACTCGTAGAGAAGGTATCTCTACTTCTATTGGTAGTATTGCTTCTGATCCATAAACAAGAGAGAAAGGTGTGGCACCTGTTGGTGTGCGGATACTAGTACGGTAGGCCCATAGAGAAGGGTTCAATTAAATATGCCAATCTCTTCCAACATCATTCACTGTATTTTTGAGGATTTTCAGAATAGTTTTGTTTGATGCTTCTGCTTGCCCATTTCCCTATGGATAGTATGGTGTGGAGAATCTGTGTTGGATCTTGAATTTCTCACATAGCTCTTGTACATCTTGATTCTTGAATGATCGCCCATTATCAGTGATAATGGTAATTGGTATTCCATAGCGACAGATGATGTAATTTAAGATAAATGCAACAATTTGTTTTCCTATGATATTTATGAGAGGTACTGCCTCAATCCATTTTGTGAAATATTTTGTAGCTACAAGAATGAATTTGTGACCATTGGATGAAGAAGGATTTATCTTTCCTACTAGATCAAGACCCCACTGACAAAAAGGCCAAGATGTTGCCAAAGCATGAAGTTCTTGTGTTGGTGCATGAATCAAATTCCCATGGATCTGACATTGTTTGCATGTTCTAGCTATCTGAAAAGAATCTCGTTCCATAGTTGGCCAATAATAGCCCAAGCGTATGAGTTTTTTCGAAGGGGTAAGACCACTTGAATGAGTGTCACAAATGTCATTATGGACTTCATGTAAGGCCTTCTCAGATTCTTCTTGTTCGAGGCATCTTAAAAGAGTACCATCAAGACCTTGTTTAAACAGGGTATCTGCTACAAGAGTAAAATGGGAGGATTGGCAAATAAAGTTTCTCTTTTGATTTTTTGATAAGTCGGGAGGTAAGGTGTTATCTTTCAGCTATGTGTAAGTTTGGCCATAGCGTGAGGAATCATGTCCAACAAGGTGATAGATAGTTTGGGAATCAGGACAATTATGAGCAGGTTGAAACAACTCTTCTACCAGGAATTCATAACGCTCTTGATTTTCCTGTGTCTGAAGTAGAGAAGCAAGTGTAGCCATGGCGTCTGCTACTTTGTTGTCATTCCTTGGAATCTGCTGGAAAATTATTTCTATAAAGTATTTCTTGATATCATCAACCATCTTTTTATAAGGCATTAACTTTTCATCCTTTGTTTGATAGTCATCATTAATTTGATTAATGATGAGCTGAGAGTCTCCAAAGACTTGAAGTTGTGTAATGTTCCATTCTATAGCCATTTTGATACATGTAACCAAAACTTCATATTATGTTGTGTTGTTGGTGTATGGAAATCTTAATTTGTATGCTTTTGGGATTGTATAACCTTGTGGTGTGATGAATAGAATACCTGCTCCTAATCCATGTTGTGTATATGAACCATCAAAGTATAATTGCCATGTTTTTGTGGTGACTGTTAGGATATCAGCATTAGGAAATTCAATCTGCAAAGGATGATCATCTTGAAGTGGTGCCTCTACTAGTTGGTTTGCAATGACTTGTCCTTTATAGCTTTTCTGTCAACATACTCAATATCAAACTCACTCAAGATCATGATCCATTTTTCTAGTCATCCTATTAATGTTGCCTTGTTGAATAAATACTCCAGAGGATCGATTTTAGCTATTAACTTGATGGAGTGAGATAGTAGATAGTGTCGTAATTTTTGAGAAGCAAAAACTACTGCCAAGCATGCTTTTTCTATTGGTGAATAGTTGATCTCGTATCCTACTAGTGTTCTGCTAATGTAGTAGATAGCACATTCTTTTCCTTCATTATCTTGTTGTGCAAGCAAAACTCCTAATGATGTTTCGGTGGTCGATACATAGAGTAACAATGGTTTTCCTGGAATTGGTGACATTAGGACGAGTGGTTGCATGAGATATGCCTTGATCTTGTTGAATGTGTCCTCACATTGATGTCCCACTTGAAATGAACATTTTAATGCAATAGATGAGTAAATGGTTGACATTTATCTTGTAATGCCCCATCGGGAACCCTAAAGGAAAACAACACAACTAGGCAACTAAAGGGTGAAATAATTCTTTTTAAAAAGACTAAGTGCATTAACCATAACCATTGCACGTTTGATAACGCAGCGGAAGTCTAACATATGATTTCCTAAGGGTTACCAATGAAGATTACTTTGTAGATTACATTAACACCATAGTTAATCCAATTGTCCATTTAATTAGATAAATTAAATGCTCAAGTTTAAAACTACACATATATCTAAATTCCATAATGAAGAAACGAAAGTATTCCAATGTATCCAATTTCCATAAAACATTTTAACATAAGATTAAAGCAACTGAAATAACATACATTCCACTGACATACTATTACAATATCCACAAATACATGGCTTCCAATAATGCCACAAATTACAAAGTTACAATATCAAGGTTACATAAAAGTTTGATATAATGACCACAAGGTCTCAACTGAACAATGATCTCTTACAAGAGTTTGTACATGAACCACGAACCAAGAAACACCAGCGAAGCCTTTCCTCACTTGAAGATACAATCCAGAACATCCGATGGGAAGTGGCACTACCACCCGACCATGTGATCCCAAAATGGAACCACCCCACTGTGCTAGGAGATAGTAGAAAATCCTCAAGCAAGCAAAGTAAGACAAGTACGAAAGGACTACAAGACTCCGCAAACATCAATGTAACTCAACTCACAAAACACTAGTGACTCTAAGGAGAGAGTGTCATCGCATGTCTTATGGTGGATACCATGGTACAACCTCCATAGGTCCCGGCTCCCATTCTAGGTTTCTCCTGGTAACCTCTCTCGATCCTTCAGTTCCAACTAAGTCTCATGCAGACCCTACCAATCCTTTCGTGAAGACAAGGTGGTAAGTTTGCCATTCCAGGCCTTCTCGTAACATTATGAGCCCTGTACAAGCACTCACCTATGCACGAGGTACATTATCTTAATTAATATTTATTCTACCCACCCCCTAATCAATTATTAGGTTGTCACTTTTTAACTGACTTCCGACAAGTTATCCTGTCATCCACTTCGGGCACGGCCCCTGCTTGAAAGCCACTCTCTCTCATAGGACACTAACAGGAAATGTCTCTCTACGAGAACTCTATGGCGAAACAGACAACCATAACTAATCTTGACAAAGCATGGGTGAAGGATACACAATCACTAACCCAAGATTGACCATTTGGACAAAACACACAATGGCTCACATCAATAAGGTTATACAACAAACCTGACCAAGGAGACATAACAACATATGACATAGTGACAACACAACCAAAATTGCAAAGAAATCAAGCTTGACTGAAAACACCATTTACACAAGATCCTATTATAGGCAATCTTTTCTCAAAATAGCCAAAAGCATAAATTACTTGCAAATAAAGATTTTCCAGACAATAAGAAAATACAACTATTTTAATACAAAAAAATCAATCTGCCATTTGTCCAATAAGGTTAAATCAATCACATAAAAATTAACCCCCTAATTATATGTTCATGATTACTTTACAAATAAACCCGATTAGATTGTATCAATAATCTAAATTAAATTCTAAATTAAAAATTATATATATATATATATTCTAGGAATATAATATTTATATAATTACATCACATTAAAATATATAATAAAAAGATGATTTAATTTTACAATAACTTTTTAATTCCAAAATAACATAATAAAACCACAATACTATATATATATATATATATATATATATATATATAAAATATTATTTTATTTTTAATTATTTAATTTTATTTTTATTTTTTTTAATTAATTTTTATTTTTTTAATTAATTTTTTTTTTAATACAATAATCTAAAACAAGTAAATTCTATTTTCACCCAAAATTTATTTCTAATCAAATTTATTTACAGGGAAACTAATTAATACATAATTTCTCCAAAATAATATAATAAAATAATTTCCCTTAACTTTTAATAATACAATAAATTTAATTAATAATTAAATTAATTTCTATAATAACGAATAATATCACAGAGATGCACAAATATTAAAAAAGACTGCCATAGCCGAATATTGAAACAAAAATTAAACAAGAGGGAATGATTTCTCTGGTAAATCCCATTCCTCCCTAACTTCTTTCCACAAACTATAAATTAACTTCAGGAATGGACTTTAGCCAAGAACAAGAAATAATCAAATAGGATTTTAGATTTGACAAACATCTTAACACACACATCATTCAAAAAGATAGAAGAAATAGAAATATTTTCTTTAAAACAATAATCAAAAGAAGCCACCCAACCTGGTATAGCTTTCCTGGAATAAATTTCTTCACCTAAATTTCTTGACCTGATTCCCGTCTGCCCTAAAATAATGACCTATTCCCCTTTTTAAACTAAAATTCTAGGTTGAATATCTTTTTTCCCAAAAACCTAAATTTAGAATAAAAGTAATTTTATTTTATTTTCTAATTTTATAACAAAAGATAAGCTAACATGCAATAATTAAAAATCATTATTCTTTCTTTTCTTTTCTCATGCAAATTAATTAATTTTCTAAATAAACTATTAAAGCAATACTTTAATTCTAATTAATTCTTTTATTCATTTATTTATTTATTTATTCTTTTATTCTTTTATTCTTTTATTTATTTATTCTTTTATTTATTTAAAATTCTAAGAAATAATAAATACAATTAATTTAATTTATTTTTCCACAAAAATTTAAATAAAAATATATTTCTAATATCATGCAGCTTGCAACTTAATTTAATAATTTCTTTTAATTAACTAAATTTATAATCTCAATGCATAAACAATTCAACTATGAGACAATTCCATAAACTTAATTAATTAATTAATTAAATCCACTAAAACACACAAATTGAACAAATCTCAAGCAAATACCCATAAAAAGATCAAACAACAAAATACGAAGGCCGAACTAACTGACTGGATGACCAACTGACGACACTCACACAAGTGCAAATGATAAAAATAGGGTCAACTACTATCTCCTCCACTTCCATCAGAAAATATAAGGCACGCTCAGACCTGTGAAGCCAGGTGGAGACGATACCCCGTACCTACCCGGTACTTGTACCTGCAATATCCTGCAACCACACATGCATATATACAATAAAGAAAACACGATATACACACCGATAAAGGAGAATCACGACGTTCCCTATCTCACCAAAATGAGTGAAGAAAAATCGTCCCCTTGCATCCAATACACTCGCAGACACACAACATATAATTCCACATTGCATAAATAAAGTAAAATGTCAGTAAATAGAAATAATCCATAAAATACCATAAATCACAAGTACTAAAATACTGCAAATAAATTATGCATCTCATATCCAAATAAAGCATAATGTCATAAAAATATGTATAACATATCATGGTAATGTATCCACTGAAAGTAAACAATAATAAAATATGAGTCTAATAAGTTCAAACGAGTAGGGGTACTACATATATGCTAGTTGAGAAACAAATATTCTGATTGACTAGAGTCTTCCTTGGAGTGATCTAAGTTGACTGATATTCTTGGGAGATGCCATTTCCATGATTTCTTTTACCTTAGCTGGATCCACTTCGATACCTCTAGCTGAAACAATGTATCCCAATAGCTTGCCTGAAGTGACCCCAAAGGCACATTTCTTAGGATTTAGTTGTAACTTGTATTGTTCTAACCTGTCAAAGATCTTTTCCAGTATCTCTATATGTTCTTCTTTGTTGTATGATTTAGCCAAGATGTGATCCACGTAGTCTTCCATGAATGTATGCATCATGTCATGGAATATTGTTGTCATAGTTCTTTGATATGTAGCACCTGCATTCTTTAATCCAAAAGGCATAACGTTCCAGCAGAAAGTACCCCACGGGCATGTGAAAGCTATCTTTTCTTGATCTTCGGGTGCTATGTTGATCTGATTGTATCCGGAGAAACCATCCATTAAAGAGAACATGGAGTGTCCAGTAGTTAAATCTACAATGATATCGATGTTAGGCAAAGGAAATTCATCCTTTGGACATGCATTATTAAGATCTTTGAAGTTTGTGCATAGTCTGATGCTTTTATCTTGTTTTGAAACAGGAAAGATGTTGGATACCCATTGAGGATAGGCTACAGGTTTGATGAATCCTACATCCAATAATTTCTTTAGTTCTACTTTGACCAGGAGAGTGATATGAGGATGCATTTTCCTTAACTTTTGTTTGACTGGTTTGGCTCCTGGATTGACATTTAAGTGATGCATAATAAGCTCTGGATCCAACCCTGACATGTCTGCATATGACCAGGTGAAATTAATTTTCTGTCGTTTGAAGAATTCTATATATTGTTGCATTTCTTGCTCTGATAGAGAAGTTGTTGGATGAAGAATCTTTGGTTGCTCTGTTGTACCAATGTTAACTGCCTTTGTTGGTTTGATCAAAATGGATGACCTTTCTTGATAGTTCTCAGGTAAAGTGTCAAATCTCCCATCTTCTGGCACCTCAAGGAGGTTTTCACCATTAGATGCGTCCTTTCTTTTTACTTTTTTCCAATCTAATCTTGCCAATAAATGGTTTTCATCATTAGACTTGATATTATTTTCTTTATTTTCACTTTTGCGACTAGGAGATTTGGCACCCACTTGACTGGAAGATGCATTGCTGAAATTCCTGGTGAGAGTTGTTACGGGTTCGATTGCATTAAGATATATAGATATGGCATGGTCATTCGAAAGGTATCAATGGTGGTTGTCCTTCATTTTCCCAATCAATAAGCTTGGGGTGGATTAGAGGTAAGAGGTCATTAGGTTGGGATGTTTTGAGGGTATCAAGGGTCATGATGGATGTATCAAAGTTTTCAATATGTATGTCAATGTCTAGAATGGTACTCTCATCAGAATGAACTCGCATAATAAATTCTTGATCATCCTCAATTAAGTCCAAGTCAATCGAATGTGATTCTAATTCAAGTGAACTAGTTCCTGATGTTCGTCCTGCATACGTGTGAACTACATCAACTCCTACATCTCCTTCAAAGCAATTTTCTTTAGCTAATTCTTCAGAGTGATAGGAATCCCATTTCCATTCATTAGAATCTGTATCACTTGCAGCCTGCAATATATAGATTTGTTCATATAGTATTTGTTCTTCTTTTCTTGTTATATATTTTCTTCTTTCATATTCAGCTTCTTCGGAACTGAGATTGAGTTCTGTCAATTTTTCTATGAGCTCTCCTTAACTTATATTAGCTTCTTCTTGTTTTGATTCAGCTTTAATAATGCTTGAGAGATGTTTTTAGTTTGTTTCTCTTGTTGATTTGAAGCTTGTTTCTTTTCCCATTTCATTTTTGCTTGTGTTTGTTGCTTAGCTGATGTTTCTTCTCTTTCAATTGCCAGTTGTTCTTGTTTGTTGTCATATTCCTCTTGTTGTTGACTAAAAGATGTATCTTCTAGTAAAGTAACTTGTCCATACCCTAAGCCTATTTTGTCAGTAGTCTGTTGAGTGTAAGGTTGAATAGGTTCTGAGATACCTTCTTTTCATTTCCTAGAGGACCTATTCCAATGTATCCCATTTTTCTGAGAATGTTAAATCGTTTTCCATACTTTTCTAGTAGGTATTCTAACATTGTTAATATTTTGTTGACATTCTTCTTCCTTGTATAGCCACTATAGCACATCTTTGTCTTTTGTTTCCTCTGATAAGGTTCCAACCATAACAAATTCTCCATCAAATATCGAAAGATGTTTTACAATTGGTTGTTGTTTAGAGTTTGATGGTTTTCCAAAAGATTTAGGAGAAAGTGGTAATTGTGATATTGAATATTCTTTGTTCCCTCTATCTCTTAGCTACATTTGTTTTTCCATACTTGACAAAATAGAGGCAAATGATTGTTCCTTGGATTGTGTGTTCGAAGATGATGCCTCCCTATTATGAGGAACAATGACTTCTTGAATTGGTTTAAGATTACTGTAATATTGAAATGGATTTGAATCTGCTGAGATCATGATTTCCTGCCCACTGTAGGGAAACTTTAAGCATTGATGGTATGTTGATGGAACAAATTGTATGTCATGTATCCAAGGTCTTCCCAAGAATATGTTGTATGATAAATTTAAGTCTAGAACTTGTCATGTTGTGTCTTTCTGCAAAGGTCCCACTCTGTAGGGTAACATCACAATTCCTTTAGAGGAACGTTCTTCTTCATCATAGGCTTTAATGGTGATCTTTTTCTGGGGATCAACTGCATCTTCTAAATAACCTATAGCATGAACAAGACTCAAAGAGCAGATGTTTAAGCCAACTCCTCCATCTATTAGGACACGTTTAACTCACGTCTTATGAATGATGACTTTGATATGCAAGGGAGTGTTATGGGGATGTTGCAAGGACATGTCAACTTCTTCAGTGAATGATAAGCAGTGAGGGGTTGTTAGGTGTCCCACCATGGTTTGGAATTGATTGATATCAAGATCTTTGGACACTTTTGTATCTACTGATGCTTGTTCAAGAATTTCTTTGTGTGCAGGTGAAAGCTTTAAGTTCCAAGATTGATATTTGTGCCGGTGTTTTCTGCAATTGATCCACTAGACTGTATTTTTTTGTAGTGGATGATGTGTTTGTCGTAGGACCCGACAAAACAACTTTGGTTTTGATTCATGCGATAGCATGAGAAAGTTCTTGATTTTGTTTTACTTTAACTACAATCACGTTTACCACATTATCATATGTATGAGCATAATTTACCTTCACTTTACCCTTGCCATTATTTGTTGTTGATGATTCACCTTTCTCATAGTTCGGAAGCAGAGTTTTAAAAGTTGTATGAGATTCATTTGTTGTATGTCCATCCACAGTTATTACTCCATTATCTATCAAATCTTGGATGACATGTTTCAACCGCTGGCAACTATCTGTGTGATGTCCCTTGTTTCGATGAAAATCACAATAATGGTTATCATTCCACCAAGGTGGTTTATTTGAGGTTTGTAGTTCCTTTCTTCTAGTAAAGTAATCAATTTGTTTGTGAGAAGCATCTTTAGTGCTGACCCAAGGGGTTCGCCAATGTTTATAAATTGCCTTCGAAAGAAATTTTTGATAGTTGCTTTTTGGTGATGGTTGTTTTGTTGAGCCGCTGCTGAGTGAGTGGATAAATTAAAAACTGGTTGATTTGGTTTCACACTGTTGTTATCCACTATTCCATCATTGACGACATTTCGATTTCTATTCCAAAACTTTGGCTTATCATTGTGATTGTTGTTATTTTTGTTGTTATTAGGAGGATGAACTCCATCTTTGTATATTTTCAATTCACCTTTCTTTATCATGGCTTCCTCCATTTTGATTCCATTATCAATCATTTTTTCTGAAACTTTAATTTCCTTGCATTTTTAAGTAATAACTCATTTGATCATTTAAGTTGTCTATGAATATGTCCATTTTTTCATACTCTGGCACTATACGAGGATACCGTGAAGCTAACCGTCTCCATTGTTCTAAAAATGTCATGAAAGGTTCTCCAACCTTTTGTTTGGCATTACATAGGTATAGCATTGTTACTTCATGGTGTATGTTGTAAGAGTATTGTGAAATAAACTTATCCACCAATTCCGAGAATGATCTGATTCCAAGTGGAAGTTTGGAAAACCATTCCATAGCTAGTCCAGTTAAGCTTTTCGGAAATAATCTCATCAAGTAGGTATCCTCATGTGCAAACTCCATACTCATTGTGCAAAATTCATGTATATGATCTTGAGGGCTAGTGCTTCCATCATATTTTTTGTAGCTAGGAGTTCAAAACCTATAGGAAATGGTATCATGTTTAGGTTTCTGTCGAATGGATAAGGACAGATTTCTTGAAGTGAGTATCGTCTAACATTTCCCCTCTGCATATCTTGAATTTGTGTTTGCAGTGTTTTTAGTTGTTGTGTGAGAGTTGTGATAGGGTTATCAACATGATTTATTTTGGCATAACCATGATTTTGCATTTAGGAGGATTTGGATCTCGTCTAGTATCATCTCTAGTCCTTCTTGTATCTTCATTGGATTGAATGTTATTCAGAATTTCAACTTCATCTCTTTTGGGTATGTAAGTTTCTTCATTGGTTCTGGTGTTACTTGGAATTGATGTGTCATTCATGTGGAGACCAAAAATATCCTCATATTGTTTGTTATTAGGGGGAGGATCACTTTTATTTTGTGTCAATTTGTTCACATCAAAATCTTGGGGGAGTGTAGCACCAGATTTTGCTAACATTAGGAAATATTTTTCTTTTTCTTCCTCCAATAATTTCTGGATAAATTTAGCGAATTGAGGATCCTTTTTTATGTCTCTGATATTTTGTTATGTTATTTATTCTTCGACTTGTATTTAATCTTCATGTTCCATGGTTATATGCTCTTCAGTTATTTCCAATGTTTCGATTTCTGTCTCTGCAATTCTTCGTCTCTGAGCTCTAGTTAGAACGAGCATACACGTGTGTTATTTTGCTAGGATTCAATTGTCCAAAAGTTTGTTTTGATAAGTGATCAATTGTCAATGGTAAATGCGATAGCATGATATGACACGAAAAGATGGTTCAAGTGTTTAAAGTTTTGCAAGTTTTTTGATCTTCGATTTAGGAGTGCAATGATGATGATTTGACAAAAACCAAGTCCAATAGGAACAATATATCCTACGATGTGGGACAAGATTACCCTAACCAAACATTTTAGTTTCATGATAAAGGATGATAGATCCTAATGAGAAACTATGTTTGAGTGATCAATTTATCAAATAGGTTGATAATGCACTTTGAGATGTTTAGATCTTGAACTTGTTGAGGGTGAGCACTTGAAAATCTTGAGGTGTTTATGTTCTAAAGTCTAATTTCGACGGATGATAACTTGACCAAGCGAACTAAGAAGACAATCCAACCACAAAATGACAAAAAACATGCATTTATGATTACTGCAAATTGATCAAGCAAAAATGACAGATCTGAAAAAGGCATGCAGGACACAACTCTGGATTGGCAGAAACAGAGACTCATACAACAAACTATATAGCCCCAAATGACAAAAGATACAAGCCCATACGACAAACTAGGATTTTCATGTGAAACAATAGAGGCTCATACGACAATACTTTATGAACCATGCGATAAAACAGATACCTCGTATGCCAAAACTTAATAAGCCATACGACAAGATAAATGACTCGTATGATCAAGAGCAAAACAAAGGAAAATGTGTTTGTTTGGTCAAATTTTGATCAATGAACTCTAATGTTTTGCTTATGTTTTCCAGTTTTAGATGTCTGATTTTTCAATTTAGGGATGAATACACAAGAAAAACGCGATATGATAAGTGACCTCAAGCATGCTAAACCCTAAGGAAGTTGGCTGAGGAGAGAAAACATTTGCTTGCAAACTTAGGTACACACCCAATAGCTAATCAGAATATGACCGATGAGTCTCACACAATCGATTCTCAATGTCGTATTATCTGAATCCAAACGCTAATGGGGGCACGATATGGCAAGTATCTTGGGAGAGTTACTATGTCTCTTGCACAAAGATTATCACCCTTTCGGAGGTGAATCGGGTAGCTTCTAATTTAGCTGGCACTAGTAAGGGATCCGTTCGGCACATCGGGGTATAATACTCAATTAAGAGGTCTCCTAGCCTTGAAAACCAAGGTTTGCTATACCCGAAGGTATAGAGGAGAGTTATTCCTAAGCATTGTCAATGACTTGATTTTCATCAAATCACATTTATTTTATAGTGGGTTGGATTACTTGGCGTTAGTCATTCCCACTTAGGTCATTCCCCTCTCACCGACCTTAATGGCTAAGAGTTATTACTCCTCGGGAGGGCAGGCCTGCTAAAGAAATGCACTAATGAAAGCAAATGATGAGTCTAGCTTTCTAATCACCTAAGAAAGGTGACAGCATACTCGCCTATCATCAAAAACACATTAAACATGATTGTTTATTCCTTTAGCAAAATCAAGTGTGCCTAGAAAGATTTAAGAAATACACAAAGTTTTGTTGAATTCTTTTTAGGCAACCTGCAAAATAGATCCATTAGTAATCATGACGTGTTTGGTTGAAATAAGTCTTTGGCTAGCATATTTTCGATAATTGTCCTGCAAAACTAGTTAGGCTGCCAAAAAAAATCTCACAAACAGACCAAGGTTAGCATTAGTAATGATCGGATTAAAATCTGAAACCCTAAAAATGCAGTCTATTTAAAAACATAGAGGCAGAGTGTCGTACGACACAATTTACCAGCTCGTACGACAATATTTCTGATATCGCGTGAGTACAGAAACAGGCTCATATGATAGGGAAATGAGCTCATATGATAGAGAAATGATTTTTGTCCCAGATCACAAAGTAGTTTGTATGAGCCAGCAAAGGAGCTTGTACGACATTCTGATTCCAACCCGATCAGAAATGAAGGTTGATGAAGCTCGAGAGGCCAAAAATGATAATTCCAACCCCACGGTGGGTGCCAAAATCGCATGCTTGTGAAGTGTATACCTATTGCTGCAACACAAAACACTCAATAGATCATTACAAGCATGGTTAGAAAATTTAAAACAAATAAAGATAAAACCATGGCTAATTGATCTATCACCTCCTAATGAATGCGAGTGTAGATTTGCTCTCAGATCTAGATAAGCAAATTCCAATGACTTGACTACATCTAGATGGAGGATTTAAGATGATAATGATGCATTTAAGCTAGAAAAGAGCATTATTAAGCTACATGATTCAACAATTATGCTAGAAAATAAGCTAGATCTAAGAATGCAATTGCATATAATAACAATGCTCAAATGATATGCTAAGAGATATTATGCCTATAGTAACAATGTCTGGAATGCAAATGAGATGGGATCATTATTGCTCCAAAATGGGGTCTATTTATAGGATTTCCAAGGCCAGGGGTGAGGTGGCAGGAATCAACAGTCAAGATTAAGTCTGAAGATATCAATGGTGAAATTGGAGGAGGCTGGAAAAGAGGTTGGATGAAAGGGAACATTTTCCATCCCTATGGTAACAAGTGTCAAGGAACTTCTAGAAAGGTTGGATGAAAGGGAACATTTTCCATCTCTATGGTGACAAGTGTCAAGAGACTTTGCTCATGAGAGAGCAAGTGTCTAAGGAAAGGGGACATGGTGGTTAGGATGTAGGTGGCATGTGGGTAAATTTGAATTTAAAATTCAAATAAGACTGATTAATTCTCAACAACTCATAAATTGATTTGTTTTAATTAATTAGAAGATTAGAAGAATTAATTGAAGATGGGGGGAGAATTAATTAATTTGAATTAATTAATCAAAGGGGATTATGAAAATGAACCTATTAAATAAATCCTTAGATTTATTAATAAGTAGATGAAAGGGGGAATTTCATCAAATTACTTAGTGAATTCCATTAAATTGGGAAAGGGGATTAATTAAATAATTGCTTATTTAATTAATTATCTTCAGACCATTTTTAGGTGTATACATCTTTGGCTCCTATCAGCCATGCCCTCAAAGAGGCAACGGGGATACCATACTTGATTGATGTGCCTCTAACAGACATGTACTTGTCTTCTATGCATGATATCGCTTCTTTCATGTCAAATATGCTCCATTTTAGTTTTGGCCACCTGTATAGCAGTAGTTTCCACATCAGTAGTATTACAAGCTACAGTAGAATGGTCATCTACAACAAGAGTTACTGGGTCTTCATTTTGGAAAAAGCTATCTTCATCAGGGTAGTTCACCCCACAAGTGACTCTAATTGTTCGATGTCTAACTCATCTATTTCCGTTTCTACCTAGTGCCATTATGTTCAGTGAACCTGCAACGATAAGGTACCAACAATAAAATGCAACCGTGTGTGTCTATATAAATATATATACAAAGATAGATCACTGAAATGAAACCCTCAATACCATTGAGATAAATGATGAAAAACAAATCAATTTTTGTAGGTACCAATGAGTACAAATCCATCATTGAACATCTTTGAACAAAATAAAATGGTACTGTGTCTCTATTTCTGTATGCCTGATAATATAAACAATAACCATATAGCCACATAACTCAAAACAACCATGTAGGATTTAAGTATGTAACTGTGATGTAATTGAAAAATGGATATTGTTGATATTCTATTAGATAGTGAATAATTACATCATTGAACATCTTTCAACAAAATAAAATGGTGTTGTGTATATATACACACACACACATAGGTACAAAATTTAATTACATCATTGAACATCTTTCAACAAAATAAAATAGTGTTGTGTACACACACACACACACACACACACATAGGTACAAAACTTGAAACATTATATAACAAGGAGAGAAACTAGAAGCATGCGATCCAGGAGTGAAAAATGTAACTGTGATGTGATTAAAAACTGGATATTGTTGATATAGTATTAAGATGCAGATTCATTTCTCAAATGACTAATAATTGAATGATGTTGTTGTATTTCTCATATGAAATTTACTGGAAGTAATATATAGTGTATGCCTAATAATATTATTTACAGTGAGTATATTAATAAATTGAAGGCAGAGCAAACAATGAAAATGCCTCAAAAAATCTTCATTTCCCAAAGTTTTTAGGGCAGTGTAGTTGGCGGTAATTCGTACCAAGTGGCGGCCCATAACGTGTATGTGATAAGGTTTTTATATGTTGACAATAACACACACACACACACACACACACACACACACACACACACATCTCTATGTGTGTGGACAACAACCTTATAGCCAGTATATAGTCACTATAAGTAATAGTATCAGGCATACACATTATTGTAACGATAAATAATGAAGGGGTTTCGAATAATTATGAACAATAATCAATTTTTTTTTCATTCTCTGTAATTATTTTGGCATTATAAACAGAGAGACACCATTTAACAACGCACCCATAAAATGAAATGATAAATAATGAAGGGGTTTCGAATAAAAAAAATAGATAATCATTTTTTTTGCCATTCTCTGTGAGGATTTCGGCACTATTATACTGTAAGGATTTGAACATTATTAAACTGTAACAAAGCATTGAAATGAAACCTATATCTCAAAATGAAGCAAAGAAAGTGGAGTCAAGTTCACACTATAATGAAGCAAAGAAATTGGAGTAAAGTTCACACTATTAATGGACAATAACCATATATGCACATTAAATTGTAAGAGAGCATTGAAATGAAACTGTAAATCGCATACAAAGAAATCATGAATAGACAAAGCATAATGCAGCTGCGAAGGAGCTAAACCATCACTGGACATCCAATATGGCTGTTAATATTATTTACAGTGACTATATTGAAATAAATGTTGGCTTATTGAAAACAGTATAATTTCAATTGAAAGATTTATAGCATTTAACGTCGACTGCAGAGGGAATTTAGTTATTCTGTGTGTACCAACCTGAATGTGTACCATTGAATAAGGAATGTGCAGAGGGTATTTGCAAAGCTCAGGAATATGCAATAAATAAGATTTTAATGAAAGTGACATGGAAAATTTTGTCTTATAATATAATTCGAATGTGCAATCCATTCGATTGTGGTAGCTAGCTATTTTCAAATTTGAATTTTTGTGGAAAACAGTCGGTCATGTCATATTAAATATGCAGTCCTCCACTACTTCAAATTCTTTAGTTTTCTTCTATGCTTTGAATGAAACTTGGTTTTTTTACTTGATTCTATGAAAATTCTTGGTTACTAGGGAGTCTTACACCAATTGTTGCAAATGTGGGTACCAAATGCAAATCCATTTAATGCTCGAAGTTGTGAAGTGATATTTGGAAAAATGTACACTTGAGTGTCTAAGAAGTCTAAAGTTTATTGTTTTTATGTCATGTAATGCACCAATAGTTGTGCATATGTAATTGTAATTGTGTGGGAGAAAAAGTGGCACAAAGCAAACAGGCCCTAATCTCACTTTCAACCACACACTTGTGGAATACGAAAGAGCCTAGAGGTATCACACAATTGGCTACTTCTTTTTGTGGAAGAGAGAGCCACGGGCTACCTATTAGGATTTCTATTCCTTTGTTGTAATTGAAAGATAAAATGATGCAAGTTCAATTCCTAACCCCAAAGTGCAAGTATGAACTACTAACCAGATTGCAGAATTGAACTTAAACAATGAAAAGCTGTAAACACAAGGACAAGAAAAAAATGCAAATGCATACCCGGAGTCAAAATATGAGTGGAAATGTTCAGGACGGGGGCGCAGGCGCCACTATCCTGATTCTGCCCCTGAAACTGCTCCGAAAACTCCTGTTTTGCAACTTGGAAAGCTGTCAAAAATACTGAAAACTGTTGTCTGTCAGGAGGACCAGGGCGCCCAGCGCCCCTGTCCTAGCAGGACCAGGGTGCCCCACGCCCCTGTCCTGGTCTTTTGCTCTGAAATTTGGTGTGAAGTTCCGTCTCAGTCTGCTTCCGTCGGATCTGCAACTTGCGGCGTCGTCCGAATCCCGAAACCTGCACTTATATCTGAAAAGGTATGGTGGGCAGCTATATAGGGTTTTGCCTTAGTCAAACCCCCGCTTTGGTGATTTCCACCTCCACGAATAGCCAAGTTGTATTGTAAAAGTAGTGTGTGTGCAGACCTTGTGTGTGTGCAAGATCCTATAATGCAAGTAAGCAAACTAGAGCAACCTAGAAAGTAAACCCTAATTGCTTGTAAATGATAATGTAAATGCTCCAAATCAAGATGCAAAGTGATCTAAAGCATGAATACAAATGATATAATGAGGCTTATGCAAAGACATGAAAACAACATGAAATCATACCCAACCCCAAGGGAGGGGTACAAGCCAATCTTCAGTCGGTGATCCCCTATTGCTCTTCAATGTCTTCAAAGCCCTAAATGGATGAATGAAATTGATGAATGCTTGATGGATGGATGTTGAATGTTGTTGAAGTCTTCAAAGATCTGCTCTTTCGCTGCATAGAAGGCCCCTGAAACCAAAAATCTGGATCCTTTCAAATGAAGAAAGAGAGCTCTTATATATGAAACCCTAGGTCTTAATTTCAACTTTTGGCCGACCTAGAGATTGAATCTCCCGCCAATTTCTTGGGGTTAAGCTTTATTTTATGATTGGATCGCGCTCCTAAAATTTCGGGAAAAATGTCCGGGACCGTATGCACTCCGGGCGCCATGGTCCTCTCCGAGCGCCATGGTCCCGACAACTTTTCACCAAATTTTCAGGGCCGTCGGATATGATGATTTTAGAGAGAATCCCGAAGTTACAGGTGATTTCGAGATGTTTTGACCCCCGAAATCAAGCCCCCAAGTTCAAAATAGGACCTAATTAGGGTTTTTGATTAGATGATGTATTGGAAGAATAAAATGGAAGGGGCACACTTTAATGAAAGGGCCCAACTTTATGATATGGGAGATGATAAAATAAGACCTTAGACCTAATCAATTTGATTAATTAAGTGCTAAAGGGGAAATGCAATGCAAAATGCAAAATGCGCCAAGGTGGGTGCTAAACTAGGTGTGAAATTGTACTGCTTTAGCAAGTGCATACAATTTACGACGCTACATTTAGCCCCCACTTTAGCGGTCATATGAACACTACGTGCATATGCAAGCTAAAGTACAGAAAAGTAAACATTATTTGAAAAAGGATATATCCATAAGTCTGTTGAACGAAGCCCCCAGCGGTATCTACAGTACACAGTTAGGAACCGCACCCTACAAAACACACGTTAGATCACAAAATCACCTAATGCTTACTAAGGAAGGTGATGAAAATTCGAGGGTAGCTATATGCCCCCCCCTATTTCGGCTTGCTAATTTTAGTGAGTTGAAATAGGGTATCATGTTTACCACTTCGAATTGTTAAAGAATATTGATGACAAATGCTCACAAGAAGATTTGATATGAGATCAAAAACTAATGGAGAATCATTTGGTAAGAAAGAGGACTAAATCTCAATTCCAACACAACAAAGAGTGTGAGGATTTGAGAGTTCTCTAACACAAGATGAAGGATGTAAATGGAAACAAAATGCAAAGAGAAGAAAAGAAAGGAAAAAGCAGCATGAACACACACATTGGTGATCCATGAGAAGAATAGTGAGAGAGAGAAAACATGGACTTCTCGCCCCTAGATCTTGTCTAGGTGATCCATGGGACAAAGGACATGGAAAACTAGCCCCTAGAGTCTGTCTAGGTGATCCATGTAAGGGAGGAGAGTGAGAAAGTCTAGCCTTATGCCACTAGTTCCACTCAACCTCGTGCATGTGTGTGTAAGTGAGGTTAGAAGCACCTCATAGGAGTCTATGCCCGAGTATGCTACAACCTGTATATGTATAGTACAAAAGTGTGACATCTCGCTCTAAGAGTTTGTGCTCTGGTTCCGAGAATAATCACCTTGCATAAAAGAAAAATGGAGACATCTCGCTCTAAGAGTCTGTGCTCTGGTTTCGAGAATGACCCATTGCTCAAAAAGTGTAATGTTTATGTCATAAGTAAAGTAGAACAAGGATACCTACCTTCATCACAAAATAAGATACCCCAAAAATGCAACAATGTCATAGATCCAAGCAAGAGAGTTTTGCACTCTTTAAGAAAGGATAAGATAGTTGAAAAGGGATATCTTGTAGTATGTGTAAAGGAGATCCTTAGAGGAGAAGAGATGTTTGTACAAAAGACACCTATCCCCGAGAGGAATTGTCTTAGACAAATATAACATCTTTTAGAATAAGACAAAGAAGAGAATAAGAATGCAATACTTCCTTCTTTTGCGAGGTGAAAGTGATTCTTAATGAAGGATGACGCTCTTTTTAACCCAATTGAGAGAGTGAATTCATTATGGATGTATTGACCAAGTGCAAAAGAGGTTGTAGTCAAGGACTTACACCTCTTGTAAGAGAGAATCCTTGAACAAACAACAACAAATGCATACAAGGAATAACATCAAGTAATAAAGTTCACACCATCCACGAAATAGGAAAAAGTGGATCCTTAGATAAAAATAAGGAAAGACCATTGCCTCCCAAGGATAAGGACAATGAGAAGGACTTACACAATCTTCTAGGGAGGGATTTAAACATAAGCAAAATGTACTACATACTCACATGAGTTCATGCAAGAAAGACATTAGTGTATGTAAAATGCTCCTCACAGGAAGTGGGTAAGGTAAGAAAGAGAATACACATCTTCTCCCATATCTAGGAAAAGAGGATTCTAAAGAAAAGATGATCAATATTTCCACATTATTACCCCATAGGAACAAGAGATAACATAGAAAAATTAGGCTATTATGTTGCTTCAAAAATATGATTGCACTTGAAATTGTACCATCATGAATGACAATGAGCCCCCAGTAAATGAGCTGCCAATGTCACATAATGATGAGCAACATAATAGCCATCAATGTTATTTAAAGACATGAAAGATTGGATGAGGTATTTGAATATGACATGCTAAATGCTCAACTATAAGTGAGATCAAAAACATGTATAAAATGATAAAAATTGAAGAAGAAAAGTCACAAGAAATCTTAGAAGAGGGATGAGTGTAATTTATTAGAGCCTTATCCCTGGAGGAAAGGACTTTATGATGAATAGGAGATAAAGATTCGTGAGTGGATTTAGAAATTTGAGGGGATTCATAGAGAGATTTGTTCATCGCCAAGATTTCCTTATGAGGGGAATGAGAGTTGATAGAAGCAGAAGATGATTTAGTTGAAGTGAAATCATCATCACTACTAAATATAGCATTCACATTGAGAGATGGTCTTTTAGATGCTTTGGTGGGCTTAGAAAGATTATATCCAAGTCCAAATGAATATTCATGCATGTTATGTTCTAAAGGAACTTTAATTCCTTGTTCATTTGCGCCACAACCATTTCCACTATAGCCACTCTTAGCCAAAATGTGAAAACCATGACCATAACAATTAGCCATTTCAGAAAGAGAAGGTGGTTTTTCATAAGACCAAGAATCAAATCCTTTAGAATTAAAGGTGTGAGGAGAAGAAGTTTGAGAAGTGGCCACAAAATTATTGCTCATAGGTTCAGGTAAGACTGATTGATCTCTAGTTTCTTCCTTCTTTTTTACTTTAAGCTCTCTAGGAGGAACCCTATACTCACCTACAAAGGTGGGATTAAAATCAAGAGATCCCCAATCGTCTTCTGCGAGAACCTTCTCAGGATCAAAAGCCTTTTCATGTGTAGATTCAAGTTGACAAGAATCTTCTTCAGGAACTTCAAACTCATCCAAAGAATTTTGATTATCAGAGGGTGATGATTCATCCATAGGTATCTTGTTTAAGGAGTCATCACTAGAAGAGGAAGGCTTAGAAGAACTCCCTTTGGAAGTAGATGTTTGCAAACAAGCTTGAAAATTAGTATCACCTATCAAGGTATATGTCTTATTATTATAAATAAATTTAACTTGTCTATGCAATGTAGAGGGGACAACTTGCATACTGTGAATCCAAGGTCTCCCTAATAACAAATTGTATGTTAGATTTCCCGACATAACATGGATAGGAGTAGGCAAAGTAACAGGTCCCACTGTGATGGGTAAGGTGATAATACCTAATGAAGACTTAGCCACATTATCAAAGCCTCGAATGGGACGAGAGTCAGGCTCAATAAGGGATGTATCCACATTCATCTTATGCAATAGATTAATGCTACACACATTAAGGCCAGAACCATTATCTACCAGTGTCATTTATGATAACCACAATCATCAAGGGATCATATTGATGTTGAATTTCACTAGTAGGCAACTCATCTTGAGTAAACACAATTTGAGATTTAGGATTCATCACAGAGTTAACCAAAGACACTATATTACTAGATGTATTAGGTGGAGGAACATTCAAATCTTTCAAGGCATCTTGTAACATTCCATGATGAGCGGAAGAAGTTTGGATCAAATCCCAAAGGGATATCTTAGCAGGGGTAGCTTTAAGTTGTTCTATGATATCATATTCCTTACTAAGCATTTGTGAAATACGAGGAGCTTGAGGAAGAATAGGTTGGGAAGAAGGAAGTGAAGTTGGGCTAACTGGAGGAGGATTAGGTTGCCTATTGTTTCTTGTGATATAGGTATGAGCAACCGCATGATAACTCTCGCTAGTTAGTTGCTTAGCATACTCATAAGGGCTCTTAGTAGAATAACCTCCTTGCACAGTAATAATAGATTTCTTAGGAGTGCAAAAAGAATCATTAGCATAACCACCTTGAACCACTAAGATAGGCTTATTTAAAGGTTGAGAATTTTGAGAAGGACAAGCACCTTGGATAGTGAAGAGAGGTTTGTTAGGTGTTTCATTCACATGTATCAAATTGATTGAGGATGGTTTAGAGGAATGAACAAAAGTGTTGGAAGAATCATTGATAGTCTTCTCTTGCACTAAAATCTTATCACGGATTAAATCAATTTTAGGAGAGAGACAAGGGGTAGGCACTGATGTTCTAGTAGGAAGAGTAATACTAGGAAAGGTCATATCATCCTTTATCATCAAAGGATCTACATGGGGAATAAACTCTCTAGGAGAAGGATCAACATTACTCTCTAAAGTCTCACTTTTGAGAGGGAGATCTTTGAAAGAGATGTTAACCATCTTGCTTTGAACTAGGGTTTCCTTATGAGTAGAACCAAGTTGAGGAAAGGGAGAATAATTAAGATTCAAGGAAGGTGAGAAACTATCAAGGGAGTTTTCAATCTTGATTTCATCCCCTTTGGCTAGGGTTCTCTCATGGGGTAGAGAATAATCTACACCTTCTTCTAATGGTTCATCCCAAATAGCGAAGTTGTTGAAAGGAATGTTTGAAGTATTGTCAATTTCAGGAGAGGAGATAACATTGTTTATTAATTCCTCATCCTTAGGAGGGAGAGCATCAATAGATGTGTTAAACTCATCCTCTTTCCTCAAAATATGTTCAATATGATCTTTAGGGGAGAGAGAATTAAGGAAATTGCTTATTATTTCATCTTCTTTCTCTAAAGGATGCTTATGGGTAAGGCAAACTTTAGGAGAAGGGTAAGCATTTATCATTAATTCATCATTTCTAGTGGGAATTTTGTTGGAAAAGGAAATGCCATCACTAGGAAATGTAGGGATAATGTCATCTTCTTGCACAAAAGGATCCTCATGAAGGGAGTGTTTTTTAGGAGGAACATGAACATATTTCTCCAAAGATTCATGCTTAGGAAGGAGATCTTTGAAAGAAGTGTTCATAACCTCTTGTTGCACTAACATGCCCCCATTGGAAGGACCAACTTTAGGAGAAGATAAGTCAATGTCCATCAATACCTTTTCACTTAGAGAGGCATCATGTAGGGAAGGTGAAGTAGCATTAAGAAAGGTGTTTATGATATCATTCTCTTCCTCTAGGATAGCTAAATAGGAAGGGCACATTTTAGGAGAATTGTCAAGATCACTCTTAAAGTCTTCATCCTTAGAGCATGGGAGAGTCTCAAAGGGATTGATGGCAACTCTTTTAGGCACTAAAATGTTGTTATAGACGGGGGGAGGTTCTTTAGGAGAAGGAAAAATTGAAACAAGGGAAGCTAACCCATTATCACATCTATGAAATGAATGCATCATGACAACAATTTTCCTTTTTCAAATGATAACACATGCAAAATAGAAGAAAATGTTTAATTTTAACCAATGCAAGCACTTAGAATGTAGATTTAGAAAATGAAATTTATGATTCAAATGAGTTCCTAAATCAAATTTGAAATTATTGATCCCAATTAAGCTATCCACAAGTTCAAAAATATTAGGGTTTTAGCAAAAATTTCCTCTAAATTTTTGAATCTTGCAAGAAATTAAAACTTGTAAATACAAATTTGAATTTGAAATAGCATAAACACTCAAATTTGAAAACATAAATCAGAATTAGAGAAGATTGGAATTCACGTCGGGTTCACCAAAATGTGTGGGAGAAAAAGTGACACTAAGCAAACAGGCCCTAATCTCACTTTCAACCACACACTTGTGGAATACGAAAGAGCCTAGAGGTATCACACAATTGGCTACTTCTTTTTGTGGAAGAGAGAGCCACGGGATACCTATTAGGATTTCTATTCCTTTGTTGTAATTGAAAGATAAAATGATGCAAGTTTAATTCCTAACCCCAAAGTGAAAGTATGAACTACTAACCAGATTGTAGAATTGAACTTAAACAATGAAAAGTTGTAAACACAAGGACAAGACAAAAATGCAAATGCGTACCCGGAGTCAAAATCTGAGTGGAAATGTTCGGGACGGGGGCGCGAGTGCCACTGTCCTGATTCTGCCCCTGAAACTGCTCCGGAAACTGCTGTTTTGCAACCTAGAAAGCTGTCAAAAATGCTGAAAACTGTTGTCTGTCAGGAGGACCAGGGCGCCCAGCGCCCCTGTCCTGGCAGGACCAGGGCGCCCCACGCCCCTGTCCTGGTGTTTTGCTCTAAAATTTGGTGTGAAGTTCCGTCTCAGTCTGCTTCCGTCGGATCTGCAACTTGCGGCGTCGTCCGAATCCCGAAACCTGCACTTATATCTGAAAAGGTATGGTGGGCGGCTATATAGGGTTTTGCCTTAGTCAAACCCCCGCTTTGGTGATTTCCACCTCCACGAATAGCCAAGTTGTATTGTAAAAGTAGTGTGTGTGCAGACCTTGTGTGTGTGCAAGATCCTAAAATGCAAGTAAGCAAACTAGAGCAACCTAGAAAGTAAACCCTAATTGCTTGTAAATGATAATGTAAATGCTCCAAATCAAGATGCAAAGTGATCTAAAGCATGAATACAAATGATATAATGAGGCTTATGCAAAGACATGAAAACAACATGAAATCATACCCAACCCCAAGGGAGGGGTACAAGCCAATCTTCAGTCGGTGATCCCCTATTGCTCTTCAATGTCTTCAAAGCCCTAAATGGATGAATGAAATTGATGAATGCTTGATGGATGGATGTTGAATGTTGTTGAAGTCTTCAAAGATCTGCTCTTTCGCTGCATAGAAGGCCCCTGAAACCAAAAATTTGGATCCTTTCAAATGAAGAAAGAGAGCTCTTATATATGAAACCCTAGGTCTTAATTTCAACTTTTGGCCGACCTAGAGATTGAATCTCCTGCCAATTTCTTGGGGTTAAGATTTATTTTATGATTGGATCGCGCTCCTAAAATTTCGGGAAAAATGTCCGGGACCGTGTGCACTCCGGGCGCCATGGTCCTCTCCGGGCGCCATGGTCCCGACAACTTTTCACCAAATTTTCAAGGCCGTCGGATATGATGATTTTAGAGAGAATCCCGAAGTTACAGGTGATTTCGAGATGCTTTGACCCCCGAAATCAAGCCCCCAAGTTCGAAATAGGACCTAATTAGGGTTTTTGATTAGATGATGTATTGGAAGAATAAAATGGAAGGGGCACATTTTAATGAAAGGGCCCAACTTTATGATATGGGAGATGATAAAATAAGACCTTAGACCTAATTAATTTGATTAATTAAGTGCTAAAGGGGAAATGAAATGCAAAATGCAAAATGCGTCAAGGCGGGTGCTAAACTAGGTGTGAAATTGTACTGCTTTAGCAAGTGCGTACAATTTACGACGCTACAGTAATTGGAGTACATTTGTACTTTTTAGCCACTTGCATAAAGTGACAAATGTAAACATTAAGTTTTTTTAAAAATAAAAAATGTTTATTATTTGTGCAAGTTGTTTTGTATTAAAATAGGAAATGTACAAGTAGTTGTTTAATTTTTTTACTTTTTTGTTGTCAACTACTAATTCATTTGTGAACATGTATTGGTGTTAAAATAAATATTTACTGGTATTTTTATATTTATGTATGACATTTTTTTTTAATGTTTTGGGGGGTCAACATGGTAATAAGGTGACAGTTATTAGAACTATGTTATCTATTGATACTCTTCCCCTACTTAATTCAAGGTAAACATTTTTTGCTTAACATCCGTATTGAATTCTAGTCTGCAGAATGGTCGTAAATTTGTGATGTCATCCTTGTTCTTCTCCAGATAGACATGTTAATTGTTTGTCATGCCTTTCTTATCTTTGGCAGACTTCTTCAAGAGCCTACTTTTTGAGGAGCCAAAGATCGTTGTTTGAAGTGGAGTTCGTGCAGAAATAGACACAAAATAGGTTTGCATTGAAAATAATATCAAACTGTAAGCCTTTGCTATGTCTGTTATTGTACATTTTTCTCTTCCAAACACAAGACATCGCACTGGAAAATATATGCCACACCCAAATCATTGTAAAAAATATATCTGACTTCGAAATAATGAGACCCAAAGCTTTTGTCATAAACCTGCGCTTCAACCCCCTATCTCATCCTTGTTCCATTCGATGGCTTATTAGGGTGATGGGCACCATTACTAGTCCAATGACTACATCAGCCACCATTTATCAATGTTGTGGACCAACAACGAAATATTTTAATGTGTTATCAAATATTCAGTGCAGAGGAATGGTGCCAATGCCCCATTATTTTTTATCACATCCTTGTGTCACAGACCCAATTTTCCAAATCGAAAAATTGTGGCCAATCTCCTTACATAGCCATACGGTTGATTCTTGCAAAGTATGCTCACGCAGATCCAAGAGTTTTCTTTCTGAGACAATCCCGAATGTGCAAGGGAAAATCTTCCTTCTTTCTCTATGAATAGGTTAGGTTAAGTTTGCCTTCCACATGCCCTAATTTTCTTCGCAGCCAACAAATAGTAAAATGCATTACTGCACCTCATTGTAATGGTTCCTTCCTAATTGTCCTCAATAGAAAATATGGTAAACATATGGAGTTGGTACAAATTTGGACTCATTTACTAGGAACATAGTGAGCCATATTGCCCTTAACCTAAACCAAATATTACGATGGCAAAATACATTACTTATGTGTTAGAGTGTTTTATTTTTGTAGCACTCTTTGTGTTTTATTTTTTTAAGCACTCTTTGTTTAAAAGTATAGATGTGGTTGTTTAAATCATTTATTTACATTGAAAATTCAGTTGCAGTTGTTTGGTTCAATGTCTATAGGTTTCCATGGCGATTCATTTATTTTTAATATTTTTTTCCCCAATACTAAATAATTCTTGTGTTTTAATTGTTTTATTTCTTTCCTTGAAAGAAATTAATTAAACATTAGACCTACTTTTACTAATTGATTTGTTAAAATTAATTATTAAACTTAGATTTCAATTTACAAATAAGTACTTTTTAAATATACAAAATTTTGAGCATTTAAAAATTATAATATTTAAGCTCTTTTATTTTAGAAATAAAAGAATAAATTAAACATTATAAATAATTTTGGTCTAATGATTCAATTATTAAACTTAAATTTCAATTTACAAATAAGTACTTTTTAATTATACCAAAATTTGAACATTTAAAAATTATAATATTTAAGCTGGGAGTTTTTTCTTGTACGTGAGTAATCCTTCCCTCATAAATTCATTATTTGTTTTCCGCCCTTGTTGATTGCACGACTTTGGTTTCTTCATGTTCATAACGTGGCAAAGTTTGTGATCCTCTGAGTAATCTTGTTCGTGTGGATATCTTGAGTCATTAATTGGCTTGGCTGGCTTTATGCTTCGCATGGACATTGTCATCATTGTTTAGTAAGATGGCGGCTTTTGTTTTTGTCTTGCATTCTTGGTGCCGAGCTGTTTTGAAAATATCATCATTATTTGTTTAGGGTGGCGGCTTGGATAATGACATCATTTTTTATTAGTGTGTCGTCCTCTCGTGGTTGTTTTTGTTGTCTTATGATGGCATTGGGTTCTTTAATTCTCCTCGGCTCTCCTGGCTTTGCATTTTCTTTTCTGATGGAATCAGTGGGTTACCGCATTCTATTGCCCCGCAAACACTATGATTTTCAAGACTCTTTTGTTTTGGACGATGAGAAGCTCGGGTGTTTGTTTCAAATTCATTCGGTGGATTTTTCTCTGGCTATTCATAAAATTTTGGGAAAGCGATGGCTTGTGGATAACCCAGGTTGTTTCCTTACTGATATTGCATCTCGATTTCTCACTGTATCTATGGATGTGCTTCTAGATTCTGCTATGGTTAGGGCAATTTGTGATACATGTTTCAACTCACACTTTTACTCTTCGGTTGATTTGGATAATGCTCTCTCTAATTAACGCTTTGATTTTGGTAATTTTGCATATGTTGGCTTTATTACTCATTCTCAGTTATTATCCTCTGGGTGGCATGGGGAACTCCTTTCAATTTTAAGGAATGGGCTAATATCTAACATATATGATGACACATTATTTGAATTGGCAACCCTTTTAGATCATGTATCACCAGATTGTCTGGCTGCAGCAGTTAATGTTTTTGCAGGATTGCATTTTCTTTTAGAATCATTGTCTAATGTTCAAGCTTTGCCAGTCTGGATTCCTCCTATACAGATGGTGCCTCCTTCCTCTCCGCCATTAGAAGGGCCTAGCTCATGGCTCTCATTTCCTTGATAGCATGATCTTGGGTTTCTGTTTGAGTGTAGCAGGTTTTGTCCGCAAGTTTTTTGAGCAGGGGTATGCTTCCATCTGGTTCTTTCCTCTTTTTGCCAAGCAGTATTGTTGTTCGTGGGACATAATGGGTGGTTTTCTACATGCCTGTTAGACATTATGGTGTTGAGCGGGTGCTACAAAATCTTGTCAAGCATGGAAGCTTGTTGTCTTCCCCTTTTTTACAAGTTTATTCTTCAAAAAAAAATTTGGTTCCTATGGAGAATGATAAGCATCTTCGAAGAATCATGTAAGGGGAGGGTGTTAATATCAAGTATGTAATGGATCTATGGGGTTTTTTGGATAATGTCAGGTATATTCTAATAAAGCTCTGTAATGGGAGGGTGATCAAACTCAGATATGTAATTGGGTATATGGGGATCTAAATTTTACTTTTTCTCTCTTTTTTGGGCCACAACCGGAGGTTTTCTTATGGGTTCTTTCCTGCTAGTATGCCCTTTGAACCCATTATGTATTTTCAACTCTTAAATTTAATAAAATATAAGTTTAGTGGCTTGTCCACTTTTATCAAAAATATATATATATATATTCCTAAAATAAAAGAAGAAATTAAACATTATAAGTATTATAACGTTTTAATTCATTTTCCAAAATTTGTAAACAATTAAATCTTTGTGTGTAGGGGAAAAAGCGAGACTAGGTTAATCATGCCCTAATCCTACCTTTTGACACACATTACGGAATACGAAAGAGCCTAGAGATATTGCACAATTGGCTACTTCTTTTGGTGAAAGAGAGAGCCACGGGATATCTATTAGGATTTCTATTCCCTTGTTGAAATTGTAAAATCAAGTAATGCAAGTTCAAACCCTAATCCCAAAATGCAAGTATGAACTAATAACAAGATTACAGAATTGAGATTAAACAATGAACAGCTGTAAGTACAAGGATGAAATAAGAATGCAGATATGTACCCGGAATCAAAATCGGACTGAAAATGTTCGGGACGGGGGCGCGGGCACCACTGTCCTGAAAACTGCACCGAAAACCACTGTTCTGCACTCTAAAACACTGTCTGGAAATTGTCTGTACACTGTCTGTCCGGAGGACCAGAGCGCCCAGCGCCTCTGTCCCAGGGACCAGGGCACCCAGCGCCCCTGTCCCAGTCTTTTGATCTGCAATTTCACACAGGGTTCTGTCTCAGCTTTCTCTCTCTGGATCTGTATCCCGTGGCATCGTCCGAATCTCGAAACCTGCAATAATATCTAAAAAGGGGGAGGGGCGGCTATATAGGGTTTTGCCTTAGTCAAACCCCCGCTTCGGTGATTTCCACCTCCACGAATAGCCAAGTTGTTTTGTAAAATGTATTGTGTGTGTGCAGACCTAGTGTGTGTGCAAGGTCCAAAATGCAAGAAAGCAAACTAGAGCAACCTAGAAAGTAAACCCTAATTGCTTGTAAATGATAATGTAAATGCTCTAAATCAAGATGCAATGTGATCTAAAGCATGAATAAATGATGTATCAAAGCTTATGCAAAGACATGAAAACAATACGAAATCATACCCAACCCTCAAGGGAGGAGTACAAGCCAATCTTCAGTCGGTAATCTCCTATTGTTCTTCAATGTCTTCCAAGCCCTAAGTGGATGAATGAATTTGATAGATGCTTGATAGAATGATGTTGAATGTTGTTGAAGTCCTCAAAGATCTGCTCTTTCGCTGCATATGAAGTTCCTGGAAACAAAAATCCGATCCTTCCAAATGAAGAAAGAGAGTTCTTATGTATGAAACCCTAGGTCGTAAATTCGTATTTTGGCCGACCTAGAGATTGAATATCCCGCCAATTTATTGGGGTTAAGCTTTATTTTATGATTGGATCGCGCTCCTAAAATTTCGGGAAAAATGTCCGGGACCATGTGCACGGGCGCCATGGTCCCGACAACTTTTCACCAAATTTTCAGGGCCGTCGGATATGATGATTTTAGAGAGAACCCCGAAGTTACAGGTGATTTCGAGATGTTTTGACCCCGAAACCAAGCCCCCAAGTTCGGAATAGGACTTAATTAGGGTTTTTGATTAAGTGATGTATTGGAGGAATAAAATGCGGAGGGCGCGCTTTAGTGAAAGGGCCCAACTTTATGATGTAGAAAATGATGAAATAGGAACCTTAGACCTAATTAATTTGATTAATTAAGTGCTTAAGGAGAAATGCATTGCAAAATGCAAAATGCACTAAGGCGGGTGCTAAACTAGGTGTGAAATTGTACCACCCTAGCGAGTGCGTACAATTTACGACGCTACATTTAGCCCCCACTTTAGCGGTCATATGAGTACTACGTGCATATGCAAGCTAAAGTACAGAAAAGTAAACATCATTTGAAAAAAGGATATATCCATAAGTTGTCGGACGAAGCCCCCAGCGGTATCTGCAGTACACAGTTAGGAACCGCACCCTACAAAACAAACATTAGATCACAAAATCACCTAATGCTTACTAGGGAAAGTGATGAAATCTGTGAGTAGCTGTATGCCCCCCCTGTTTCGACTTGCTTATTAGGGAGGTGAAACAGGGTAGCATGTTTACTTGCGACAAATTGTGTAAGAGAGTATTGATGAGGGTGGTTCACTAAATAGGCTTCATCAGAGCACTTTTTGGAACATCCCGAGAGTAGGGGAAGGAAAATACGATTCCAACGCAACAAACAGTTCGAAAATCGCATCTCCCAAACTCAAGTTATGATAAAATGAATGACAGAGGAGAATTAGGGTTTCAAAAAGTAAGAATAAACAAACGAGAGTATATACCTCGAAAGTGACACTTGTATTCGTCACTTTGTTGATTTCAGGATACTATTCAGTGCAGCGGAGCCCACATAGCCATCATCATGCCTTCACGACGATCGGAGCGTCCCACGAGGATCGAGATCCTGCGCCAGGCCGTGATCGACGACGAGCCACTGGACGAGGTGAGTTGACTGAATGTTTGACTTTTGATTTTTCGCATGTTTGACTTTTCCGTGATCATATGCGGGCCTCGAAGGCTGACCGGGGCCCACCCAAGGCGCCATGGTCCCTGAGGGGCGCCCTGGTCCCCCCAGGGCGCCATGGTCCCTAACAGGGGCGCCATGGTCCCTGCAGGGCGCCATGGTCCCCTCAGGGCGCCATGGTCCCTGACAGGGCGCCATGGTCCCTGACAGGGCACCATGGTCCCCAATCAGGGCCTGGCGAGAGGTTCCGAGGCTAGCATATGATGTGCGACGGTTTGCATTTGCGATTTTGATGATCGAGTACTGATTATCGTCATGTTTTCGTGTTGCAGGGTCTCCCATACATGAGAGAGCACACAGCGGGACATATTCTTCGCACTTTGCGAGATCAGATTCCACGGCTGACTCAGTTAGAGAGAGACACACTATCAATTGTAGGATTGTGGTACGTGATTTTGATGCCGGCCATTCGATTTCATCCTGCGATGCTGATGGCCTTGATGGAGCGATGGGATCCTGACACATGCACCTTTCACCTTCTAGTAGGAGAGCTGACGGTCACACTTGAGGATGTGTACCGTATATTTCGTCTTCCTATCAGAGGAGTGACAGTTACATACGCGACCGATCGGTCAGCGGAGGATCATCAGAGAGAGCAGGTGTATTGCATAGGGAGAGTCATGCCGAGCGAGACGAGAGGTCGCATCATGGTCAGCTGGCTCTTACATCCTACAGGGGAGGTACCACTTCTGAGACGCCTTATGATAGCCATCATAGCACTAGCCGTCTGCCCTAATGGGCGAGGGACACACATGCATGGGGGCCTCACATTGTGTATCAGAGCGATGGAGAGGCACAGGAGAGTGTATGCTTGGGGTCGGAGTATGCTTGCGCATCTCTATCACGACCTTGGGGAGTATGTATTCAGACAGGGTTGTAGTTTGATGACATGCACACTTCTACAGGTGTGGATTTTAGAGCACTTCACATGCACCAGGCCCGTCGGCTTTCCACTGAGTACAGCAAGCGAGCAACCTAGGGTGTTCGCTTATCCACTTACCAGAGAGTGGAGATTTGGAGATTTATTATATTGGAGAGTGATTATTGACAGACTGACATCCGAGGTGATAGTGTGGAGACCTTACCTACTGATGCACAGATGGGATGCTATGGAGAGACAGTTAGCATGTCTACAGAGGAACCGCCTATTGCGAGGACGATATGCACACATCATAGTCCCTTTCTACATTGACCGAGTACGGAGGCAGTTCGGACTAGAGCAGTGTGTTCCAGCCGATGTGCCCATCTATACTCGACACTCATGGGTCCTTCCCAGACCTGGAGCAGTAGCGAGACCGACGGTAGATGATATTGAGACGACAGATTTAGAGGGATCTGATCAGGATGTAGTCACTAACTATTCTACAGAGCCTGGAGCACAGCGTAGATATGTTTCATGGTTCATGAGATCATATCCAGGTCCTATCTTTCCACCAGATCATTCGACAGGCTATCCAGGCCCATGGAGACATGGAGACCGAGACGAGGATGAGGGATCCAGGTCAGAGGAGCCAGAGGAGGGAGAGGATCATGAGGAGGCGGAAGATCCTGATCCACCTACAGGCGATCAGCCCAGTGACGAGGAGGAGGAGGATGAGGATGCAGATAGAGAGGAGGACGAGGAGGATGCAGGTGATGATGCGGATGAGGACGAGGATGATGATGACGAGGAGGACGACGAGGAGGAGGATAGAGATGATGAGGAGGAGTCGGATGCAGCTCCCCACCATTCAGGAGATGATACCATAGCTCTAGATCCACCTCCTATGCTCCAACAGGGGGAACAGGAGGCGATACGGAGACCTCTCACCAGTACCGTCCAGCCTACACCCATCGTGGATAGAGTATATGAGCGAGGGGAGCCTAGCGGTTCTCAGTCACAGATATTACCATATCATGATCCCTACTGGTGCGAGGGAGATCCAGGTATAGTAGGTTTATATTGATTGATTAATGTTTTGATGATAAAGAATGGTACTAACAAAAATCTATTCTACTGCCACAGCTAATGTGCAGGAATGGCGTTCCTTGATTCAGCAGGCAATGACAGACATTTCCATGATAGCACAGATCCCCAGTTCCTCACAGATTGCCTATAGGCCTCAGGGGAACGTAGGTCGGCATGAGAATTTGTTTTTCCCATTCCGAGTACAGGTAGATATATGGAGGGAGAGAGAGAGAGTCCTATCAGAGGACCTCCAGCAGGCGCGGCAGAGAGAGAGAGTCCTATCAGAGGACCTCCAGCAGGTGCGGCGGGACCTAGTAGCGGCCCAGACCGAGGCTACCACCTATCGTGCGATCCTTATGGATAGGGATCGTAGGAGTTCCTCTCGGAGTCACTCACGATCTGTATCGCGCTACACACCCATGGGTCCACCTCCACGGCCAAATCAGGAGGGAGCATCCAGTCGACACTCTCCAGCCACTAGCCCTAGGGATAGGAGATGATTGTATGATGTAGGAGAGGTCACATTTTGGATATACAGTGACCTATGTTTGTATACGATTCACACATATATATATGTATATATACATGCTTCTCTTTTGTCTCAAATGTGTTATCTCTAATGCTTAAAACAATGTATGTTTTGTTTTGATTAAATCTAATACATTTGGTAAATGTACATGTATGTTCAGAATTTAATTTCCATGTGATTGATTTCTCAATGCTCCATGATTAAATTGATACATGTGTGACTTAATTAAAATATTTAATCAAGTACGACATTGAGGATAAGGAAGAAATATGCATTAAGTCTAAGAATCATATAACTAATGTGATTTAATTTTGAACTTAAACACAACATGATACGATTCTACTTAACACATAAAGACATTGTATAATATGCTAGCATAATGAAAAAAAAAATGTAAATCTTTTACAATTTACATAAATGAATTCAAGACAAACTAAAAAGTAAGAAGACATGCTTGTCAGGAACGAAGCAATATAGATTAACATAACATTTAATTCTATTTTGCTTTAATTAAGAAATACTAACATATTATCCAATGTTGAAGAATTTGAAAAGAAGATAGATAAGAAATGAAGAATTAAGCATAATATCTACGCAAGTGCATAGCATTGATAGGCTCTTTAAGAGGCGTACCGTCTACATCTGCTATTTTGTAAGCACCTGATCCATAATCCTCAATAACGATATATTGTCCAAGCCAATTAGGACTAAATTTTCCCTTTTCAGCAGGCAAGGCATTCACATTGCGTTGATTCTCATAAAGGACTAAGTCACCTACTGAGAAGGAACGTTGAATAACCTTGTCATTATAGCTTCGTTGTAGAGTTTTGTGATACGCTTGAATATGCTCAAGAGCGTTTATGCGTTGTTCGTCAAGCATCTCCAGCTGTTGAAGTCGTTGTTCTCTATAAGAGTCATCATCTACTATACCTTTGAGAGAAACCCTAAGTGATGGAATCTCTAACTCTAAGGGCATAATAGCATCAGCACCATAAACAAGATTATAAGGAGTAGTTCCCGTAGCAATTCGTACACTCGTTCGGTAGGCCCAAAGAGCATAGATCAGCTGGTTACTCCAATCTTTACCATGCTTATTCACGGTTTTACGAAGAATTTGTTCAATTATCTTATTGGATGATTCGGCTTGGCCATTTGATTGAGGATAATATGGTGTAGAAAATCAATGTTTGATATGATACTTCTCGAGGAATTTCTTCACATCCTTGTTTTTAAACGATGTCCCATTATCTGAGATAATAGTGGAAGGTATCCCAAATCGAGAAATGATGTTTTCTAGAAGAAATTGACAAATTACTTCAGCAGTAGTAGAGCGAAGAGGAATAGCTTCTACCCACTTCGTAAAGTAATCTGTTGCAGTTATAATGAAGGTGTGTCCTTGAGATGAAGGAGGAGAAATTTTTCCAATAAGATCCAAACCCCATGCGGAGAAAGGCCAAGAAGCTACTTGAGAACGAAGTTCTTGCGTAGGAGCATGAATCAGATTATTATGTTGTTGACATTGATGACATTTTTTAACAAATGAAAAGGCATCCTTTTGCATAGTTTGCCAATAGTATCCCATACGGAGCAACCTATGAACCAGGGATTTGCCCCCAAAATGCCCCCCACAGGCACCTGAATGTGCCTCTTCAAGAGCAACGGGGATTTCCGACTTGTTAAGACAGCGAAGGAGAAGACCATCATAACCCCTTCGATAAAGGACATTAGAAAGGATGATATATCTAGCAGACAGCTTGCGAATTCTAGCCCTAGTGTTCCTATTAGAGAAATCAGGAAAGGTACCATCAGTCAAATATCTTATGATATGCGAGAACCATTCATCTGAGTCTACAAAGTCACAACATGTTACCAAGCTAGAATCGTCTACAATAGCTGGAGAAATAAGGTTGTGAATAACGAAATTAAGATCGACCATAGGGTCCTCTAAAGATACTAGAGAAGCCACACATGCCATTGCATCCGCATGTCGATTATCTTTTCGAGGAACGGGTTCCATGGTATAAGAATCAAAATTTTGTAATAAAGAGATAGCAAGGTCTTTATATTGTGATAGTTTGTCTTGTTTTGCTTGATATATTCCTGTTACTTGTCTTATAATCAATTGCGAATCTCCATAGATATGTATGTGTTTTATATTCAGAGCTAAGGCTGCTTTTATTCCCGCTATAAGAGCCTCATACTCAGCAATGTTATTGGTACACAGGAAATTTAGACGATATGATAAAGGAATAGACTTCTTTGTAGGAGAAATCAGAACAACACCTGCCCCCGATCCCGTATGACACTTAGAGCCATCAAAGTATAACTCCCAAGTTTCATCTTTCTCTATAGAAAGAATGAAGTCGTCAGGAAAGGATTCAGGGTTTGGGAAGGAGAAAGGTGAAGGGGCCTCAACCAAGTGATCGGTCAACGCTTGTCCTTTAATTGCTCTTTGTGAAACAAATTTAAGGTCAAATTCAGTTAACATCATAACCCACTTAGCTAGACATCCTGATAAATCAGTTTTAGAGAAAAGATGTTTCAGAGGATCAAACTTTACCATGACGTGGACTTCTGAATTTAAAAGATAATGTCTCAATTTCTGAGTCGCAAACACCAAGGCCAAGCATTGTCTTTCTATCGCAGAATATCGGGTCTCATAATCGAGTAAGGTACGACTTATGTAATAAATCAGACATTCCTTACCATCTTTATCATGTTGGGCCAACAATGCTGCGAGAGCATGAGAGGAAGTAGCTGTATACAGAAGGAAGGGTTTAGAAGGTTCGGCAGGTTGAAGAATAGGAGGACTAGCCAAATACACTTTTAAATCTTCAAATGCTTGCTGACAATCCTCATTCCATTGAAAAATGATATCCTTTTTAAGAAGTTGAGTAAAAGGAAAGGTACGATCTGCAAGCTGAGACACGAACCTACGAATAGCTTGAATCTTTCCTTGTAAGCTTTTAAGTTGAGACACATTTCGAGGAGGTGGCATGTTAACAATAGCATCTATTTTCTTAGTGTCCACCTCAATCCCACGATGCGAAACTATGAATCCTAATAGTTTTCCACTATCCACACCAAAAACACATTTTCGAGGATTCAAGCGCATGTGATATTTACGAATTCTTTCAAAAATTTGTCGAAGGATTTTAACATGATCCATGCGAAGAAAAGATTTGGCCAAAATATCATCAACATAATCCTCTAAAATCTTATGCATATAATCATGAAAGATAAGGGTCATCGCTCGTTGATAAGTTGCACCGGCGTTTTTAAGTCCAAAAGGCATCATTATCCAACAAAACGTACCCCAAGGAGTGGTGAAAGCAGTTTTGAATTGATCCTGAGGGTCAATAAAAATTTGATTGTAACCTGAAAAACCATCCATGAAGGATAACAAGGCATGTCCTGCCGTAGAATCAACTATCATGTCAATGTTTGGAAGAGGGAAATCATCTTTCAAGGAAGCTTTATTCAAATCTCGAAAGTCAGTACACATTCTTATTTTGTTGTCTGGTTTAGCCACAGCGACAATATTTGAAATCCATGGGGAATAGTCAATAGGGCGGATAAATCCAGCCTCCAATAATTTTTCAATCTCAGCCTTAACAAGCAGAGCCACTTTAGGATTCATTTTTCGAATCTTTTGTTTCACGGGCTTAGCGTCAGGAACTAAGACAATATTATGAGTAACGATCTTAGGATCTATACCAAGCATGTCAGAATATGCCCAAGCAAAGATCTCAGGGAATTCATGCAATAACTCTTCATATTGTTTCTGTTCTTCTTCATCCAAACATTTCCCAATTTTAATGACTTTCTCTTTATTGCAAGGATCCATCTTAACATCAGTGGTGTCACTTATGAGAAGATTACTTTGTTGAGGAGTATCCTTTAACTGAGGGAATTCTTTCATAATCTTATCGTTATCAATCTCTTTTCCAAAATAGGCTTCGGTGTTCAAACAATAAGGGAGTCCCCTATTGTGATGATAACGAGGAAGAGTGTCATAGGCTCCCAAGAACTCAGCTAAAGCGTCGTCGGTAGGGAAGATGTCCAAAGCACAATCACCCAAAGAATCCTCGTCAATATACTCAGGGTGTTGTATTGATAGAGATGTAGAAATAGCATTAACACTAATGCATGGTCTTTTAGCAGCTTTAGTACATCTGCAGGGATTATAGCCAAGTCCAAAGGCATAATTGTGAAAATTAGTCTCTAGAGGAACTCTTATCCCTTGTTCATTAGCACCACAACCTTTTCCATGATACCCATGCTTAGCGAAAATGTGAAAACCACGACCATAACGATCAGCCATTTCAGGAAGAGAAGGTGGTTTTTCATAAGACAAAGAATCAAACTCTTCATAATTATAGATGTGAGGAGAAGAAGTTTGAGAAGCGGCCACAAAATTATTACTCATAGATTCAGGTAAGGTTGATTGAATTTTAGCTTCTTCTTTCTTTTCAACTTTAATTTCTCTAGAAGGAACCTTATATTCACCTACAAAGGTAGGGTTAAAATCAAGAGATCCCCAATCATCTTCTGTGAGAACCTTCTCAGGATCAAAATCCTTTTCATGTGTATTTTCAGGTCGAGAAGGATCTTCTCCAGGAGTTCCAGACTCATTCGAAGGATTTTGATCATCGGAGAGCGAAGACTTATCGATAGGTTTCTTGTTTAAAGAGTCATCACTAGACGAGGATGGCTTAGAAAAATCTCCTTTGGAATTAGATGTTTGTAGACAAGCTTGAAAATTAGTATCACCCATCAAGGTATATGTCTTATTGTTATAAACCAATTTAACTTGTCTATGCAATGTAGAGGGGACAGCTTGCATGCTGTGAATCCAAGGCCTCCCTAATAACAAGTTGTATGTTAAATTTCCAGGCATAACATGGATAGGAGTAGGCAAAGTAACAGGTCCCACTGTGAGAGGTAAGGTGATGATACCTAATGAAGTCTTAGCCACATTGTCAAAGCCACGAATGGGATGAGAGTCAGGCTCCATAAGAGATGTATCCACATTCATCTTATGCAATAAATTAATGCTACACACATTAAGGCCAGAGCCATTATCTACTAGTGTTTGTCTTATAGCAGTGTCTTTCATGACAACCACAATCATCAAGGGATCATATTGTTGTTGAATTTCACTAGTAGGCAACTCATCTTGGGTAAACACAATTTGAACTTTAGGATTCATCACCGAGTTAACAAAAGATGCTATATTACTAGATGTATTCGGTGGAGGAACATTCAAATCTTTCAAGGCATCTTGTAACATTCCATGATAAGCGGAAGAAGTTTGAATCAAATCCCAAAGGGATATCTTAGCAGGGGTAGCTTTGAGTTGTTCTATGAGATCATATTCCTTACCCATAACTTGCGAAATACGGGGAGCTTGAGGAAGAATTGGTTGAGGATTAGGAAGAGAGACTGGAATAACAGGAGGAGGATTAGGTTGTCTATTATTTCTAGTATGATAGGTATGGGCAACCGCATGATAACTCTCTCTAGTTATTTGCTTAGCATAATTGTAAGGACTTATAGGTTTTCTTCCTTGCACAGTGATGATTGGTTTATTCGGGGTACGAAAGGAATCATGATCATACCTTCCTTGGATAGTAAGGAGAGGAGTTTTAGGAATTTGAAAGGTGGGAGAAGGATAAGCACCTTGGACTTCAAAGAGAGGCTTGTTATATTCATTCAAATTTATCATGTTAACCAATTTAGAGGTCTTGTTTTTGTTTAAAGGTTTCGACAAAGCCACAAAGTCATCAAGAGCATTATCCAACAAAGCATGATCATATCGGTTAAAAGGTTTGTCTTTTGATTCAAAAGGAGACATCTCCTCATAGAGGGGATTATTGAAAACAACCATGTTACTAGACTCAGGGGAAGAGTGGATAGGAATGTATCCTTGAGAGGAACCATTCGACTTATCTTTCTCATCACACCTAAATGGCATAGTAACAAGGTTTATGAGTTTTTGGTAAAATGAAGGTTTAGCATCCTTTGGGTTCAAAAACTCATCTAATGCTTCATCTAATTCATCTTGGCTATACTCATAATAATCATCAAAAGTATGAACATTTTGCAAATAAAAATCTGACATTTTGAAAGGATTACATAAAATTTAAACACACAATGCAAAGAAACACACTCTCCCTTTTTTTTTTTTTTTTTTTTTTAACGAAAATGAAATGAAAACACACTAAATCTAGATCTAGATCTAATAAATGCAATGCAAGAGGAAGCAATGATAGATTCACGTCAGGTTCACCAAAATGTGTAGGGGAAAAAGCGAGACTAGGTTAATCATGCCCTAATCCTACCTTTTGACACACATTACGGAATACGAAAGAGCCTAGAGATATCGCACAATTGGCTACTTCTTTTGGTGAAAGAGAGAGCCACGGGATATCTATTAGGATTTCTATTCCCTTGTTGAAATTGTAAAATCAAGTAATGCAAGTTCAAACCCTAATCCCAAAATGCAAGTATGAACTAATAACAAGATTGCAGAATTGAGATTAAACAATGAACAGCTGTAAGTACAAGGATGAAATAAGAATGCAGATATGTACCTAGAATCAAAATCGGACTGAAAATGTTCGGGACGGGGGCGCGGGCGCCACTGTCCTGAAAACTGCACCGAAAACCACTGTTCTGCACTCTGAAACACTGTCTGGAAATTGTCTGTACACTGTCTGTCCGGAGGACCAGGGCGCCCAGCGCCCCTGTCCCAGTCTTCTGATCTGCAATTTCACACAGGGTTCTGTCTCAGCTTTCTCTCTCTGGATCTGTATCCCGTGGCGTTGTCCAAATCTCGAAACCTACAATAATATCTGAAAAGGGGGAGGGGCGGCTATATAGGGTTTTGCCTTAGTCAAACCCCCGCTTCGGTGATTTCCACCTCCACGAATAGCCAAGTTGTTTTGTAAAATGTATTGTGTGTGTGCAGACCTAGTGTGTGTGCAAGGTCCAAAATGCAAGAAAGCAAACTAGAGCAACCTAGAAAGTAAACCCTAATTGCTTGTAAATGATAATGTAAATGCTCTAAATCAAGATGCAATGTGATCTAAAGCATGAATAAATGATGTATCAAAGCTTATGCAAAGACATGAAAACAATACGAAATCATACCCAACCCTCAAGGGAGGAGTACAAGCCAATCTTCAGTCGGTAATCTCCTATTGTTCTTCAATGTCTTCCAAGCCCTAAGTGGATGAATGAATTTGATAGATGCTTGATAGAATGATGTTGAATGTTGTTGAAGTCCTCAAAGATCTGCTCTTTCGCTGCATATGAAGTTCCTGGAAACAAAAATTCGATCCTTCCAAATGAAGAAAGAGAGTTCTTATGTATGAAACCCTAGGTCGTAAATTCGTATTTTGGCCGACCTAGAGATTGAATATCCTGCCAATTTCTTGGGGTTAAGCTTTATTTTATGATTGGATAGCGCTCCTAAAATTTCGGGAAAAATGTCCGGGACCATGTGCACGGGCGCCATGGTCTCGACAACTTTTCACCAAATTTTTAGGGTCGTCGGATATGATGATTTTAGAGAGAATCCCAAAGTTACAGGTGATTTCGAGATGTTTTGACCCCGAAACCAAGCCCCCAAGTTCGAAATAGGACTTAATTAGGGTTTTTGATTAAGTGATGTATTGGAGGAATAAAATGCGGAGGGCGCGCATTAGTGAAAGGGCCCAACTTTATGATGTAGAAAATGATGAAATAGGAACCTTAGACCTAATTAATTTGATTAATTAAGTGCTTAAGGAGAAATGCAATGCAGAATGCAAAATGCACTAAGGCGGGTGCTAAACTAGGTGTGAAATTGTACCACCCTAGCGAGTGCGTACAATTTACGACGCTACACTTTGTAAAAAAAAATATAACTATTATCCTATTAATTATTATCTCAAATTTCATTAATTAAATTTATTTACATTTTTGTTCAATTACTTGGACAATAGTAGCTTTTGAGAAATGATTTTTCTTCAAATTCAACTTATTTTTTTAATCTATTTTCTATTTTATATTTTATAAAATTTATTTATATACATATTTTTTATGTCAGATAAAATTTTCCAATAAACTTAAATTTTTCAAATATATATGAACATAAATTGGTTTGTTACATCCAATCTTTAAATATTGTACTCTAGAGACTAGAATTTTTGTTCTTCATTCCTCGTATCTTGTAACATAAGTTAAGCCGTGGCAGCCAATTACAACCATGTTCAATATGTCAAACAACGGTAGCTCTTGAAAATTTGATTTTTTTTAAATGTTTATTTTATTAATATCTCTATTTTTTTTTTCACTATGGAAAGTTTATTTAACCCTTGCAAAATAATGCTAGTTGCATTACGCTTATGCTATTTCAATTTGTGTATTATAACATAATGTACAAGGTGGCAATGAATAAGTGTGTCTACATTCCCCCACCAAAATGGGTGCCCAATTATTGGGCCAATTGATTCGACTACAATGGAACACATCTTATGCTTTCATTCTCCATCTGTTGAAGAATATTTGAGGTCAATCTTAGGTGAATAATTTCTCCAAAATGCTCATAACTCAACATACTACTCAGCTGTTGTTTCATGTTTCTTGTAAAACTGTATGGACTTGGTCCAGAACCTAGAGTTTGTGGAAAAGTTAGCAGATTCATATATTCAAGATTATTTTGCTCCATCAATTGGATGCAATGCAACAATCAATGCTTATGATGCAAGAAACCATGAAGGTCTTTTTGGGGGTATATTATCCCAGGACATAATTTAGCACTATGTGATGCAGCTTCATGTGTTTATAATGTTGTAAATATTACTGCAAACAATAATTGTGAGTTGGTTTTTACACATACGCTGAAGGAACACATCATCCATTTGGGCCATGATTTGAAAATGAAGTTGTCAAATGTCTTTAAGGCATTGATGTTTTTATACACACATATTCCTCCTCATCCACATGTTACAATTGCACCTTCCACACTTGCTTCAAAAGCCTCTACTTAATTTGTAGTTACACCTTTCTCATGTACCTATGTTTATGCTTCACTATTATACCATCTAAACTATGTATGTTTCCATGTTTACTAGTAAGAATAAATTCCACTTGTAGCCCTAAGTCATCTTCACAGTAAAGTTTAGATTCAAATATGTCACTCTTATTTGTCACAATGTCTTCTTGCATTATTTATCTAAGTATTCCAGATGCATGTGTATGGAAATGCAAAATCAGTAATCGCAATCATGAATCCTATTTGTTTCAACTTAAAGAATGGTCGATGCTATAATGTTTGCAATCTTCCATTATGTAAAAAACTCAACAACTCAATTATGTAATCTGTTATTGGAAATATAGAAGAACAAGTTATTATTTTGTTTGTAGACAACAAATTTAACTTGAGCAATTGTTCATGTCATAATGTTCATATTGTCCCATTATGTCTTAACCTTAATATGTCACTTATGTAATGTGTGAATGGAAATATTTTGAATAAATTGTTTTCATACCAAATACTGAACTGCTATACATTTATGTACTATGTTTTCTATAGGGCATCAACATCCAATCTACACAGAGTAGTACAAAAGTGCAAAATGCAAAAGGATGGTTGTCCCTATTTATCACTATAACATGCCATTTGAGTTGGATGTGCTCTTTGTATAAATGCTCATTGTATTTGTCATGCTTGCCACAATGAAGGACACTCCTCTATTCATTTTTTTATTGAATTGCAACATAGTACTTTTCTACTGGTTTTTTGCATGAGCCATTGTACAGTGAACTGCAAATGAAGGCCATTAATGGTACAACAAGCATCTCCCTAACATTGCCTAAATATTCTTTGAATCTTAAATTGAGTTCAAAGAAGTCCACATATTTTACAATGCAAAAATGATATCAAGGTGTAAGGAGGCGTCCATGGGGTTGCTATGTTGCAGAAATTAGAGACCCCATATCTAAGTGATGATAATGGCTTGAAACATTTGATATAGCTGAAGAGGATGTCATTGCCTATGACAGAGCTACTACATCCTTGAAAGGAATTAGACCATCTATAAAGCTTGACTATATCAATTCCACAACATGCAACCTCTTCCAACAGAGTGCTATGTCATCTTCCTCAAAAGAATCCAATTACAATGAACAAGGAAACTGCAAGAGTTGCATGAGCAAACATTTCATTTCATATCTTAATTGTCCTTCCAAAATAAACCATGTTGTTTACCCGATGACTATTGAACCTATTTAAAAAATTCTTGTCTCCTATCCTAAATCAATTATGCATAATACCATTGACATTGACAATGTCACAAAAATGAATGAAATGGGTAATTGCATAGTGTCAACTGATACTTTTGACTTCTTTCTATCAAATGCATCCAACCAACCAATAGAAAATACATCTACAATGAATGCTTATCCGGCTATTGGGTCATTGGAACAAATCAACAACATATACTTACCACTATCAAATGTTCATGACATTAATGAAGCCAATGGCAAGAATTAAGTAGATCATATTACCTCTAAATATTTTGCAAAATTCTATTGGTCCACCTCATTTCTCGTCTCCAGTTATAGAAAAAGCAGCAGACACATATTTGAAGTCTCTACACTTGGAGGAAATCAATGGTATGAAACATAATTCCACATGATTTGTCTAGTTTTCATAAGTGCTATTTAGTAATTGAAATCACTAACAATTTCTTTTGCTCTTATATTGTAGACAATGTTCAAGGTTCTCTTCAACCAACTAGTCTATGCCACGGAGCGAACATACTTCCTACCAAAGTCAATACAGTTGGCAAAATTTCAAGCATGGGAGGCATGTCAAATAGTTACCACTTCAAAAATAACAAATCAATTGAAAGTCAGTTGAATGACTATTATTTCTTCAAACATAAAGCACCTGCCTTGCCACAAAAAAGAAAACAATGTTGTCAGATTTGTTTACAAGTTGAATCACAGGTGCAACAACTAAAGAAGGACTTGGAAAAGATAGAAGAAAGCTTAAAGGATTGACAAACTACAATGTCAAATTATGCACATATTTCCAACACATTGTTCATCCTTTACTGTCTTCGCCTATGCAAATAACTCCCGACTCCTCCTACTCTACGTAAATGTCACAAAATGTGCAAACTCTTTCTAAAGCCCTCTCTTTGCAAAGATATTCAATAGTAAAATTTGTAAAGGACAAGCTATTTTGAACCAAATATTTGTTCTGATTTTAAGCACTCTGTGTATTATTTACTAATGCTTCAAGTTGGATTTTGCAAAAAATCATTAAAATGAGAATTCTATGAATACAAACACATTAAATTTGAGAATTATATAATACAAGTATAAGTGTTCGACAACAATTGCCAAATTAATTATATGATGCCAGGTAAAAGTTACTACACCAGTAAAGCCATACAATGCTCTATACCATGTACTCATTATTCCGAGACCCCATGTACATTTGCCTACACATTCTGCAACAATAACTCACTACTCCAAATGAGTTACAAAGGAATACATAATACAATTTCAAATTGTTTATGCCTCGGCCATGGTTCATATAAATGATATATAAATGTTTCATAACAATAGAAATTACAATTATTTCATGACAAGTACAAAGCAGTATACACTTCAACTACTACTATTGTGTACAACATTTATTCATTGAATTTTTAGCCGTTTGTATTTTTCCATAGGCAATGAGAAACCACAGTTCAGTACACCAAACTTTTCGCCAAGGAAAAAGTGGCACAATTTAAATTTGTTTATGCCACACTTCCTCCAGCTTGAACTTTAAAACTGTAAGCAAACTAATGCAAAAAAATTCCTTCATATAATAAAACGTTATACCATCTCAATTATAATACAACTTGTACACATTTGACACTAAAACAACTTTGCCTCATGGTTTATTCAGTTCATTTAAATTGTAACCAAAATATTCATGCTTTCATACATATAATAATAAAACCTTATGCTAACTCAATTATAATAGGACCTTTACACATTTCACATTAAAACAACTTTGCTCCATAGTTTGTCCTTTCTTTGTTATATAACTTCCTAAAGCTTATAGTCTAATAGATGCCAAGGTAAGAGTTAACAATAAAACCCACCACTTTTCCCTATTCTAAACTAATTATACTAATGTCAGGAACTTGACGCTTTGCATCTCTTGTTTAATATTTGATTGAATGAATTTCATTTTTTTGAAGTTGATTTGAAAATATTAAATATTTATTTGGTTTTTATTATTATTCTTGTTTATTATTTTACATGTATTTATGTTGAGTCTAGTAGGTATAGTGGTGGATGAGAATTCAAAAAAATGAAATAAATCCATGAACATGAGCAATTTAAATTCAAAAGTTAGACGTAAAATATTGACATTTGAATACTTATTTATTCATATTTAACTATTTTTTTGTGTCTTATTTTGTGTACAATCCACTTTTTATTTTTGATATAGGACAAACATATAAGATGAAACACTCTAGTACTTGTACTTACTAAACTTTGTTGAAAGAGATTTTTCGATTTACCTCTTAAAAGTGATATGTTACAAGTATATAAAATATAAAATTGTACAATTTATATCAAGATTTATAAATATTTTATGTAATATAGAAAAATGATCTATTATATTTATTAATAAATGCTTTCCAATTTTTTAAAATTCCATCATAAAAAGTTAAAAATATAATTAAAGATATCATTTAATAAATATTAAAAAATAGATATTCATAAAATATAACATAGATTTTCTTTGAAAACTAAATTAAATAATAATAATTACTCTCTAAGTAATAGATTTATTTTTAACTAGGTATTGTCCATGTCCATTCACATGAAACATTGAAGCATTTTCAAGGGTTAAACAATATCAGCTTTTAGAGATCCTAGGAAGAGCTTTATAATAGTGCACCTAATGATGAGTACTTTTACACTTATAAGTGGAATGGAATGATGTGATCTTTTATGGGCCTTTTAAAATTTGAATCATTCAATGATAGTTTGATTATCCAAGTTCAGTATGCATTTTCAATGTTAGAGTGATTTCAGTGGGCAATGTCTATGCTGAAAACTAAATAACACTAACAAGACAAATTTTTGGTATTTATAAAATAGATTAAAAAATATATATGAACAAACTAAAAAATATTGATAAGACAATGTTTTGACATTTATTAAATAGATTAAAAAATACGTCATAATGGATATTGATTTTCAATCTATTTAACAAATGTCAAAAAATATTTTATCAGTGTTTTTTAGTTTGTTGCATAGGCAATTCTCTTTTAGTGATAGTATGCCTTTGCAATTACAAGGTGCTTTTAGTAACATGGGTCTTCATGAGTAGTATACATTTCCATAGTGCTTTCAATGATAGTGTGCCTTTGCAATTAAAGAGTGCCTTAAGTGACAAAGATCTTAATGACTGATGGGTATGTGCATTTCCAACATTAGAGTGCTTTCAGTGACAATATGTCTTGGCAATTACAGGGCGTGTTCAGTGATAGAGGCCTTAATGATTGATGGGTAGTGTGCATTTCCAATACTAGAGTGCTTCCAGTGACAATATGCCTTTACAAGGTGCTTTTAATGATAGAAGTCTTAATGGCTAATGGGAAACACTACAATCAATGTGACTAGAAAGTACATAGTTGAATCCGTACAATCATGTCACAAAGTGACAATGAAATTATATTAAATCTTCATCCTACTCTAAATAAACCCTACAATGTATTTAGACTAAAAATGTGAGTTTGCTTGCATTACCTACATATTATTGTTGACTTCTTTTGGGACTTAATTTTCTTGTGTTTTGTATTGGACAGGGAAGTAGAAAGAATGAGTTGTATGTAGCATCAAGTAATTTATTGCATCTGAATTAAATTTGAAGCAATTAAAATGCTCCTACTATCACGAACCAGCTTTAGGTTAATAAGCTTTAGATTAAATTGTTTTGCTAGACATTAATATTATTGATGATATTTGACATAATGATGCTAATAAATGTGCTTGGCGACATTATTTTAATGTGATGTTAATTATCATATTGATGATATTTTTATTATAATGTTAATGAATTTTTTTATGATAGTATGATATTTTCGTTGAGTGTGAGGTGGATGCAGGGTTGACCGTCGAAGGTGGACATATGAACGAGGAGGGGTCTCCTAGCTTGTTGGCAGTAACCCAAGGAATGTAAACCTACAAACATCCACACAAATTAATAATAATAATTTGTAGAAGTTGATAATAAACCATAGGAACCAGGCATCATCTGCAAGAAATAAATACCTATCACACAAAAGAGATCAAGCAAAGATTGTACTCTCTATAACAACCAAAAAATTCTTTATAATGCACAAAAGAATTGAAGATTCAATATTGAAGGTGTTATTACAATATTGGAGGTATAATTTTACAATGATTGAAAGAATTTCTTTATAGAAATCAAGAGATGCCCTAATCCTAAAATTAGAAGAGCTAAAACAATGCAAAGTGGGAGCTAAATTAAGCTCAACTACAAACTAAAAAAGCTAACTAGAAGTTCCTCTAAGTGAATTAAGACTAAAAAAACATAACACATCTAGATCTAAATAAAGCACCTAAGTTTAGCTTAAGTGAAAAAAGCATTTAAAGGATCTAATTAATAAATAATTAGATAATTGTCCTTAAATTACTCCAACACCCCCTTAAAGATTAACTTAGGGATAAGCTAAAGAGATAATGATGAATGCAAAATGCATGCATAAATGAGTCCCGACAAAAAATTCTGATTAGGTACTCATGTAAAAACCAATTGATGTAGGGGCATTTGGGAAATTCTTTCAGCTGGAGTAGTTGACCGTGGAATTGTTGATTATCGAGGAAGTGATCTTGGAGATTGTTGTGCTTCTTCATATTTATGAATTTAGAGCTACGGATCTAGATTTGGCATCTAGAGATCCTTGACTTAAACATATTCCAAATTCATGGCATTTGGATTTGATCCCGATGAGATATTGATTCCGGTATTGGTATGGTGTTAGTGTGTTCTTACCGGTTGTTCTTACAGTGTGTGGGGCAAAGAAGAATTGGGTTGTGGATGGTTTTCGTGACTTGCAGATCATATAGGAGTATTATTTTGGACCTGGATGATGATCGTGGGGGTCCACTCCAAGTCCTAAGCATTTTTGGATGTGTTCTTGGTTATTTGGCCAACGTGTTTGTGTTTACACATTTCATCATAAATCAGAGCATCTTGGCTGACTTGATTAAGTTGTTAAGGCTTGCAGATGGTATAAAGGAGAAGTAAAGAGATTGATTTAAGGGGGAGGAGATCTGAAAAGGATAAGAAAAAGAAACAATGTAGATTCTAGAGGCGCTGAGGTGTTTTGCTTTGGCAGACTGAGGTCTGGATCAACAGATAGAGAAGAGGATAGAGTCGAAGGCAGATGATCTACCGGATCATAAAATTAAGTTGTTTGAACCATTTTGTTATCCTGGGTTGTGGCCTAGCATCTGTAAAGCTTGATGGCATATGTAATTCATTTAATTATGATAAGGATTGCTCTTTTTCTATTTTTCCCAATTATACCTTGTGTTGTGTCAACCGGTTACCAGTATCTTTCATGGTGTTTATGTTTTAGGCTGCAAGGTGGGGTTGCCCTTCATTGAACTTCCCTACCTTGACTGCATCACCAATGCAAAGCAATGCAACTCACAATAATGAGGTTTCTCTAAATGGAGAAAAGGAGAAAAAACACATGGGAAAAAAACTCCTCTCCAAAAGCGAGAGATGCAAAAAAGGTACATGCGACTAAGATGAAGCACTCCAAGTGGCCCCCCAAGTACTGAGTTGGTCACATAAATACATTGAATATCCCCCCCATAAGAGAGAGAATGATGATAAGAATCCCCCCAATATAGAAGTAGCTCATGTGCCAATGATGAATGCTTGAAGACAAAACATGATCCACTACCTGCAAACAACATGTATCCCCTTCTAGAAAGAAACCAGTTCACTAGAGATAGGTGATGCCACTCCCATAAATTGGAATATGTAGAAATCCAAATCCAAACTATATGTGCCTTTGGAAACTACTCAAATGTTGATATGTCCATGATAGATGAGGATGCCACAACCAAATCAGGTACATGCCCAATAAATGTAGGAGGTGACGAATCAAGACTCTGTAAATAATAATGATGGACAAGCTCCTTGGGCAATGAAGATGAGCTGACAATATTGATGTGGCTATCAACAAAGAGGAGATGAATGTCCTCAAAATAGTCCTCCAAATAAAAAATATGAGACTCCACAAACAAGGATGATATGTCTGCTAGATAGGAATCCCAAATAGTTGTGTGTGGAAGAACAATGTCTTCTTGCACTGAATCAATGGGGGCTATGCATGAGCCAATGTCAATCTGATTAGGAACAACATAAGATGAAGATGATTAAGATGGGATCTCAATGCGAGGAGTAGAAACATGAAGATAGGCCTCTGATATACTCAAGCTCCTCTATAGTATCATCATCATAGAGCATGGAATCTAAATGTGCAAGGGGAAGAAGACAATATATTGCAGGATCATCTAGAAATGGAGATATATGAGGGTCTCCAAAGATCTCCCAAAGGTGATTCCAAAATGTGAGAGGACACTCAAGGTCCGATATAACACACATAGTGTCATAATCAATACTAGAACAAATCACACCTACAACACAGTCTGTGAGATTACCCCAAACTGATTTACCTCCCGAAGTTGTTGGTTCAGGTATGAGTCCATATAAATAAGGCAACATGTCTAGCCACTTGAGATGTGTCAGGATGTCATGTTGCCAAGACTCACAATTGCCCTTAGCTAGGCGGACAACAGAAGGATGAATAGAAAAACCCATGATACCTCTTCAAATTAAATTATTAGACCCCAATAATCTCAACACATGTAAAACACATCAAATACAACCCTTTCCAACAAATAGATCCTTCCAAAGTGCTAAAAAATCCAAGTAATTGAGCATATAGTGAAATTGCAAAAATATCAATAAAATCTACCTAGAGCACAATCTGGAAAAATAGACCTAATATATGGATAGAGGACTCTGAGATATTTTTGATGATGTATGGAAGTCAAAAAATTGAGTCTGGATGTGCAAGATATGGGCCCAGAAGCATGAAATTGAAGGCTAAATTTGGAGGCATGGTATGAAAAATTGGTGAAGAATCTAATCAAACCACCTGTAGATTATGATTGGTGATAGAACCATCTTTTTGAAGATATCTTGTTCTCCCAATTCTGACTCTGTATGAGGAAATTATGGGTAAAATACCAATTGTTCCTTTTTAAGACTTGGAGGGGAAAAAATAAACTCAACTAAATTTAGTTGAGCTCCAATTTTGGAGAGGCTGCCAAAAATAGCGGGATTGACTGATGATGTCAACACTGTGTAAGACTGTAATGCCCCTACCCTGGTTGGCCTTGTAAAACCGGTCTGACCTTGGCTGACTTCCTAGGTGGCATTCTTGAATGATTGATTAACCGTGATGTAATGTTATAGATTAGATAATATAAATAATTGTGCATACCTATTATTGTGCTTTTGCATCGATGCTTGTGTAAATGTAATTGTTCCCTAATTCTTGTTATAAATCTTGAGCTAACACCTTCATTGAATATGTATATATATGTATGCTTGCGTGACTCATGGTTGCAGGAGATTGCAGATAGTATACCGCCTAGATGCGAAGTTCGTCTCTATCAGGATTCGCAGGGTTGAGTATACCTCCTTCATCCTTAGAATTCAGATTAGGTGGCCATAAAACTCTCATCTTGCCTTAGCCATGATTAGGTGAGCGTCGTGTGTGGTTCGTAGGGTTCCTTTGTCGTTTGGGTTGCGTGTCATGTGATTGGTGGACTTTCTTGGTTTGTGTGCCTTGCGTGTGGAAAATGGAGTATTTTATCCTAAGAATTTATTTCAATTTAATATGTGGTTGTACGCATTATTAATTGAGAAATTTAAAATAGATAGTTTTCTTTTATATGATTAATCGTTAATTTAGGAGATCACTTTATTTATATTTGTAGTAAGCTTAAGTATGTAATTTGAATTAATGTGTTCATTTACGCATTAGTAGTTGAGGAATCAAAATAAATAGGTTTCTTTTAGGTGATTAATCATTAATTAAAAGGATTGCTTTATTTATGTTGTAGCGAATTTAATTTAATGGTTAGTTTTAATAATGAATTTAATTAGTTTATGCGTTTTTAAAAAAAAGGAAAATATTTAAAGTTATTTGAAATATAATTAATTTAACCACTTTTGCATTTTGGAAAAGAAAGGGTGAATTTTATTATTTAAAGAAAATCATTTTTAATTTGTAAAGATTGATATAGTGTAAAAGATTGATTTTGGAAATTAATTTAATTTAAATACTTTACCCTTGTCAATAGTTCGAAATATAAATGTTGGCTTAATTAATATTGAGAAATTAAAATTAAGATTAAATAAGAGATAAGTATATTGATTAGAAAATCAAGTTAAAATAATTTAATAGTTGAAAAGAATTATTATTTCTTTTTATTTTAAAAGGGCTTAAATTTCGAAATTAGAAATTAGGTCAAAATTGGTTCCCATTTAACCTAGGTTGAAAAATATTGTTGGAGTTGTTAAAATTTTTGAAAAAGAAAAAGATGGGAAGGAAGATTTGGGGATTTTTGGCAAGGATGGATTTCTACAGCTGTAGGTTGGGGACTCTTCTTCGAATCTTTCGAGGAATGCTAAAGAGGTAGGATTCCAGTTTTCCCTTTTGTTCTTTGCTAAATCAAAAAAAAAATGGTATTTAGTGAATCTTCATGAAATGTTTTTTTTTTTAATAGATATACCCATGAATGCTCTTAGATTCAAGTTTAGTTTTGAGAATATTGTTGTTTTCGATCAAGATTGTTAAAAAGGAGTAGATAAATGGGATTTAATCCACTTGGGTATTTGAGATTCATGATCTTGTTGAGAAAATTTCCCAAATTATAGTTTTTGAACATTCTAGAAAAATACAGTTCACTATGTGTTGATTCTTTTATTATTTCTTGTTTTAGGAATCATTGATTTGATTTTAAAGAAAAAAAAAAGAGAGAAGAAGGAATAAATGTTTGGGTTTTAGAGGGATTTGATTCATTTTCTATTTTAACCTAGAAAATTTTCTGAGATTTCAAAATAACATTAAAAAAAACCCCAAAAAATGACTAGGGAAAATTTCTTGACTGCACATTTGGGGCAGATTTGTTTTATTTGTCTATTATTGTTTATTTTTTTAAAAAATAATAATAAAATAATTTTTTTAAAAACCCCCACATGGCTGGGAGGTAGCGGGCTACCAAGGGTAGCAACTGCTACCAGTTGGTAGCAGCGCTACCAATGGTAGTGAACTACTACCAAATGGTAGCGGCCTGCTACCATTTGGTAGCAGCGCTACCAATGGTAGCGTGGGCTACAAAGGGGGCCCACCTGGGGTCCATGTGGGTACCCCCAATTTAATTTTTTTTAATATATATATATATATATATATATATATATATATATATATATATATATATATATATATATATATATATGTATATATATTTATTTATTTATTTATTTATTTATTTATTGTTTAAAAAAACAATAAACTAATGATATGATAGTAAATTAAAAAAGTAATTTTAAATGGAGTTTTAATTATTTAAATTCAGTTTTTACTTTATATTATTTAATTCTAGTATTAAATAATATTTGGATTTTAGATAATTGATATTTAGATAATCCATATAGTAATATATGTTATTAATCATATATTGATTTTTGCCAAACTCTGATTAATATATATAGCATTAATATTTATTAATTATTAATTATGGATTAATGTGGATTTTAAATAAATGTTATTTTAGATAATCCATATATTAATATATATTATTAATTATATGTGGCTTTTTGGTCCCTTTGTAACGAATACTGTCAAGGAATTAACCATTAGTGCTCAGACGTTAAGTTTATTTGGCTAGATATAAATTGAGATACATGTATACTTGTTTTATATATACGCAAGAGATTTATAAATCATTGGGGAGCGTTTTCTTTTCATTTCAAAGATTCATTTTAAAGTATATTTTCTTTTGAATAGGGTATAATTGTGTTGCTAGAGAGGGGACTAGTGTATAGTTCTAAACCAATATGTCAATGATGTTTATCTAAGGATTGAATAACATATTTAGTCAAGTGATGCTTACATTTATGTGAACTTGGTTGGAAAACTTGTAGAGATGTATTTACTGACGGAAGTGGTCGATTGTATTTTGGTTGTGTTCGCTTAAAAGGCAGAAATGTATATGACATGTAACTTATGTAACCTTAAACTAATTTTATTGCCAGAAGGGTCTTGCAGTTGAGTAGACCCGGAGATGTAGCCCTCTAGGGGTGAACTCCGAGATCATATATGTGTTATGCGATGCTTTTGTTTTCTCCTATTTCATACTTAGAGCTAGCATGTATGGTTGCATTTTGTAAGTGTATAATGGGAATTTAATGAAGTTATTTCTTGAATGCATGAATATAGTCATCTTGATAAAAGTAGTAATTAGGGTCATAAAAGTTTGTAGGTATGATTATGGAAAGTATTTTGTTAATGTTAATGAAAAGAAGTAAGCATGGAAAGAATCTCGCTAGGTTACAAATATTGGATTAACTTGTTGTAAAGCTTGAAATTCGAATGTATTGAATGGGTAACAAATATTGGATTAATGTCATAATATCTAAATTGAAATCTAATGGATGAACCTCATTCGACTACTTACCGTATTATCTAAATAAATGAACATAGTCATGTTAGCTATATTTCACTATATTGGATGAATTTATTTAGTTGTTCACGTTTTATTCTAATCAAATAATCCTCACCGGATTAGTTTTATAATTGCATGAACTCAAATTGGTTATCCACATTATAACCTTAATAAATGATCTTCATCATAAAAGCTATAATTGAACTAAAATGGAAGCACTCATTTAGTTGTTTATATCTTACCCATAGCAAATGCATTTCTTCATATTAACTTTATTTTAACTAAAATGAGTGAACTCATTAAGTTAGTTATATTTTAATCCTAATGGATGATCGTCACTATGTTACTTACATTTTTAATCCTGAACGAATGAATATCATCTTACTAACTATATTTTAATTAAAGTGATGAACTCATGTGGCTATAATTACATTTTCACCTTAATAAATAAACTTCATCTCTTAGTATTATTTTAACTTCAATGAATGAACTCTTTGGCTATTTACCTTTTAACAGTCTATAAATAAACTTCGTTATATTAGTTTCATTGTATCAAAAATGGATGGACTCGCCAAGTTAACCATACTTAAACCTTAATGGGTGAATTCTTAAGTTAACTACATTTTTAACTTCATTGAGTAAATATCCTCATGTTAGTCTCATCTCCAACCATAATAGATGAATGCTTCATAATCTCTGTAATGATAATTCACTGAACAAATTATATCCATGTTCCAAGTAATAACATGGAATCAAGATATCCAGTTTAAAAGGATCTAATGTCGTGAGTTGAGTTAGGTGTTAAGTTACGTAATCACGTTGGGAAACTCCTTAGGTTCGTTTAGTCTTCTACTGTGTTATCTAAGCATTAGATAACTCCAATGTATCTTGATGTTGTGTTTATTATTAATACTCTTATTTTTAAATCTTTAAAAAAAAAAATATTTACACTCAATTGAGTGTTTTAGCTTAAACCCTTTGGGGTTTTCTGGCAGGGCATTAGACTTGGTATTAGAGCCCATGTTGCAACACTGGGATCTCTGGTTTCGCTTGTGCCCTTAGTTGGTGTGTTGTGTGTCGATCTTATGTTGTATGCTTGTCCTCCTTGATGTGTGGGTGTGATTGAACAAACCCTACTTGTGTGTAACGCGTGTGTTCACACCTTGTTTTCACCTTCTTGATGTGGGTGCTTTGGAGTGATTGCAGGTGTTTTGTTTACTTATTAATGCTTACTATGTAGTAAAATGAATGACTATCACCCTTCCTCCTCTCTCTCTCTAGAGATTAAAATTTTTTCTGATATGGGTAATTATCCCTTATTTAAGTTTTCTTATTGCAAGAGAAAGGATGAGATTTCTTGAGCCCTAGTGTGAGCCTTATAACGCTTATGTGTTTTTAGATTGTGTAAGGGGTTTTGGTTTGAAAGTTAATATTGGTTATTGAGAGAAAATTGTATGTTTACATTAAGGATTCTCCATGTGCTTTGTAGGAGTAATATAATTAAATTCCATCTTAAGTAAGGTGCATTATTATGCGCATACTTGATTTTGTGAAAATTGCTTTGTTTTGAAAGAAGTACCAAAAGAGAACATGTTATAGTAGCTTCAAGAGTGTATTAATGTGTTCCATGAAAGATTGTTTTATGTGCTTCTTCAAACTAGTTTGATTTAGGACCTACTTTAGCAACGCTCCATTTAACTTGCCTTTGGATATAGGTGATTGTCTCATTGTGTTTAGAAAGAGCAAATGAAAGACTTGTTAATTTGTATGCATTAGTGTGTAATATTTAGTAGATAGTTCCTCATTTACCTTCTTGTCATATTTTTAATTTTCAGTGTTAGGTTTGATGTGTTATTGTATTGTATTACGAATAGTGAGTGTTCTCAAGAAGACTTGTATTACCGAAAAATTATTTGTCTTGAATTCTTGTTCGGAAAACTAGAACATTATATTGCAACAACAATAATTGGAAATGTCATGTTAGGTCGCTTTGGCACCCTCCTAAAAGATAGCGAAATGAAAACCGTGCAACTAAATGATAGACTTATATTTGAGCTTATAGTGTGATCTTGGAGATCTTGTGTATTCGTAGGAAATAGTTGATTTTCCAATTCTCTTCCTCCTCTTGCCTAAATTATAGGGTTTGTTGTTTTTGAAATGCTATTAAGAATGCAGTGATTTAAGAAGAATTTTTATAACGCATATAAAATTTTATGTTTGCTTTGGCTTCTGATTGAATGAGGAAAGTTTTTCGCTTTGGAAGAGAAAATTGCACAGTTCATAAGGTGAATGAAAATGCTTAGTGGAAATTGAGAAAGATATTGGAATGACGTTATTTCCTTGTGTAAATTTGAATTGTTAAGAATTTCAGAATGTGTATCTAGAGTAAACTTTATTTAGTGATTCATGTGTAAAGCATAATTAAAACTTCCCTTAAGTAGATGTTAGCGTAGTGTAAAGTACTCCTCGTAAATGTGACTAAACTAGTAATGGTGCTATTCCTTGTGTGTTGTAAGAAACCCGTACTTGCTATGTGTGCCCATGGGATGGTGAAGTAATCAACCCTGGAGGATATGTTTGCTTATGAGTATGGGAAACCATACCTATTTATGTGATGTTGCATATTTGTTCCCTTACTGAGTGCCAACCCACGGGTTGTTGATAAGTCAGTATGTGAAGGGGTAGTATTAGGAGTCACCATTCCTTGAATAGTATGAACAGCATACGAGTAATGTCTACGCGAAGCGACTTTAGCTTCCCTATCTCGAGGAAAAATATATTTATATAATGAAACTATATTATAGGTGTAATCAATACTTTCCCTTATGATGAACTGATTTATGAGGTTCATGTGTGCCAACCTAATTCCTATCCCTTATTTTGAGCATATGGATGACAGTTCTTGAGTATATTGATGGATTTTATTGGAGCATCTTTTGCCTTGTCTTCATGAGAGGCGTGTTATTTTTCTTACATGAGTTGCCAATTGTCTAGTGTTGGTAGACTTGTGGGTAGACCTTAGCCATGTATACCTCTGGCTTATGGCGAGTATCCTGAGAGGAACATCGCTATGCGGGGTGTGACCGGCGCATGCCTTATCCGTGAGGTACACTGTCATGCAGGATACATCCATTGCATGCCCTGTCCGCTTGGAGTATTGCCATGTCATGCTAAGACACGATGCAGGATGTAGTAGACATTGCCATGCAGCCTACCGATAGGTATAGGGTAGAGTCATGCCGCGTGACGACGTGATGCGGGGTGATGTCAAGGTGCACACTGCCATGCCATGTGGATGTGTGACTAGACCACACCACATGATGAGCTACTGTGATAGCTAGACGATTATTCCTTCCTTCCTCGTTGGTGGCTAGCTGCTAGTCACGTAGTGATGTAATGTGCACTTATGATCTTCTTTTATTATTTATTTATTTATTTATTTATTTATTTCCTTGTGGGCCAGCAATTTATTTTATTTTGACCTTGAAGGTTTAGCCACGATCTTGCAATCTTTCTCTTACTTGATTTGATGTTGCAATTCTGAAATTATTTTCTTGCCTTACTGTTGGAATTGACGATTATTATCTTTATACTTCTATACTTTGGTGGCTAAACTAGTTTATCCTTATTATTTTCATATGTTGGTCTTGTGTTGCAATGTGAATTCCTCTCCAAGAACATAGGAGACAGTCTTGGATGAGTGTATACGAGGAAGTAGACGTAGGGAACCTTGAGGATGGAGGTATGTGAGGCTGTGAGATAGCTAGGATCCACTACCTACCTATGAATGGTGACTATCTCTTGGAGGCTAAACACCTTACACAACAAGGGATGTTCACAAGGGTCTTGTATGGAAGGTAGCACCGCTATGGTGTACCCTAGCACCATCAAGCCCTTGAGTGAGATGTGGATATTGATGATCATGTTATTTATTCTGAGAGCAGGCATAGAGAAGTTGATCATGCATGTTATCTTTGACCGAGCATTAGACATGCTCACATGTGGCCTTTTGTGTTGTGCAAATTCCAACTATGTGGATGATTATTATGTGTAATCATGGTTTAAATGGTGTTAACTTGTCACTATGTTATGGGACATAGTCATTGGAAAAGTTCTTGTATACCTGGAAAGTGTAAAAACAATTGAGTTATATACGTTGCTCTTATTTATTGAAAGTTAACTTGGTCATAGAAATTTATATTTGAAGCTAGTTCTATGGGATAAGGTTTTGTTGAAAGAGGTATGGGCGAAAGAATTTGATCTTGATGGCATATTTTCTTGTCATGTTTGATAGATGAGTATGATAACTATGTCTATATCTTTTAATGCTTTAGTTTGGTGTATGAAAGGAAGGAAAAATTATCGTTTCTCTACTAAGATTGTGTGTAATTTCTAGAATATTTTAAGAAGTGTATGATTTTAGATGCATTCTGTTAATGGATAATGACATTCGTAGAGGATTTATAAATAATGTTTTAAATTGTTGACAAAATAGTTATTTGTGCAAATTGATAATTGTTAATTGAGTTTAAGGGCTAATACGTGTTGTATGACTTCCGCTTAGCCTTGCGACTTCCAGGAGTAAGTCAAAGCCTGGGGGGGAGAATGTAATACCCCTACCCTGGTCGGCCTTGTAAAACCGGTCTGACCTTGGTTGACTTCCTAGGTGGCATTCTTGAATGATTGATTAACCATGATGTAATGTTGTAGATTAGATAATATAAATAATTGTGCATACCTATTATTGTGCTTTTGCATCGATGCTTGTGTAAATGTAATTGTTCCCTAATTCTTGTTATAAATCTTGAGCTAACACCTTCATTGAATATGTATATATATGTATGCTTGCGTGACTCATGGTTGTAGGAGATTGCAGGTACTATATCGCCTAGGTGCGAGGTTCATCTCTATCAGGATTCACAGGGTTGAGTATACCTCCTTCATCCTTAGAATTTGAATTAGGTGGCCATAAAACTCTCATCTTGCCTTAGCCATGATCAGATGAGCATCGTGTGTGGTCTGTAGGGTTCCTTTATCGTTTGGGTTGCATGTCGTATGATTGGTGGACTTTCTTGGTTTGTGTGCCTTGCGTGTGAAAAATGGAGTATTTTATCCTAAGAATTTAATTCAATTTAATGTGTGGTTGTACGCATTAGTAACTGAGAAATTTAAAATAGATAGTTTTCTTTTATATGATTAATCGTTAATTTAAGAGATCACTTTATTTATATTTGTAGTAAGCTTAAGTATGTAATTTGAATTAATGTGTTCATTTACGCATTAGTAGTTGAGGAATCAAAATAAATAGGTTTCTTTTAGGTGATTAATCATTAATTAAAAGGATCGCTTTATTTATGTTGTAGCGAATTTAATTTAATGGTTAGTTTTAATAATGAATTTAATTAGTTTATGCATTTTTAAAAAAAAAGGAAATATTTAAAGTTATTTGAAATATAATTAATTTAACCACTTTTGCATTTTGGAAAAGAAAGGGTGAATTTTATTATTTAAAGAAAATCATTTTTAATTTGTAAAGATTGATATAGTGTAAAAGATTGATTTCGGAAATTAATTTAATTTAAATCCTTTACCCTTGTCAATAGTTCGAAATATAAATGTTGGCTTAATTAATATTGAGAAATTAAAATTAAGATTAAATAAGAGATAAGTATATTAATTAAAAAATCAAGTTAAAATAATTTCATAGTTGAAAAGAATTATTATTTCTTTTTATTTTAAAAGGGCTTAAATTTCTAAATTAGAAATTAGGTCAAAATTGGTTCCCATTTAACCTAGGTTGAAAATGATAGAAATGTTGTCATTGATGTCAAAGGAATTTGGAGGATGATGAACATATTGGATGAAGCTTAGATGATTGTTAACTTATACAAGTTTGAATTATTATGCCAGTTGATGATGATCAAATTGAGTATGACTTACACATATCAAATTAAGTATGTTGTACATTACATATTGGTTTATACTTTATAGTCTATTCATACTATAAAGCCATCCACTCAAGATATGAATATGCAGCAAAAACAAAGGATTATTATCAGCAGCAATTGGTTATTTAATGAATCTATACTATGTGCAATGATAAAGCCACCATGTTCTCAGAAACTATGTATCAGTGATTATGTATTTCTGTGTATGGCTTGATTAGAAAGATTGTTGGCATTTCAATAAGGATATTGAGAAAGTTGTTGATGATTATGGATATAACTGATTAAAGATGTTTTCCTATCTTGATATTATTATTTTGTCATTGATGTCAAGAAATTGATTTTCTAATTCAATATGATGTTGCCATATCTTGAGAAGTATGATATGAAGATTATAAAGAAGTCGGTAAAAGACACAGGAAAGAATATGATAAGTAAAGGGATGAATAAGGTATTCAATGGGCAACTACTACCAAGTCAAACAATGATGAGATCATGATGTTTTAGATTGTTTTAACATCATACATATGTTGTAAAATGTAAAGGTTAATACTATACTATGTTATCAGGCAAAGAACCTAGTCGGTAAAACCGAAGGTTATCGCTATCGGTTAATGAAGGCGGAATGTCTACCAAGTGAAGTTTAGTATTCACCGAGTTGTAACCGAGTTGTAACCGAGCTATAACATAATGCATTAAATGTTTGCATGTGGTATTTAATGAAAGAAGCTGATGAGCTGGACCAGATCAATGATTGGTAAGTCGTGGAAGAAGTTTGTTAATGAATCTAAGGAAATGGAAAGTCAGCATGAAGATCTACAACTCAGATTGAACCACAATACCCTAGCACAAGTTCCAAGACTATTATGCAAGTTCCAAGGCGGGGTAAAACATTTTCAAATCGAAAGATGCATTGAACTTGGACAAGATTGAAGATCTAATGGCTATGATTGATCATGGGAAATGTGATCAAGGAGATTAAGCGGTTACCTAATTGTTTATAAATAGGAAATTGTTGATAAACAATGTATGCGGGCAAGTGTATGCACAGGGATGCTACATAGTGATTACCGAGCATAGAAGCTTGAAGACCTGTTAGAATAACAGAGTATAGAAGCCCCGCAGATAGACAAGATTAGTTATATGTCTAAATTGTATTGAACAAATAGGAATCTGCTTTAGCATTTTAGATGTGAAGTTGCAGATAGATTTTATTATTGTTATTTTGTGAAAGTGACAGAAAATCTCTTAACCGAGTGGACTTAACAGTCTTATATGTAAATCCTCTAGCAAGGTGACTTTCTAATTGAGTGTTTGAAATCCTTTGACAAGGTCACTTCTAACAAAGTGAAGATCCTAATAGATCTAAGGGAAATCCCTTAACCGGGTCACATCTAGCAATGTGTTTGTAATCTTTAATAGGACTTTATTTTAACCGAACATACTCTAGAAGAGTATATTTCTTAGTAGGTCCGAAATCCCACAGTGGTTTTTCCCTATTTGGGTTTCCACGTTAAATCTGGTGTTATGAGGTTTATATTATTCATATGCTTTTGAGTTTGCATGTTTGACAATTTTGGTTATATGACTGATATATATGTTACCAAGGTTGAATCTGATGTTTTTATGGATGATTAAGTTTGTATGATTCACCCCCCCCCTCTCATCTTGTTGGCTATCGAATATGTACTTATATTAAGTATCAGAACTATCAATTGGTATCAGAGCTTTGGACTCCGAAAGGAAAGTTTAAAGGCACTTGTGTTAAAGATCCAAAGATGTATAAGAGGGATGCACCGAAGCTGAACAAGTCAAGTTTCTCTACATGGCTGAAAAGGATGAAGCTACATCTATTAGGAGTTGGAGAATATGTTGTATACTATTTGGAGAATGATTTTGTCACACCGAGCACCTATCCATTGACTATGGAAGAGATAAAGGCAAAGCAAGAACATATTCAAGCAATGATTGAAATAACATCTGCATTGACCGATTCAGAGTTTAATGATCTAGAAGGCTGCAATAATGCAAAGGCAATGTGGAATAAGCTCATATCAGTATATGGAGGAGATGAACACGTTCAAAGAGAAAAAGTAGACAGTTTAAGAGGACAACTTGAATCTATGAGGATGAATGAAGGTGAGAACATAACTCAATACAATACAAGACTAAAGGAGATTGTCAATCAAATCAAAGGAGCAGGTGGAACTATTGAAGAAAAAGATATAACAAGTAAGTTTTTGATTAATTAAAAATAGGTTTTAAGGGACCCGAAACCCAGTTACATATGAAAGATATTCAGGAAAGAAACAAAACACAACGACTGCAAAAAACCAGCAAAAAGACCAACAACAGAGGAAAGGATAGCAAGAGGCCAGCAAGAAATTGGCCCCAAGTCCAGCATAAACATAAATTTAGAAATTCTTCATGGTTTCTTCTGCATCTTGCACCAAAAGCATCATTGCCTTGGCCACTTCCCTCAAGTCGGTATTTTCCTGAGCTATCTGGCATTCTTTCATCTTCATATCCTTCTCCGCCATAGTCTGCTTGGTTCTGCACCTAGGGGTCTGGTGGCTTAGGCTGGAAGTAGGAGCATCTTCAATAACTACCAGGTTCTTCTCCTAGTTTTTCTTTTCCAAATGATTCACCAGCGCATTCATGTTCTAGGAGGAGACTTTAAGAACCTGGAGGCTATGGTCCATAAGGCTTTCTCGTTTCTAGCCATCCGGGCATTGACATTGTCCTTATCCTCCTCCACCTGTTCCTTCATTATTTTGATGACGGAACCCTTCTACCAGCTTATGCAATCCGAGTCTCAATAATCAATGAATTGAGGTATGTACCTAATATGTCAGTTTCTTTGGATGCTACTATTGGTAAGTTACATGCATTTGAGTTAAGTAATTTTGATAACAGTGGATCTTCGGTAAATAAAGTTGAATCTACATTTAGTTCTTTTCATCTTGATGAATCTAATGATTGCAATGAAAGAAAGTATAAGTACTCTGAAGGAGATCATAGTGGAGCGAGTTAAAGATTTTGGAAGAACATGGAAGCAATACACAAACTGTATAAAGAAATTAGAAAGCAAGAAGAGTTTGAAGCACTATTGGCCAAAAGGTTACCGAGAGGCAAAGGTAAGTATAAAGGAAAACTACCTTTGAAATGTTTCAATTGTGATAAAATTGGACATATGGCTTCTAACTGTCCTAACAAAGATTTTACTAAAAAGAGGGATTACCAAGATGATAGACAGAAAGATAACCATTACACAGGACACCAAGACTTTAGAAGAAGAGATAGAAAGACATGCTTAATAGTTGATGAGGAATCTAACAATGATAAATCAAATGAGACTAATACAGAGGAAGTTGTTTATGTGGCTATCAAGGATGGATCAGATGAAGAAAGGTATGAAGAAAAAGCCCTAATATCTCACATAAACACTAATGATTCTTGGATTATAGATAGTGGATGCTCACATCATATGACAGGAGATAAACACAAGTTTGTTATGTTAGAAGATTATGATGGAGGCTATGTTAGATTTGGTAATGATGCACCATGTCTGGTAAGAGGTAAAGGATCTATAACACTTCTTGATAATGCAAGATGCAATGATGTCTATTGGGTTGAAGGTTTGAAATACAATTTGTTGAGTGTAGCACAACTAAACAACACAGGTTACCGAATAGAATTTCAGAAAGGAATTGTCAAAGTTCATGACAAGAATGGAAAGCTAGCTGCTACCGGGACACAAACAAAAGGTAATACATTTCACCTTGACTCAACTCGGAATAAGTGTTTACATGCAAAAATTGATGATACCTGGCTAGCATAAGAGGTTTTGTCATGTAAATTTTGATAACTTGATCAAGATAAGAAAGAAGCACAGAGTAAGAGGTCTACTGAGTCTTGAAAAACCTAAAGATGCTATGTGTCGAGGATGCAAAATGGGTAAGATGACAAGATCAAGCTTTACAAGTAAGTCTTACACTTCTAAAGGAATTTTAGATCTAGTGCACACTGATCTTTGTGGTCCTATGAAAGTTCAAAGTTATTATGGTGATAAATATTTCATATTATTTGTGGATGACTATTCAAGGATGATGTCAGTAATGTTTTTAAAAGAAAAATCAGAAGCTTTTCAAATGTTTAAATGGTACAAGGCAAGAGTTGAAAATGAAACAGGAAGACAACTGAAATGTCTTAGATCAGATAGAGGAGGAGAGTTCACATCTAATGAATTCAACTTATTCTGCAACGATCATGGTATTAAAAGACAAGTCTCTACACCAAGAACTCCACAGCAGAATGGAATAGCTGAAAGAAGAAATAGATCTATTGTGGATTGTGCTAGAACACTGATGATTGAGAAGAAGGTGCCACAAACATTTTGGAGAGAAGCAATAAGCACAGCTGTTTACACCTTGAACCGAGTTCAATTGAAGAAAGGTACTTTGAAGAAACCATATGAGATCTGGTATGATAAGAAACATAATGTTAGTTATTTTAAAATCTTTGGAAGTAGATGCTATGTTCATAAAGAAGACAGAAATGGCAAGTTTGATCAGAAAAGTGAAGAAGGAACATTTCTAGGATATTCTTCTAGAAGCAAAGCATTTAAATGTTTGATCAAATCATCTAACAAAATAGTAGAAAGTGCAAATGTGAAAATTGATGAATTTGTAGAAAGAAATGATGAAGGAAATTCAAAAGAACTAGAAGACTATGATGAATTTGTCTATGTGCAATCGAGAAGTCCTACCGAGAAAACTGTTGAAGAAAATGAAGAAAATATCCAGTTACCGAGTGATGAAGAAGATCATACAAAGCCTACCGAGCCTATATTAGCCAAGTATGTCAGAAGACATCATGCACCAAGTCAGATTATAGGAGATAAGGATGATCCAGTGATGACAAGGAACAAACTGAGACAGAACACATGTTTGATATCTGAATTTGAACCAAGAATAGTAAAAGAGGCATTAACAGTGAAGATTGGGTAAATGCTATGACATAAGAGATTGATCAAATCAACAAGAATGACACATCGACACTAATCCCAAGACCGAAGGACAAAAATGTAATCGGTACAAAGTGGATTTTCATAAACAAGCTAAATGAAAAAAGGGAGGTCATTCGAAACAAAGCAAGATTAGTTTGCAAAGGTTATGCACAAGAAGAAGGAATTGATTATGGTGAAACTTTTGCACCTGTTACTAGACTTGAAGGAGTACGAACATTATTGGCCTATGCTGCTTTCAAGAACTTCAAGGTATATCAAATGGATGTCAAATCTGCATTTCTGAATGGAATATTAGAAGAAGAAGTTTTCATTGAACAAGTTGAAGGATTTGTTGAAGACAATAATAAAGATCAGGTATGTAAGTTGAACAAACCTTTATATGGTTTGAAACAAGCACCAAGAGCATGGTATGAAAGATTGCACTCTTATTTGATTAAGATTGGTTTTATAAGGACAAGTGAGAACAACAACATGTACATGAAGAATGATGAAAATGGAATACTGATCTCAGTGATATTTGTTGATGATATTATATTTCAAATGTGGAAATGACTCTTTATGCAAGAACTTTGGAAATGAAATGAGCAAAGAATTTGAGATGTCATTAATCGGTGAGATAAAGTATTTTATAGGTTTACAGATACTGCAAATGAAAAATGAGATTTTCATTAATCAATCCAAATACATAAAGGAAATCTTGAAGAAATTTGGAATGGATGATTCAAAACCAGTAAGTACTCCTATGACTACCAACTGTAAATTATCAAAGAATGATGAATCGGCATCTGTTGATGAGACACTCTACCGATCCATGATTGGAAAGCTACAATAAGTTGTTCACATCAGACCAGACATAGCACATGCAGTAGGTATAGTTGCAAGATTCTCTGCAGATCCTAAGGAAACACACATGACAGCAGTCAAAAGAATTTTTAGATACTTGAAAGGCATAGAGGATTATGGCTTAGTATATCAGAAAGGAAATGATTTTGATTTACAAGTTTATATTGATGTTGATTGGGCAGGCAACATTGATGACAGAAAAAGCACAAGTGGTGGAGCTTTCTTTTTAGGAGAAAGACTAGTGAGTTGGCTTAGCAAGAAACAAGGATGTGTTTCACAGTCAATGGCAGAAGCTGAATACATTGCTGCAGCATTGAATTGTACCAACATTGCATGGATCAAACAACTGTTGGAAGGTATAAATGAGAAAGTTACCGAGCCAGTAACTATATTCTGTGACAATACTAGTGCCATTAATATTTCAAAAAATCTTGTTATGCACTCTAAGACAAAGCACATATCTATCAAATATCATTATCTTAGAGAAGAAGCTTAAGAGAAGAAAGTGGTGTTGGAATATGTTAGCACAAAGGAGAAAATAGCAGATATCTTCACCAAGCCACTACCAAAGGACACTTTTGAATATCTCAGAAGTAAGTTAGGGGTCCTACCCCTATCTTCTACTCACTGACCGAGTTCGGTGAAAGCATCAATCCAATGACTCTATTGAATATCTTTTCGGAGTTGATGTTGGAGTTATACACTTTAGAATGTTTTCTAAAAGTGTACTGGAATTAATATTGGAAATAATACAGAGAATATTATAGGGAACAGGAATTGAAGACAAATGCTCTGACCAAGACTCAGTTGATACACAACAGTAGGAAATAACTTCTTACAGAAACAAATTATGTTTTTAGTTCTTTTCTTTTTGGCATTGTTGTCAAAGGGGGAGAATACCTATGAAAAGGGAGAATATCTATGAAAGGGGAGAAGAGCAGACTACAGATTGGAAAGAAGACTGAGAAAACAGGAGAAGTCTAATGTATGGGGGAGAGCATTTCAGCATTTTAGAATCACAACAATCCAAATCTATTAAGGTCGAATCAATTGGTTTTGCCATCAATGCCAAAGGGGGAGATTGTTGGCGATATTGCATTATAACAGACAATGAAAGATTGTTGGCATTTCAATAAGGATATTGAGAAGGTTGTTGATGATTATGGATATAACTGATTAAAGATGTTTTACTATCTTGATATTATTATTTTGTCATTGATGTCAAGAAATTGATTTTCTAATTCAGTGTGATGTTGCCATATCTTGAGAAGTATGATATGAAGATTATAAAGAAGTCGGTAAAAGACACAGGAAAGAATATGATAAGTAAAGGGATGAATAAGGTATTCAATGGGCAACTACTACCGAGTCAGGCAATGATGAGATCATGATGTTTTAGATTGTTTTAACATCATACATATGTTGTAAAATGTAAAGGTTAATACTATACTATGTTATCAGGCAAAGAACCTAGTCGGTAAACCCTAAGGAACCTAGTCAGTAAACCCTAAGGTTATCGCTATCGGTTAATGAAGGTGGAATGTCTACCGAGTGAAGTTTAGTATTCACCAAGTTGTTACCGAGTTGTTACCCAGTTGTTACCGAGATATAACAGAATGCATTAAATGTTTACATGCGGTATTTAATGAAAGAAGCTGATGAGCTAGAGCGGATCAATGATTGGTAAGCCATGGAAGAAGTTTGTTAACGAATCTAAGGCAATGGAAAGTCAGCATGAAGATCTACAGCTCAGATTGAACCACAATACCCTGGCACAAGTTCCAAGACTATTATGCAAGTTCCAAGGCGGGGTAAAACATTTTCAAATCGAAAGATGCATTGAACCTGGACAAGATTGAAGATCTAATGGCTATGATTGATCATGGGAAATGTGATCAAGGAGATTAAGCGGTTACCTAATTGTTTATAAATAGGAAACTGTTGATAAACAATGTATGCGGGCAAGTGTATGCACAGGGATGCTACATAGTGATTACCGAGCACAGAAGCTTGAAGACCTGTTAGAATAACAAAGTATAGAAGCTCAGTAGATAGACAAGATTAGTTATATGTCTAAATTGTATTGAACAAATAGGAATCTGCTTTAGCATTTTAGATGTGAAGTTGCAGATAGATTTTATTACTGTTATTTTGTGAAAGTGACAGAAAATCTCTTAACCGAGTGGACTTAATAGTCTTACATGTAAATCCTCTAGCAAGGTGACATTCTGATTGAGTGTTTGAAATCCTTTGACAAGGTCACTTCTAACAAAGTGAAGATCCTAACATATCTGAGGGAAATCCCTTAACCGGGTCACATCTAGCAATGTGTTTGTAATCTTTAACAGGATTTTCTTTTAACCGAGCATATTCTAGAAGAGTATATTTCTTAGTGGGTCCAAAATCCTACAGTGATTTTTCCCTATTTGGGTTTCCACGTTAAATCTGGTGTTATGAGGTTTATATTGTTCATATGCTTTTGAGTTTGCATGTTTGACAGTTTTGGTTATATGACTGGTATATATGTTACCGAGGTTGAATCTGATGTTTTTATGGATGATTAAGTTTGTATGATTCACCCCCCCCCCCCCTCCCTCTCATCTTGTTGGCTATTGTATCTGTACTTATATTAAGTATCAGAACTATCAGTTCTCAGAAACTGTGTATCAGTGACTATGTATTTCTGTGTATGACTTGATTATAATATAGTCTAAATGATAGCAATGATCCATATTGGTGTATTAACTTATATGTATGATCGATATCTACAGGAGGAGTATTCAAACAATGGATACAGAATGTCCAACAGTTTGTGGAAACCGAGATATATGATAATAAAGTCTAAGAGTAATTTCAGTTCTGATTCAGATTTACATATGAAGAGTAGATGACAACATCAGCGTATCAGAAGCTTGGAATATTACAGCCTGCACTTGGTATATTCATATTTTCTTGATATAGAACCCAAAATTATGCAAAGATAACAAATGTATATATATATCTATGAAAGAACAGTAAATATACAATTACACATAATAAAGGACCAGTGATTGGTTGGTAATTTGCTGATCTGTTAAAGAAAAGACAAATTGTGAAAGACCAGCGATTGGTTAGTTTATTCAAAAAGGAAGACAGAAAACCACATAAGACAAAGTTATAAGACAAAGTTATTGGAATAAAATTTAAAAAAGCACTAAAAGACAAAACTTATGGGCCCACCTCCTCATGTTAGAGCTCCCCACTAGAAGACAAATTTATGGGGCCCACCTCTTAATGTTAGAACCCCCACTAAAGACATAATCTTACGTAAAAGGATAATAAGGAAGTGACAAAGGCAGTGATCAACACATGGCAAGCAATATGTTTTAGACTATGGTGACTAATTTACAATCCAATAGTAAGTGTCCTTATGTCTTCATGATAGAAAAAGTGTGCTCAGTTTTAAACATGTGGCAATCAATTTAATAACAGGGACTTAATGGAGAATGAGAAGTGATTCTTAAGACAGCGACTGAATAAACTAAAAAAATATAATCTATTATTATATGCAAGAAGTGCGATGATAATTGGAGTGGTGCAATATGTATAATTCAAAGTCGATGATTAAAGAGCATCGGTCTCCATTACCTGTTTGTGTCAGCCGATTCAAGCGATTAAGTTTTCATAAAGAAAACAATATTAAAGAAAATCGATTTGCATATTCATTTGTGATATCAATCCAATAAATTGTGGCATGAGCAGCGATCAGACATTTATTAATATGCATTGTTTAAAGAATGAGAAATGGTAGGCGACTAAACTGAATACTTCATGAAGTGGTGATTCATTAAATACGTGAATAATATTATGATTAGCAATCAACAAAGCAGCGAATTAATGAAAAAGATTAATCAATTGCTAGACGGTTAGTTTGAAAAGATGAGAAGGTATGATTATGAAAGGGTGCGATCTTGTGTAAAGCCACGTTTTGATAAGAAGGTAATTTGGTGACTTGTCAAAACAAAGAAAGCGTTAGATCTGAATTAAGAATTTCAGATGGTGTGATTATGATCGTGAAAAGCATAATTAATATGCTTTTGGTTAATAAGCAATTCATTATAGTGTAAAGATACAAATAATAAAAGTATGATTTGTTTGTCTAAATGAGAAAGTATAGAAGGGTGCGTCTATAGTGAAAGATAATATCCTTTATAATACATCTTTCATGGTAAAGATGTAAAAGGAAGAATAATTAGAGTGAGACTGTGTGTGCAAGGTGTGTGTGAAGTCAATCATATACACAAGAAGATATGTGAATGTAAATATGCAGATTTGAAAGAGGATAGTATACAAGACAAATTAACTCACAAATGATGAATATATAGAAGAAGATTACAGAACATATGGTGAATTATTTGTGTAATTCTTGGGACTAAAATTGTGAAAAAAAACTATTGGCAGTTTTGAAGGTAATGTGTGGACTTCATAGAAGATATTGTGGTAGATCTATAAGTAACTTATAGAAGATATTTTGGAGGAGTTCATAGAAGATTTTTGAAGAAAAATTATGACAGATTTATGCAGAGATCATAACAGATTTGTGGAAGATAATATAACAGTGCTTTATGAAGAAGAATACATGCTTGTGAAGAAAGAATATATGCAAAAGATTAAACTGTCCATCATCAATTGAGATAGCAACATTGTCAAGATGGGAATTCAGATTTATATGAAGTGGGTTGGTGCTCACTAATTCAGATTTGGGAGTTGGTGCTTCCAGTGGGTTGGTGCTCACGAATTCAGATTAGGGAGTTGGTGCTTCCAGTGGGTTGGTGCTCACAAACAAAGTTAGGGGTTGGTGCCTACGAACATTGTAAAAGAAGATTTATATAAAAGCAATTATTGCCGTGGTTTTCTCCCGTAAGAGTTTCCACGTATATATCTTGTGTTCTACTTGTGTTCATATTAGTTAGATCACATATGAATGTTGGTATGCAATGAATATGTTAATGAGATAAGCTATATAATTGTGATTGAATTTGAAAGAGTTTAAATTGGTAAAAAAATTTGTTATACTGATTCAACCACCCCCCCAGTATAACTGTGTGCTCTTCAGAAAAATATTGTTGGGGTTATTAAAATTTTTGAAAAAGAAAAAGATGGGAAGGAAGATTTGGGGATTTTTGGCAAGGATAGATTTCTACAGCTGTGGGTTGGGGGCTCTTCTTCGAATCTTTCCAGGAATGCTAAAGAGGTAGTCTGGTTTTCCCTTTTGTTCTTTGCTAAATCAAAAAAAAAATGGTATTTGGTGAATCTTCATGAAATGTTGTTGTTATTTTTTTATATACCCATGAAAGCTCTTAGATTCAAGCTTAGTTTCGAGAATATTGTTGTTTTGGGTCAAGATTGTTAAAAAGGAGTAGATAAATGGGATTTAATCCACTTGGGTATTTGAGATTCATGATCTTATTGAGAAAATTTCCCAAATTATAGTTTTTTGAACATTCTGGAAAAATATAGCTCACTATGTGTTGATTCTTTTATTATTTCTTGTTTTAGGAATCATTGATTTGATTTTAAAGGAAAAAAAAACAGAAGAAGGAATAAATGTTTGGGTTTTAGAGGGATTTGATTCATTTTCTATTTTAACCCAGAAAATTTTCTGAGATTTCAAAATGAAAAAAAAAATACCCCAGAAAATGACTGGGGAAAATTTCTTGACTGCACATTTGGGGCAAATTTGTTTTATTTGTCTGTTATTGTTTATTTTAAAAAAAGAAAATAATAAAAAAAAAAAATTTAAAACCCCCACATGGTTGGGAGGTAGCGGGCTACCAAGGGTAGCAACTGCTAACAGTTGGTAGCAGCGCTACCAATGGTGGTGAACTGCTACCAAATGGTAGCAGCACTACCAAAGGTAGCGACCTGCTACCATTTGGTAGCAGCGCTACCAATGGTAGCGTGGGCTACCAAGGGGGCCCACGTGGGGTCCACGTGGGTACCCCCAATTTAATATATATATATATATAAATTTATTGTTTTAAAAAAACAATAAACTAATGATATGATAGTAAATTAAAAAAGTAATTTTAAATGGAGTTTTAATTATTTAAATTCAGTTTTTATTTTATATTATTTAATTCGAGTATTAAATAATATTTGGATTTTAGATAATTGATATTTAGATGATCCATATAGTAATATATGTTATTAATCATATATTGATTTTTGCCAAACTCTGATTAATATATATAGCATTAATATTTATTAATTATTAATTATGGATTAATGTGGACTCTAAATAAATGTTATTTTAGATAATCCATATATTAATATATATTATTAATTATATGTGGCTTTTTGGTCCCTTTGTAACGAATACTGTCAGGGAATTAACCATTAGTGCTCAGATGTTAATTTTAATTGGTTAGATATAAATTGAGATACATGTATACTTGTTTTATATATACGCAAGAGATTTATAAATCATTGGGGAGGGTTTTCTTTTCATTTCAAAGATTCCTTTTAAAGTATATTTTCTTTTGAATAGGGTATCATTGTGTTGCTAGAGAGGGGACTAGTGTATAGTTCTAAACCAATATGTCAATGATGTTTATCTAAAGATTGAATAACATATTTAGTCGAGTGATGCTTACATTTATGTGAAGTTGGTTGGAAAACTTGTAGAGATGTATTTACTGACGGAAGTGGTCGATTGTATTTTGGTTGTGTTCGCCTAAAAGGCAGAAATATATATGACATGTAACTTATGTAACCTTAAACTAATTTTATTGCCAGAAGGGTCTTGCAATTGAGCAAACCCGGAGATGTAGCCCTCTAGGGGTGAACTCCGAGAATACATATTTGTTATGCGATGCTTTTGTTTTCTCCTATTTCATACTTAGAGCTAGCATGTATGGTTGCATTTTGTAAGTGTATAATGGGAATTTAATGAAGTTATTTCTTGAATGCATGAATACAGTCATCTTGATAAAAGTAGTAATCAGGGTCATAAAAGTTTGTAGGTATGATTATGGAAAGTATTTTGTTAATGTTAATGAAAAGAAGTAAGCATGGAAAGAATCTCGCAAGGTTACGAATATTGGATTAACTTGTTATAAAGCTTGAAATTCAAACGTATTGAATGGGTAACAAATATTGGATTAATGTCATAATATCTAAATTGAAATCTAATGGATGAACCTCATTCGGCTACTTACCGTATTATCTTAATAAAGGAAAATAGTCATGTTAGCTATATTTCACTATATTGGATAAATTTATTTAGTTGTTCACGTTTTATTCTAATCAAATAATCCTCACCAGATTAGTTTTATAATTGGATGAACTCAAATTGGTTATCCACATTTTAACCTTAATAAATGATCTTCATCATAAAAGCTATAATTGAACTAAAATGGAAGCACTCATTTAGTTTTTTATATCTTACCCATAGCAAATGCATTTCTTCATATTAACTTTATTTTAACTAAAATGAGTGAACTCATTAAGTTAGTTATATTTTAATCCTAATGGATGATCGTCACTATGTTACTTACATTTTTAATCATGAACGAATGAATATCATCTTACTAACTATATTTTAGTTAAAGGGATGAACTCATGTGGCTATAATTACATTTTCACCTTAATAAATGAACGTCATCTCTTAGTATTATTTTAACTTCAATGAATGAACTCTTTGGCTATTTACATTTTAACCATCTATATATAAACTTCGTTATATTAGTTTCATTGTATCAAAAATGGATGGACTCGCCAAGTTAACCATACTTAAACCTTAATGGGTGAATTCTTAAGTTAACTATGTTTTAACTTCATTGAGTAAATATCCTCATGTTAGTCTCATCTCCAACCATAATAGATGAACGCTTCATAATCTCTGTAATGATAATTCACTGAACAAATTATATCCATGTTCCAAGTAATAACATGTAATCAAGATATCCAGTTTAATTGGATCTAATGTCGTGAGTTGAGTTAGGTGTTAAGTTACGTAATCACGTTGGGAAACTCCTTAGGTTCGTTTAGTCTTCCGCTGTGTTATCTAAGCGTTAGATAAATCCAATGTATCTTGATGTTGTGTCTTATTATTAATACTCTTATTATTAAATCTGAAAAAAATATATATATTTACACTCCATTGAGTGTTTTAGCTTAAACCCTTTGAGGTTTCCTGGTGGGGCATTACAAAGGCATGTAAGTACCTTCTCTTTGACTTCTTTTTTTAAATTAAAAATAACCCTCCTTCGAAAAATTTGCAACTTGTAAAAAATATTTTAACAAAAAGATTTATGCAAAAAAAGATTTTTACCCATGATTTTTTTGAAAAAAAATTGATGTAGGTACTAATGCATGCAAGCGATATGGTCGTACGGATTTTCATGCTTTGTAAACCGTGTCAACAAAAAATCACAAAAAAAAAATTCAACCTCCGATTTTGATGATTTGACAGGCAATTTAGGGGTTTTGGGCCTTCTGAGCGCAATGGCGACCTCAGTTTTATGCCAAAGTGCCCAGATTTTTTAGATACCCCTATATTTTGCCTCAACTTGTGTGCCCTCAGCCAAATTGACCCAATTTTTCAACTGCTCAGATTTTGATGAAATGACAATCAATCTTGGGGTTATTCGGCGATGTGGATGCAATGTTGACCTCCATTTGAATGTGCCTAGAAAAATTATCTCAAGTTTGATCCCTCAAGCATGTTGATAAGAACCTGATAGATCTGAAGCTTTGATACCAAGTAGAAGTTGATAATCAACCACAGGAGCCAAGAATCATTTGCAAGAAAAAAATACATATCACACAAAAGAGATCAAGCAAAGATTGTATGCTCTATAACAACCGAAGAATTTTGTATAATCCACAAAACAATTGAAGATTCAATATTGGAGGTGTTATTACAATGTTGGAGGTACAATTACAGTGAATGAAAGACTTGCTTTGGAGAAAGCAAGAGATGCCCTAATCCTAAAATTAGAAGAACTAAAGCAATGCAAAGTAGGAGCTAAATTAAGCTCAACTACAAGCTAAAAAAGCTAATTAAGACTAAAAAGCATAACACCTAGATCTAAATAAAGCACCTAAGTTTAGCTTAAGTGAAAACAACATTTAAAGAACCTAATTAATAAATAATTAGATAATTGTCCTTAAATTACTCCAACCTAATTAAAGAAGATTAATTACATTAAATATTAAATCAATTTAAAAAGTTTATAATAAATAAAATTATAATATTAATAAAATTTGAATTTATGATTTTTAAAAGTTAAAATTATTAAAATTTGAATTTAAACATGTTTTAAAATTAACACGAGTTGAAATTAGAACAAGGAGTCGAACTCCCCGTGACTCCAGTCCAACTCTCGTTTTGCATCCATAACTGGTTATTTCTCCTTGTTTATTTTTCTCTCAAGTTCAGTTCTCCAGTTTAGCTATCCTTTCATAATAATTTTTTCATTAATCTAGACCCACACTTTGAGGGTCGATTTTCTTAGCCAAGGCAAGTTTTAAACAAATCCGTGATACTATTTTTTATACAAGCAAGAGTAATTGGGGGGAAAATCGAATATTTTTGTTGACAACATACCTTCACAGGGAAGTTGATTCTAAGGACTCTCTTATCGCCCCCTCTTCATATTTCTCTCTGTAATTTGTACAGCCTACAAGGGGCGACTTGGGGGAGATTAGTTTTCTGCAAGGATACCATGCCTTTTCTCCTCCTCCCTCACTACGTTATCTGTTGAACATTTTTAGTAACTATTATTTTCCATGCTTCGCTTCCTACAGATCTCTTGAATGTCTAGCATCTATTTGATACTTTTGTTTGTTGAAGTTTTTTTATTAAGCCTAGTCGACTCTATGTAAGCTTATTTCCTACAGATTCATTCTTTATTATATTCTTGGCTGCTTATTTCAAATTGATATTGGACATGGTTCATATTTCTTTGTTGATCAGAAAGTCAATCTCTATGCGGGTTAATATTGTACCCCACAATCTTCTCTTCCCTCTGTGATTTGTGAAATGGGTTGATTTGGCAAGGATCGATTGGTATGTTTTAAGTTTTTGTTTTCTTTGTTTGACCAGTAGGATCGATATCCGTGTGGGTGAAAATGCCCCTCTATATCTCCCTCTTCGAAATGGTGTGGTTGGAGCTTGATTTGTTTGGACAGATTTTGCCTGAAAAAATTGAATATTTGGTAAGCATCGAATGTATCATTCTCTCCTGCCCCATTTATTTGAAATTGGATTTTATATGAATTGTTTTGGGTACGACTTGAGGCTAACCATTTTATTTTAAGAAGGTCGATTTCCCTCATTGTTATATACCAAACAAATATGTTATTTTTTGTATGTGATTACTTATAACCAAAGCTCCTATCTCCTACAATTCGCATTACAATTTTATTTGACCAAATTGGGTTGTTGATTTAGTATCGATAGGCCAAATCATTCCTTATTTCTTTTGGCTAGTAAAATTGATTTGCTTGATCAAGTTTGCCATTTGATTTCCAAGTGGGTTTGGGGTTATCACACCAGTCCCTCCTCCGAGTATATATCTGAAGTCATATCATATTTACTTGCTGCTAAGAGTATTGAGTCATTAAATATTGATGTAGTTAATAGTTTCATACCCTAAACAACTGTTGGAAACCATTTAACAATTCATATAGGTTGACAAAATAGGTCAATTTTTTTAACATATATTTCATTTTAGTTATTATTATGGATTGATTTGATCTGACATTGACCAATTGATCAGATCTAATGTCTTGTTACAATGAAACTTGTTATTAAATCTATCCATTTAACTCAGCCCTTGGGAGTAATAAGAAATCGAATTCCATAAGTGACAATGAGTGAGAAAGAAATAATGGATGCGAAATAATAAATAAAACTAACCGGGGAGGGTAAATTTTATCATATTGTCCATGATGGATTTATTAGGAAAGATGTGCTTGTTATGGGTTGAACCAAGGAAGGGTGTTTTCACCTACCCCAATAGGGTTAAAATTGGCCAATAACTTAATTAATTCACTCCCTACCATAACACATGTATCTAAGTTCAACAGTTTGGTTGTTAGATACTACGTGCATGGATAGGTTCCATTCCCGACAGTTGGTGTCGGTTTGCTAGGAAACTCCGTCATGAGGGACAGGAGTTCATCATGAGCACCGGGAAGTGAAAGCTTCATTTGTTTGGGTGGATAAAACTCTTAGCTCATATGTTCATCTTACATATTGTAGATGGAGGTGAGTCCGATGGAAATGGAGATGCTACATCTAGAGACAAAGATTCATAATTATGGCATTGTAAAGTCCCATGGACTATTAATATTGTATAATTATACTTATGATGTAATTATGAAATGACATATGTGGTCTCATGAAATAAGCTATGTAAGCTACATAAAGGACCTATGAGGTCTATTGTCAAAGATGCGACATGAGGTCACCATGTAAGATGTAATTGACTAAAGAGTAAGGAATGTTGAAATCAATGAACACTGAGAGGTGGGGGGAATCAGTGTTTTGCAATTCACAAATTTATTAAACTGATTGTTAAACCACCAGATGCATAAGAATGAAAGTAAAGTGCAGAAACATAAACCAATCAACCACAATACCATAACACTAGAATTTTTACATGGAAACCCAGAAAGGGAAAAACCATGGTGGGATTTGAACCCACAATATTATTATACTTTGATCAAAAGTATGATAATATTACAAAAGGGGAATACACTTGCATTTAGGTGCACTGCCTAGAGCTCACTTCTCAAATACAAAAGAGGGCTACAACCCAGAGGAAGGCTCACTGCCTTACAAATTATTACAGATGATTAAAAGTATGATTGAACTGAATAATAGCATCTACTAATGCCAAAAAGCATTTCCGGTTAAGCTCAAACTAATTGTCTTCCTTTGTTCTGCTTATCTGCTTTGTTTTGTTGACCTGAGCACCAAAAGTGCAATCAAACTCACAAAAATTCCTATAATCACTCATACAATCTTCACACACTCATGCCATGTCCTAAAATGCTCAAACAAATCGGTCTTATATACCGCACCGCCAATATAGATCAATTTCCATGTTGGTTTCTAAAAATCGCATAACATGCAACATGAAACGTGTACCAACAAGTCAGCTCAATTCATCCACAAATCCATATATGGACCTAAACAAGATGATAACAAGCTTCTCACATGTTAGCACAATTACCTTGAACTCATAAACAACCACCGAAATCATCCCAGAGATTTTGGATCACACGTTACACCAAAAATAGCTCCGTTCTTCCTAAATTGCTCGATACTAGACCTTCAATCTCGCTCATGAATCAACACCGAATACTAGGATTACTAAGTAAAATGCCTCGAACCTCGAATCACCTGCCTCTATTACCACAACCAAAGTTATGCAACCAAAATCAAGATCTACACATTATACTCATACTCTGTCAAATATTGTATTCCACCTTCCAGACTTATGCCTAATGAATAATGCAACTTCCGGTAAATCAAATCTACGCATACCGGATATGATTTCTGAACTGAGTTGCCATCAATGACAACTGCTAAGCATCTCTCATGCATCAATCTTCACCAGAACAATGTCTCTTGCCAACAAGGAAACACTAACCCACTAATCTACTAACTAACATGTGTCCATCATGTGCATTGCTTATGTGATTCTTTGATGAGTTTGTTTTTTTCCTTTATGAATGTTTAATGCTTAGGATGGATGGTTATGATGATGTTAAATTAAGGTTGATAGATTTATCTATTTCATATGCACACTAACTGTAGCTTGCATTATTTATCAATTTTGATATAATATTTCATATTCTTAATTTACTTTAATTCCATTAGTTATGTATGAATGTTAAATCTTGCCTTTATGTTAATGATAATTTATACCCATTTGTATAAATGTATGTTCGCCATTAATGTGATTTAATTGTGATAGTTTACTTAAGGTTAGGACTAGCGGGCCCTTACACCTACCATCATTGGAGTTTTTCTTTATTGTGATTGATTTGTTTTGTGTGATTGTAAGCTAAGAAACAAGGAATCGATGTTTGAAAACAAATGTCTAAACTATTTGTATTTTGCATGATATCATCATGAAAGCTTTTTGAATGGCAATGTTAGGAAATAATGCTTTAACCCACATACATTTAATCCATTTCCTACAAAACTCATGAGAGAAAAACATGCATACAAGCTTACTAATTCACCATTGTGCAAAGATCAAATAGATAAACCACAAGATAACACAAGACATACCATGGGAAAACCCTCATGAGGGAAAAACCCAGCCTCCAAAAACATCCATACTCCATCAAAAGCACCTACGGAGTTACAAAGGATACCTTCAAACCATCAAGCCCTCCAATGCATTCCCATGTTTCCAAGGATGAATCCTCATGTCCCATGCCATGCTCCACAAATGCAATACTCCAAAGGATTCAATACAATGATAACTCAAGCCACCAGCCAACCTTAACCACTAAACAAGTGCTTTCTTTTGTAAACAAAAGCTCACACAAATACAACTAGTGGTAAAGTACAACAATGTGCCACCAAAGCATGTGCTAACGAACCCCTTGACCCCACATTTAATGTTGGGTACTAAGTTTTCTCTTTTTAATTATCTTTCCCCAATATTAAATAATTACAATATAATATTACAATGTTAGAATACAACATCACACTAGAATCAATGTTTGTTTTGTTGTGTTTATGCTTCTTTTTGTTTTTTGCATTGTTAGTTGGTGTATGTATTTCTTAATTGTTATTTTAGCTTTGTTTTTAGTCAATTGCCTTCTTTGTTTATTCTTTTTGTGGTATGTTGGTTTGTTTTGTTGTGTTTATGCTTTTTTTTTGTTTTTTGCATTATTAGTTGGTGTATGTATTTCTTAATTGTTATTTTAGCTTTGTTTTTAGTCAATTGCCTTCTTTGTTTCTTCTTTTTTCCATTTGCTTTTGTTCCTTGCTTTGATTCGCCGGGCTCGTCTCCTCCTCCCCCTACCCCTCTCTCTGTTTAGTCACCTTGATCTACTATTATTTTCATTTCACTTTTCAAGTTTTCTCATTCCAATGATGGATCATGATTTGAAATATTGATTAAAAAAATTGCTCACACAATTAAATCAAGAAACTATCAATATAGCAATTTTAACAATTTAAATATACATTTAAAAATATCATTTGATAAATCTTTAAAATAAAATAAAATGTGATCCTAGCATTCTCTTTTCATCCTAATGATGGATCACAGAGTGTGATGAGAAAACTTGATGAAAAAAAGTAACACAATCAAATCAAGAAGCAGCAATAGATATCATTATAGATTGTAGAAATCTAATAATTTTAAAATAAAATATTCTCAAACACTAATTTAGATAATAATAACAATTACTATCTGCGTAAAAGATCTATTTCAACTAGGTACTGTCCCTGTCCCTTCACGTGATCGATCTATCATAACTCTAAATCAATTATAAACTAATTTTAGTAGAGAATCCACTTATTTTTTAACAAATAATCTATTAAATAAATAAACCAACAGTTTATGAAACACTGCGGTTAATGTGACCAGAAAGTACACAATTGAATTTTTACAATCACGTCATAAAATGACAATGACATTATATAAAATCTTCATCCTAATCCATATAAACCCTACAATCTATTTTGACTGAAATTGTGAGATTAGCTTGCATTGTCCGCACAGAACTGTTGGGACTCGATTTCCTGTGTTTAATTTGGGTGGCATAGCAGAGAGAACAAGTTGAGTGCAGCATCAGGTAATTTTCTGCATCGAAATCAAATTTGAAGCAACTAGAATGCTCCTACCGCCATCAGGTTTTGTTGTTTATTGTGACTAATTTGTTTTGTGTGATTATAAGCTAAGAAACAAGGAATCGGTGTTTGAAAGCAAATGTCTGACGAGCTGTTTATAATTTGCACGATTTCATCTTGAAAACTTTTTGAATGGCAGTAACTTCAAACTAACTTAGGTTTTTCTTTGGGGAATGAATAAGCAGCAGGTGAAATTCTTCCACCCTGCACAGAATAGAATTTGCAGCAAGAATAAAGAGATGGAGATGTTTGATGGGAGTCCCCACTTCTTCAAAGTCATGGTCGGAGACTTTGCCCACTGTTTGGTAACTCTAATGCCAATACATCCTTTTATATTATTTGCATGCATTGTTGAAAGCTCATTTTATATGGGTTTTGTCTACTGTAGTCTATTCCTCCTGCCTTTGCTCGAAAACTTAGAAGTGAGATTGGAAATGGACAGAATGGGGTTTTGCAAGGTCCAAAGGGCATGCGATGGAAGGTCAAAATATGGTGTGTAGACACTAAAATTGTGTTTTTTGGCGCGGGTTGGGAAATTTTTATATATCAAAATGCAATAGAGTTTGGAGATTTTCTAGTATTTAAATACATCTGTGGGATGTATTTCAGAGTTCGGATATTTGGGAAAAATGGATGTGAAAAAGACATCCCTAATTTTCTTTCTGCGAAGATTCAAAACAAATGTGATTCACAGAAGAGAAGCCCTGATCTTTCTAGTACTATTCTGAGGAGTTCTGATCACTTGATGAACAAAAAATTGTCTGCTCATTTGAAAAGTAAATCAACAGCAGACATCCCTAATTTTCATTCTGCTAATATTCAGAACGATTGTGATTCGCAGAAGAGAAGCCCTGATCTTTTGAGGAGTTCTCATCGCTTGATGAACACAAAATTGCCTGTTGATTTGAAAAGAAAATCATCAGCAGACGCTGAAAATGAAGTGAAAAAACCCAAGCTTTCTTCTCAAAGTAAGTGAAAGCTTTGCTTCAACGAAAAATTGAAGTCTTTCGAAACTTGTGTCTCCCAAAGTATGGCAAACGTTAAACTTAACCATTTGAATAACCACGAATTTTAATTTCCATGCAGGTCATCCTTCCGAGAGTCCTGAACATTTCCATCCATCTCTTACCGAAAAGGAACGTCAGATAGTGAAATCTGCGAAGACAAAAACTGAAAAGAAGGGAGGGATACAATGTCATTATGTTTCTAGCAGACGACCTGTTAACGCAACAGAGAAGAAAAAGGCCCTGGAGGCTGCTATGTCTTTCGTATCAGAAAACCCCTTTGGCTTAGTAATTATGAGTGCATCAATGGTATACCGACTGTTTAGGATTGTAAGGTTCCCTGACCTCTCTCTATGCCTGCTTGTATTTAGAAATACTTATTAGATCTGGGGTGATACTCAACAATCTCTATTATAGTGCAGTCTCCTATACTCTGGAAATCTGCATTCTGACAGTTTGACAGAGGTTTAAGTAGCCAATCTATTCCAGTCTATAGGATATTTTAGGCTTCTGTATTTTTTTACATGTTTTTGAATAATAGGGTTTGGATGGTTCTTAATAAGTTAATGTTGCTCAGTTTGTATGAAAATTTGTTGTGCAGAGAGCATCAAATGTATTTATAGATAAAATCAAATTACCGAGGAAAAGAACAGAAGTGACTCTTGTGGATCCTAAAAAAAATGAATGGCCAGTACGATTCCTTGGAGATAACCCTGAACCTGCCTTGATTGGTGGATGGAGACATTTTTCAATTGCCAATAATCTTGAGGAAGGAGATGCCTGCATTTTTGAGCGGGTAGATGATAGCAAAGACAAAATTAAACTTAATGTGCATATTTTCCCTGTTGTCAAAGAGTGTAGTCCTTACAAGTTTATTAAAGGAAGTAAAAGGAATGATAGCCTTCCATCAACTACAAATAAGAAAACACAAGTCTTACGCAATGATTTTGCAACCAATTCACTTAGACCTGAAAAGGGAAAATGTGTGAAACAAGAAATAGAACAGCTGCAAGGGGAGAAGGGAAAACCTAGTAATGAAAGCAAATTTATTAATCTGGATAAACCAAAATGTAAACCTTCCATTTCAGAAAGAAAAGCAGGTTGTAGGCGTAGCCTGAGATTAGCACAAGCATGTCATTTGTCCAAGTGTCCAAAGAAAGAGCTGTGGGATGACATGAATGTGGTGATATTGTCATAAAGTGACTACTTCTCTAGATGATGTGAATGGCAAAGAAGAAGACTTGATGATTATGAGGGATGGCAATGATGCTCTGAAGTAGTGCTAGAAGCTGTGCCATGGTAAACTGAACAGAAGGTTTTATACTTAGTATAATTTCACATAAATGTACTTTTCATTGGAAATTCTTCATTATTTGCTCTTGTATTAAAGTTTCCCTTTTAACTAAACATTTCTCTCATTTTATCAGTCTAATATGCATAGAGTGATCGAATACAAGGTATATCAAAATTTGGCATTTCATCTTCTATTTTTTAGGCTTGCAATTAAAAGGAAAGACAGTTTTTGTAGTGACAGTCTGCATTCCTTTAATAAGGCGTACTCCATATAAAAAAGAATCAGGAGCGCTCCTAGTTCACTATCCTCAGATTCAATAGTTGTTATATTTGTTAATCAATAATAATCACATGTATTGCTCCCTCAAAGAGAAATGATGCTTATCCATAATCTGGTTTAGTTTCAAATTTTTTATTTAATTTCTGCAATATAGAATCTTGTAATATTGAGATATCAATGGACTCTTCATGTTTTTCTGAAATGTATTGATAGCTGGATGATGAATGAATACACTCCCCTGACCTGTAATTTTCTTCTGTTTGAAGATGCTCTGTTTTGAAAGGGAATAAAAAGAGATTGTATTTTTGCACCAATAATTTTCCCTTGTTGACTATTATCAGAGCTTTGAAATTGGAAATTTCATCATTCATTATCTCCACTCTGTTAATGACAGTCACTGGTATTCCTTCCTTTATCTTTCTTATTGTTTGCTTATAAAATCTCCCACTTTTCTGTAAATTTTGTTTCAATTTGTAAATTTTCATGCCTCCATGCAGCAGCACATTTCAAATAAGGTCTGTTGCATATCATCTTTCAAAAAAAAAATAGCATTTTCATAAGGTTTCTGTATTCCCCAGATTTTTGTGAGTCCCACTTAAATTCCTGTACCTGACCTTGAGTACATATAACCCTGAGAACTATCAAGGTTTTCTTATTCTTTTTTGGCATCTGTTGTGTCATTTTCATTTATGGAGTAACTGAGATCAAATGAACCAAATGGCAATGGACGACCAACACGGATGAATTCTAGAGGTCATGCAGTGCTCAAAAGAGTAGGGCAATAGCAGATTTACAATGGAGGAAAAGGCATGGTAAGTATGATAATATCCATGGGAATCTGTCAGTTTTAGAACGAAAAAATCAATTTGAATAGATAATGTATTGCACGTGCTCGTAGAAATGTGGAATATTTAATATTTCTTGCTTGCAGTTCTAATTTTAGAAAACCTTGTCAATCTGCGTTTCTGTATTCTGAGTGGAAGCAGTGTGTTTTCAATTCAAGGAATTAGTTCAAATATGTAGTGACAACATTTTTCGAAATAATTGTGTGAATAAAATTGTTTGAGTGATGTAATGCAAACTTACTTTCAAATGAATTAATTCTTATTGGTTCAAAATCAGCAATTAACATTCTTATAATTCTTAAAAAATTCCCGCTCTCCCGCTCTACAAGTTCAAATTTCACACCTTCGCCGATCATGGTGGTGTCTGCTGGTGGGGCTCTCCCCCCCCACCCACGGACCTCGTTTTGGAGCATGCGATGCTGACACTGTCTGTCACATCCTCTCCTAGTCCCATGGCAGTTCCTCCTTGTGGTCCGGCGGTGCCTCAGATTGACGGTTCTTCTTCGGAGAGCTCTCTGGCTGCACCCATTGTTTCTGATTCTGATCCTATTCCCAATGTGCCAGTTGTTCTAACCACGGAGCCTCCGGCTGTTAACGCGAATCTCAAAGGTTGGAAAAATGTGTTGGTTGGAAATACTGAGACTGTGGACCCCAACTTCGTCCCCGTCTACTCGCAAACTGAGGAGGGAACGTTTTTTGAGCTTCCTGACGTTGTTTTGGACCGCATTTTACAGAACATGGCCAATACTCTGGTGGGGAAGTTCTTCTCCCTGCGCCCCACGATGGAGATGATTAGAAAATGGGTCAAGAATAAATGGAAACTGAAAGGGAGTGTTTCTATTAGTGCCATGCCTGGTGCCCTCTTCCTCTTCAAATTCACTGCTAAGGAGGATGTCGCCCTTGTCCTCTTTGGATGTTGGTCCTATAGTCAAAACAACCTTTCCCTCTGTCATTGGAAGGTTGGCTTTGACCGTGCGGCTGATTTGTAGAAAACTGCTTCAGTATGGGTTCGGCTCCCGAGGCTTCCCCTTGAATACTGGGATGAGTCCATCTTCAAATGGATTGGGAACTCCTTTGGTCATTTTGTAGGTGTTGATGATATCACCAGATCCAAATCGCGATTGGTTTATGCTCGTTTCTATGTTCAAGCTATTGTGAGCAAGAATCTCCCCAACTTCATAACCCTCAAATCCAGGCTTCTAGACTCAAGCCCTAGTTTATGAAAATGCTACCCTTTTTTGCCAAAAATGCCGCAAATCTGGGCATGTTATCTCCCAATGCAAGGCTCTGGCCCCCCTGTCCCTCAAGCTTAAGGGTCCGACCCAGGTGGAAGATTTAGTGCCAAATGCTCCTATTATTCATCAAGACCTGGTTGTGGGGCCTGTTGTCACTCCTACTCTTGGCTCAGACCTGCCTCCCTTAGCAGTCGAGGACCCCGTTATGGAAAAGTACCCCTTTGCTGAGAGTATCAACAACCTTCTCAAATCTCCTGCAAAGGTTGTGGAGGAAGCCTATAATTCGGCCTGGAAGAAACAGTGCATCTCCTCGACGGTCAACTCGGTTTCACTGGTTGATCAACTGGAAGATGGTGAGATTGCGAGGGACCCCTCTCTCGCCCCGGAGACAACTTACTCCTCGTTGGTGTCTCCCACCCTGAACCAAGGTATCCTCTCACCTGGTGCCCTTAGTGCGTCATCCAGTGGTTGCATGACTCCTGTTGATGAGGGCTAGATTACTCAAAGACGCAAGACCAGGAATGCAAAGCCTGATGTGGGGACAAATCTCAAAGTGGGCCGGCCATTGCAAAGACTATCAAGACAAAAGGAAGCAGCAAAGGATATTGCCAATGGCAAGCAACGAACCTTGGAGACATCCATAAAAGGTAAGAAATGAAAGTCTTCTCTTGGAACATGAGGGGCCTTAACAACTCCCAAAAGCAATATGCTCTTAAGAAGTGTATTTTTGAAAATAAACTTATGGTCCTTCTTCTCCAAGAAGTTAAGATGTCTATGTTCTCCTTTTCCCTTGGTGGGAAAATTTGGCCTGGCGCAAAGTTTGTTATTAGTGATGCTACTGGAGCCTCTGGTGGCTTGGTCACCATGTGGAACCCCTACCATTTTTTGGCAGTCTTCTCTCCTCCTCGGCCAACCTTTTGGTCTCTGAACTCTCTTCCCCGATGGACTCCTGCATTCTTGTTAATGTTTATGCCCCCAATGTCAGATCTGGTAGATTAAAGCTCTCGAAGGACATAACTGCTCTAATACAAAATAATGCCAATGCCCACTGGTTGATTGCGGGTGATTTCAACTCTCCTTTGATCCCCTCGAAGAAGTTGGGAGGCCTTCCAGAGTACTCTGACAACATGACTGATCTCGCTGACTTCATTGGTAGGAATGGGTTGATGGATGTGGAGCTATCGGGGCAAAAATTCACTTGGTCCAATCTTAGGAAGGGAAAGGATCTTATTCAAGTCAGACTTGACAGATTTCTCATCTCGAGCAACTGGGGAATTGGTCCAGCCTTGAAGCTCATTGCCCTCCCCAGAACGGTCTCTGACCACAACCTCTTGCTCCTTTGGAATACCACACATGTTGCAAGGAAGAATCATCCTTTTCGATATGAAATTATGTGGAACTCTCATCCGAAGTTCAAGGATTGCATTAAAAGATGGTGGAACACCAACATACCTGGTACTCCTATGTTTAGGATTGCCCAGAAGCTCGACTTGGTCAAAAGAAACGTCTGGGGTTGGAACAAATACACCTTTGGGGATATCTTAAAGCAAAAAAAGGAGCTCAATAGTAAACTGACTGTTATCCAAGAGTGTATTGATCAAGGTGACTCCCTTGAAGCCACCCATATGGAGGAGGCTGCCCTTCGAAGAAAATGGAAGGAAAATTCCCACAAAGAGGAACTCTACTGGAAACATAAATCTAGGGTTCAATGGCTTAAAGAGGGTGACAAAAATACTACTTTCTTCCACAGGTCTGCTACTATCCATAGGCGTAGAAACCACATCTTTTCCCTCATGGATGACAACAATCAGGTGGTCAACGATGTTGATAGTTTGAGCAAACTGACTACCAACTATTTTGCCACTTTATTTAGGGACGATGATGACCTGGGGGCCCCTGCTAGGGAGGACCTTCTTAATTCCTCCCACCACCCCTCTCGGTGGAAGATAACAACCTTATTTTGGCCCCTATTTCTAAGGAGGAAGTCAAGTCTGTTGTTTTTGCTATGGGCCCCTTCAAAGCCTCGGGTCCTAATGGTTTCCCCTCGGCTTTTTTTCAAGATTTCTATGATGTGGTGAGCCTTGATGTTGTTTTGGCTACTAGAGATTTTTTCAAATCGGGAAGGCTCCTTAACAAACTCAATCACACTTTCATTGCCCTTGTCCCTAAAACTCAAGAGGCATCTACTCTCAAGGACTTCCGCCCTATCAGTCTTTGCAACACTATTTATAAAATCTTCAGCAAAGTTCTTGTCAATAGGCTCAAACCTTTATTGGATTCTTTGATTAGCCCCTCCCAAAAGGGTTTTAGATTCTTGACGCGGTCATCTCTACTCATGAGATTATCCACTCCATGGATAAGTGTCATCAACCGAGGATGGTTCTCAAGCTTGAAATCTCCAAGGCTTATGACAGGGTCAACTGGAACTTCCTTTTCAAAGTTCTCAAATCTATGGGGTTTGGAGACAATCTCATCAAACTTATTGGGGAATGTATATCTACTGTCACCTACGTTGTGCTGCTAAACGGGAGCCCCATGGAGAAATTCAGGGCCTCCAGAGGGTTGCAGCAAGGGGATCCTCTATCCCCTTACCTCTTCATCATCCTTGTTGAAGTGTTGGCCTCTAACTTGAACTCTATGTTTCGTAGGGGCGCTCTTTTGGGCATCAAACCTGCCTCTACGACGCCCCCCAACGTTCTACAATAGTTTGTTGATGAAACTATTCTTTTTGGTATTTCCTCTGTTTGGGAAGCTAAGGCTTGGAAATCCTTTCTCAACACCTATGCTCTGGCATTTGGCCAACACATTAACTATGAAAATAGCAACATTTACTTCTTTCACACTAATGCCCAACTCCAAGATAAAGTTTGCAAAATCCTTGGTTGTCAAAGGGCCTCCCTCCCTGGCACCTACCTAGGCCTCCCCTTGACTATTAAAGATGTCTCTAATTGCTTCTGGATCTCTATCCTTGAAAGAATGCAGAAGAAGTTGGCTGGTTGGAAAGGTAGATTTTCGAGTAGTGCTAGGAAATTGCAGCTGCTTTCCTCCTCCCTCCAAGGGATCCCTGTGTACTCTCTCTCCCTATTCAAGATATCTGCGACTATGGCTACTAAACTGGAAAACATTCAAAAGACTTTCTGCTGGACGGGAATGGAAGAAAAAAAGAGGCTCGCCTTGGTCGGCTGGGACAAAGTTTGTTTTTCCAAGGCCATGGGCGGCTTGGGAACCCGTAAGATCTCAAGATTCAATAAGGCCCTTATGACTAAAATTGCTTGGAAGCTTTTGAATAAGGATACAGATTGGAGTAGGATCATCAGGACTAAGTATCTGGGTAATGAGGACTTTTCCTATGTTCTGAAAGAGGAGGAACTTCCCAAGGGTTCCAAAATTTGGAATAACATCTTGAGCTGCAGGGACCTTTTATCTCATGGTTTGAGGTAGCTTATTGGAAATGGCAAGAACATTCTCTTCTGGGAAGATTGCTGGTTAGGAGAGAGACCCCTTGCTTCTTCCCCCTCCTTGAGATGGCTACAGGATGCCACCAAAGGCTTATTTGGTGAAAGGGTCAGTGATTACTTCAACAATTGCACTTGGAGGACTATTGCATTGACCATCCCTTCCTCCTCCCTACTGCTAGAGAGCTCCAGAAGCTTTTAGCCGGTATATTCCTCCCCCTGTTTCCTAGGGAGGACAGACTTATTTGGAAAGAGGGACCCCTCTGGAGACTTCTCTGTTAGAATTGCCTACACCAACTTACTTAGGGAACCTGTTTACTCCTCTATCTATAAAGAGGTCTGGAATCCCCAACTCTCCCCAAGGTTAATTTCTTCTGGCGGACTGCTCTCCTCAACAAAATTTTGACCCAAGACAACTTGGTCAAGTGGGGATTCCATTTCCCTAACAAATGCATCCTCTGCAAAAATGATGAAGAAAGTCATGCCCATCTCTTCCTTCACTGTGCCTTCACTCGGGAGCTATGGGGGATGGTCTATAGTAAGCTTAATATCTACTGGGTTATGAATGATAATTTGTTAAATTTGTCTCAGGAGTTTCAAGGCCCCTCTTCCAAACCCCTTATCCAACAACTGTGGAAGTAGATCCCCCCCACATGAGCTAGTGTATCTGGAAGGAACGAAATGACAGGATATTCAGAGACAAAGAGGCCTCTGTGGAAACTATGTTTGCTCGATTCCTTAAATTGATTCTTGAGAATATCTCTGTTTCTAAAATCTGGATGGCATCCAAGCCCCACTCTACCTGGGACTGAGAAATTGCTAGACGCTAGAACCTTCCCCCTCGTTCTCTGTTGTTGACTTCTCTAAGAGACTTCTAAGACAACACGGTCTGGTTCCCCCCGGCTACAAATTTTAAATTCAATTTTGATGGGGCTACCAGGGGGGCCTAGTTGCTAGTGGAGGGGTTATTAGATCCCATCTAGAGGTCCTTGTTGCTGCTTATGCAGGTAACCTGAATGGGCATTCCTCTAATCAGGTTGAAGCAATGGCCTTAGCCTGGGGAATCCTCATTTCCCTCTCCATGGGAATCATGATTATGGACATTGAGGGGGACTCCATGCTTATCATCGATGCTGTCAAAGGGCGGAATAAGCTTAATTGGACTATTGAGGGAACCATCAGGGACACCTTGAGGCTCATTTCCGGGCTTGACTCGTTCAGAGTTATGCATATCTACAGGGAAGGCAACCGTGTGGCGGACGCCATGGCAACGATTGGCCTAAACCTCTCAGGGATGAGATGTTGGAGGAGTCACAACTCCCTCCCAGACCATGTTAACTTCCTTCTCCAGGTAGAGAAATCCAAAATCTTCAGTAATGATTGAGTGGGTGCTAAGTGCTTCCCTTACCCTCCTCTCTTCCCTAGGGGCAGTTTGGAGGTGGTGGTTTCATAATTCAAACAATGGGAATATCCCTCTAATCCCTTCTGATGTGGTGGTGACTCGTTCGTCCAGGTTGGCGATGATGCATGCGTTGTTGTGATGGCATTTCACTTGGGCTTGCAGAGTCATGATGAGGTACGACTGGATTGGAAATGTGTTGGTTGCCGCCGGTATTTATTGGCTCTTAATGCTTCATAACCAGGAAATCATTTCTAAAAGTGACTTCATTTTTTCCCATGCACCCAACTTCATTTCTCATTTATTGACGTCGGGCTCACACACTTCCCATTTTCTCTTCTTGGCTTGCTTCTCGAAGGATCTCTACAACTTTCTCCATTTCATGACTAAAGAAGCTCTGTTGGCGGAAGATATGGGGGGCGACAGAGTTAGATATGAACCGGATAATCCGGATGATTTTAAAAGCGACCCCCCTGGTCTGGAACTTCTGTGTTGAAGGTGGGGTTGCCGATTTTCTAGATTGCCTGAAGGGCCATGATGAGCAGCTCTCGGCTGCTTTCGCCTCCTCTTGGTCTGGGAGGCAGGTTTCGGTTGGCGACATTGCCTTTGATGTCTTTGAGGAGACTATTGCCCAAGCTACGAAGCCGACCCTTGATGGGTGCTAGAAGCGTACCAATCATGTTGCAAACAATGAAGGTTTCAAATGGTTCTTCCGTAACCGCGAAGAACCCGTCAAGATGCAAGGTGGGTTTGCTCAGCGGGAGCTCAAGCACTCGTGGAGCATGATCTGCCTCATGATCATGAAGTACTTCACTCTCGAAGGCAGGTATAAGGTATTCTACTACTACCATTTGCCCCTCCTCAATCACTTCGGTAACAATGATTTGCTTTGTCTGTCGTTTTATTTACTGCACTCTATAGAGAGCTCTGTTAAAGACACTATGGACCCAAGCATGGGGATAAGCCTCCCTACCTCCTCCACTAGGGCCTCATTTACAGGTTGTATAAATTCCATGAGGCTCTCCCCCCCCCCACAAATCTTTCGCTCTCTCAGCCCCCCATGCTGACTCCCCAGCAGCTCGCGGCCCTGTCTATGGCTTTCCCTAGATTCTTCCAATATCCCCATGAGGGCTTTGCTACAACCACCATGTCCCTGCCTGCTTATGCCTCGGTTGTTTCCTTATCGGTGGTCTCCCCTAGTTTAACTCTTTCTGCCTCTCCCAGTGCTTTTCACTCCCTGTCCGAGGGCAAAAACAAAACTGTCGCTAAACGCAAACACATTGTCTTTGATGACAATTCTTCCTCTGAGGATGCTGAGAACGACAATCCTTCCCTAGATTCCGAGGTTAAAAGGAGATCCTCCAGACTTGCTTCCAAAAGCCGCAAAAAGAAGACCCCGGTGATCGAGAATCTGGATTCTGAGGAGGACTCCATTGGGGACAAGAAGGAGGAGGGCCCTAATACTACTATGGGGGCCCCTGATGGGGATGTTGTGGATGTGAATGCGACTAGGGACCCCATGGTTCTGACCACTGTTGGTGCCGCTGACATGAGTATCTCTGAAATGAAAACCCAGGACCTCATTGATGATAAGGTTACGACCCCTATGAACACGGACACTGAGGGTCCTATGGGCGTGGAAATCTCTGATAGCTAAGCAATACAATCTGGTAATTTGGATTCGGATTCAAAAATGACTGAACAGGTGATGCATTCTATCCCTCTGACGGGTCTGGTTAATGATAGTGATAACTCCCTTGCTGGTGGTGTGCCCAAAGAGACTGAAGAAACTACGGATGACTTGGCTGCTAAGAACCCCCAGGAGGTCCCTACTCTCCAACAAATGGAAAAGTTGAGCACGGATGTGCTGGACATCACCCAGAGAATTGAAAACCTCGGCCCTGTGCTTGATCTGGAGACTATCAAGGAGGATGCCAATCGGCTCAAGAACAAGATGGAGGCTTGGGAAGCCCAAATGGTGGGCCTTAACAAATTCCATGTGCAGGTTTTACATAGCTCCGCGCTCACCCTCTCTTTGCTAAGGGAACGCTATGCAGACACGGAGGAGGACAAGCAGGAGGCTAGGGACCTCTACAAGTTCCTGTCAAATGAATGGAACAATGCTATGGATGCCACTGGGGTGCGCAAGGCACCCTTGTAGTTTGTTTTTTGTTTTCTGTTGTTGTTTCTGATTTCTAAAGACTTGGTTCCTTTTTGCTGTTAGTTGTTGCTAATTGTTGTTATAGTGATGTTTTTGCGCTATGATTTTTAATAGTTTTTCTATGTAAAGGGTCAGTGCCCTTGTTCTCGCTGCTTTATTAATAAAAAACATTCTTATAACTCAAAATCATTTTATTTTCTGCGAGCACTCCATCATTCTAATGATGGATCATGGAGTATGATTCGAAAGGTTGATGTAAAAACTATTACACAGTCTAAACCAGAAACAACTCTTCCAAATCCTTACCTCTGTCTGATAAAATTTTCTAGATCTGCAGTACATCATGTGGCTAAATGCCAATTCAGCTATTTCAATCATTTGATTAAGGCTATGCATTCTTTAATCTTTTGTAATGCATTGAAAGAATCATGGAAAACTTGAACTGATCCTAAAGCACTGTTCAAAAAGGAAAGCAAAAAATATGTCCTAATGATTACTTCAAGCAGCTATGTTGAGATCTAATCATTTTCACTCATCACACGGCAAAAAAATCTAGTCACAGGTACACATCTAGTATGTTGGTTATTTGATCTATGATAATGTACTAATTTTTTTAATTACAATGGAACATCACCCCTCCTTTTTTATTTTAAAAAGGTCTCACTCTCTAAAATCAATTCTCTTTGAGTACTTAATGGTATTTGAGATGTCTGCAATTAATTTGAAAATAATTTTGTAAGCTTTAATTGAAATCTATGATATCATGCATTGATTGGGACTTTTATATTTTAGTCTTGATAGTGAACTATCAAACATGCTACATTCATAAACCCATATCCCTTTGAGAACTATTTTTCAATAAATTTTATTTATAATGAATAGTATTTGTCAAAAATGTCTAATTTCCAATTGAATTGCTGTTAGAAAATAATTAGAATGGACTCTAAAGAACTAAAACCTTCAATTCATGTTACAAAATTTGATCCCAATGTGATACAAGGGGACTTTAACTTATAATCACTTTCAAGAAAGAAAAAGAAAGTCTTACAAATAATCTTAATTTTATTGCATATTAAAGTGGATAAAAGTTCCATTTTATGATTGACTAGTTATAAAGTTTAAATAAAAAATTAACCAAAATCATTTCTATGCATATAAATCGATGTCTCCAATATTATATGTAAATAAATAAGCAATTGTGATCAAGAGGGCCTAAATATAGACCTCATTAGCTAAGAGTAATCAAAAGGAGGTCTGGTAATATTTTTGAAAAGAGTAATGGGAGGAGGGTCGTAGGGAGCAGTAGGGTTGCAGGAAATGGAAGATGGCGGCAAGGTTTCAGTAATCTTCAACAAGCTCATCAAGGACAGACTAAGGGTGCCCTTTGATTCGCCCAACATTCAAATTTTGATATCAATCCCTTTACCAAAATTTTTAGAAACAAACCTTTTATCAAACCAGTTTCAGATTTACCTTCAGGGAACCAATGGTTGAATCGTTTTGCATGTCTCCAAGACCAGTTAGATATCCCTGACATTTTCTTCAATTGACCTTTTGTTCAACTGGCTCACTCATTTCATAAACAATCTCACAAAGAAAAAGGTAATCTGCAGAATTATTTGAACTTCAACAACTATGAACGGGGAGCTTCACACAAACAAGGGGCTCGTAATGATTTCAGAGGACGCTTAGGCCATCGCCCGTTTATTCAAAAATCATTCGGGCGGGAAAAAAAATTTCAAAACCCTGTCAAAAAGTTTCCACCTTCGAAAGCGTATCGGTCAAAACAACAAGAAAAACAACCGGTTTTTGAAATTTGTAAAAAACTCCATCTGTATCCCAATAATCTTTGCTCAAGGGATGTTTTATCGAAGGGGATAATGAAGCAGACCATCAAGGTGACCATGGAGATCCCCTCAAGTTAAAACCTGCGCACTTTGTGTGGAAAAGAAACCAAGCCAATTTCAAGGAGGTGGATACCCCTTTTCCCAAACTGGCTTCAATAGAGAACGCTTTCGTCATCAAGATAACTTTTCCTGAGCACGTTCTCTCTCAGTCGGTCTCATTTCTCTAAAAGTCGGCTCTCATTGGTAAGTTTAGTTCATCGATCCCTTTTCAAACTTTGCTTTCATGGGCTAATAGTCACTCATCGGATTTTCATGATCTTTTCTATATTGATAGTCATTTGGAGTTTTTTATTGCTTTGTTTTCTTCATCTAAAGATAGAGACATAGTCCATAAAAACAAAGGCTGGTTTTGTCAAGGGGCTGGTCTTTTTACCTTGCCCTGGATTCCAAATTTTAAACCAGATGCTAATCTATGTAGATTTTACCCTTACTGGATTTCTTTACCGAGCTTGCCTTTGGAATATAGAGATTCGGATATTGTTGAGATCATGGCTAATCAACTAGGAATTTTTGTTTCTCATGATCTTATACCCTTTGAAGTAATTCAAAGAGATGTTAGAGTTTGCCTTCTTCTTGCCTCAAATAAAACCCTGCCAAGGCAATTCTCTATCACATCAAAATGGGGTTTATGGTATCAAGACATTGTTATGGATAACGCAGAGGACATTTGCAAATATCAGCATAAACTAGGACATTTTACTAATGCCTGTAGTGGTCTCGAGTGTTAAGAGTTTTTAGTTTGTAAAAATCACTACTCAAACCCTCTACTATGCACTGTCCACCAGCACGAGGCAGTTTTGTCTTCTAATTTTGTACAACCATGTAATGATCCCTCTGAGCCTCATGATGACTCAAGTCTTGAGCCATCTTATGTTCAATGGATTATTCAGTTGACCAATTTCTTTATCATGTATAGCTGGATTCTCTATAGCTATAAATCTTCCATCATGCCCACATCAATTCTCCAATTATGTGACAAAACATCTGATGACAGAGAAGTTATAGTTCGGTACCTAATGTTTAACGAATCCCCGATTGATATTCAGAGTTTAATGCAAAATCTTTCAGTTTCAGGGGTAGTTGTTTCAAGTAAGGAAGGTTATATTCAGGAATTAGCAGATGATATTCTGTCCACTTTAGCTGCCACTATGATTGAGGAAATTGCAGATTTGGAAGGTGTTAGTATGGCAAATGTAATGTTTCCCTTACGAAAGGCAAGGTGTTGTTGTTCAACTATTGACTTTTCAGTGAAAGGGAAACTTCCCTTAGTGAAAGAATCTCATGTTTTGAGTAAACCTGTTGAATTAAATCCTTCAAACAAGATCCATCAAAATTTCTCTCCGATCTCCCCTCACTTAGATATCCATTTGCACAAAATTAGGCAGGAAGAAATGAAAGCCCCTCCACATGATGGTGAGACAAATATAATTTTTTTTTACTATGCACAGTCCTTATCGGTTGAGCAAAGCCCCAGTATGAAATCAGAAGTGTTTACAACTCCTAAAAAGAGAGGTAGAAAACCGAATTGTGTGAAGATTCAAGAAGAAATAGAGGCAGGTGTTCAGAGTACTTTAGACAGAAAATTCAAGGTATCAAAAAGAATTACAAGGAGTGCGAAAGGAACTCCCTGTTCGCAATGAAAATGATTTCTTGGAATGTCAGGGGCATTAACGCTCCTGACAAAAGAGGGAGAATCAAGTCTCATCTTGATTCTTCAAAAGCTGACATCTTTATACTTCAAGAAGCGAAGTTATCAGAGGAAATGTATCACAAAACAGTGGCTAAATGGAGACAATTTGGATCTGCCCATATGCAAGGTGTTGGGGCCTTGAGAGGATTGCTCACATTATGGAATCCTAAAAAAGTTCAAGTTCACCTATTAGATCAAGATCATAATTGGCAAATGTTGAAAGTAGTATGTTATGACATGACCTTTACGGTATTCAATGTTTATGGTCCTACCCTCTCTTAGGAAAAGAAAGATCTATGGAACAAACTGACTCATCTGCTCCAACAACAAGAAGCACATAATTTTACCATTGGGGGAGATTTTAATGCAATTTTGTCTCACAAAGAGAAACAAGGAGGAATCTGCCCACCCCCACGAACTATGCAGGATTTTCTAAACTTCACCATAGAAAACAACTTATTGGATGTGATTCCCAATAATGGTCTCTTCACTTGGACTAACAGGAGATCAGGGTTCCTTCAGATTGTAAAGAGACTTGATAGGTTCTTTATTCCTTTGGAATGGCGCCTTAATCAGTTCATATTGTTTAGAAATTCTTCCTATTTCAGAATCAGACCATTTTCCAGTTCAAATTGTACTTGAATGGCAAAATCAGAATCCCATGTCGTGTTTTGGTTCTTCTTTTAAATTTGAGCGCATGTGGTTTAGACATCCACACTTTCAGGATTTATTAAGACAGTGGTGGGTATATACCCCTGCATGTAGTGGATCAAAGATGCACCAATTCTTTAAGAAACTTCAGTTTATTAAGGTTCAGGCTAAGGAGTGGAATGGAAAGGTCTTCAAGAATGTATTTGCTCAAAAAAAATCATTGCACGACAATTGGAAGAAGTTAACCAAAATATAATTTCCAAGGGATTGGACCAGCTTTTGCATTCTACACAGAAGGGTCTTCAAAGTGAGTGGGAAGAGGCTTGTAAGAGAGAAGAAGAATATTGGAGACAGAAATCAAGAGAGCTCTGGCTGAAGCAAGGAGATAAGAACACAAAATTCTTTCATGCATCCACAAAACAAAGAAAAGCATCAAATATTATATTCTCAATCAAGCATGCAGACACAGGGGTATTGATTAAAAAATTAGCAGATATTCAAGATGAAGGAGTAAGGTTTTTTAAGAATCTATAAGCCCCTGTACCTTCTGATTTAGAGCCTTCTTGGAATGATAATGTTGATCTTTTATTGCAGTCTATCCCTCCTCTGATCTCCGACCAAGATAATAGAGTCTTACTGGCCCCTTTCACTTTGGAGGAAGTCCACAAAGTGGTATTCTCTCTTTCACCGGATAAAGCTCCAGGTCCGGATGGGTTCACCGTCCTCTTCTTCCAAAAGTGTTGGGATGTGATAGGGTTTGACCTTTTGGCGGTCATGGAAGAATCCAGGAAAAAGGGAGCAATGCTAAAAAAAAATTAATGCAACAAATATTGCTCTCATCCCAAAAACACCTTCTCCATCAACATTTGCAAAGTTCAGACCTATTTCACTTTGTAACACGATCTATAAGATAGTAACTAAGGCCATTTACCTCATACTGCATTATCTCATACCTAAGATCATCTCACAAGAACAAGGGGGTTTTGTTCCAGGTAGGGAGACTATGGAAGGAGCTTTAGTAGCACATGAGGTTTTACATTCTATCCATGAAAACCAACAAGCAAATTTTGTTGCCAAACTCGATATGATGAAAGCATATGACTGAGTTAAGTAGGATTTTCTCTTTAAGGTATTATCTAAATTTGGCTTCTCAGACAAATGGTGCAAATGGATCAAAACTTGTGTCTCAGGTGCACACTTTTCGATTCTAATAAATGGACATCCTTCAAGGTTTTTTCAGGGTACACAGGGAGTAAGATAAGGTGACCCTTTATCACCTTTTTCTCTTCATTCTTATGGCAGATGCCTTTAATAGATACATCAATTTTCAGTCTTCAAAAAGGCTTTGGCATGGAGCCAGTCTACCAAGTACTTTAATAGCAGTAACTCACCCTCTTTTTGCTGATGATACATTGTTATTTGGTAAGTCTTCTTTAAAAGAAGCTAGGCACATTAAGCAAACTTTGGAAGTCTATTCTTCTGCTTCGGGCCAGAAAATTAATGCTGCTAAGTCTAAGATTTTCATCTTCAACACATCTCCAATCTTGTCACTAAAAATATCCAAGATTTTGGGCTTCCCAATGGATCAATTGCCATCTTCTTACCTTGGCATTCCTTTCTTTATGGGGACAAACAAATCTTCTTATTGGTATGTTGTTATTGGTAGAAACAAGGCTCGAATTTCAGCTTGGAAAGTAAGGTGGCTTTTATTATCAAGTAGAATTCTTCTTATAAAGTCAGTGTTAACAACAATATCGAACTACTGAATGTCTGTTCTCAAAGCACCCTCATCTGTCATTCAATAATTGCAGAAACTTGTAAGAGATTTTCTATGGAATAGTAATATGACAAATGGAAGGAAAATCCCCTTAGCCTCTCTGGAAAATATGTCATGTCAAAAATCCCAAGGTGGAGTAGGTCTTCATAATCTAAAGCGTCGCAACAAGGCTTTTGGAGGAAAACTGATTTGGAAAATGTACACTAATCCTACTTCCTAATGGTGCCAGATTATGCAAGCTAAATATTTGGACAACAATCAACCATCTAGAGTTTTGACAATTTTGGATCCTCCAAAAGAGTCAGCTATTTGGAATTTTATGATGGATTCAAGAAATCAAGTAACTAAGTATGTTTCATGGGAAGTCAATAATGGTTTCAGTGCTAACTTTTGGACAAACTCATGGTGTGGGCATTCTTCGATTGCTCAAATGGATAATATGAAAGATATTATGAATATAGCTATAGCTCATTGGGGTACAAAATTGAGTGACTATGTGACCGCTGTAGAAATTTTTTTAGGTAAAATAATTTGGAAAGACCCAACTCTTCTTCCAATATTCACTCAGCAATCTTCTTCCTTGGCAACTATCTTATTGAATAGGACAGTTCTCATGTCTAATAGGGAAGATGTGTTAATTTGGGAAGCTTCTAAATCAGGGAAATATAATTAAAGAAGGTTACAAAGCCATACAACAGGGTTGTAGCAGTAAGGTGAGTAGTTGGGCATACTCAATCTGTTGGAATGATATTGTTCTGCCAAAAGCAGGTTGTTTTGCATGGTTAACATTGAACAAAAGAATCCTAACAATAGATAGACTAGTAAAATTGGGCATTTCAAAAGCTTTTAATTGTGTGCTTTGTGGATTAGAGGAAGAATCAGTTGATCACTTATTTTTACATTGCACTTTTGCCTCCCAATGTTGGTTCTTCATCATGAATAAACTCCAAGTTATGATGCCCTTCCCGAAATCACTTTGGGATATGTTTAACTCTTGGCCTCTTTTATTTTTATCATCAACTTTCTCAGGCATTTGGAAATTTGCTCCTGGTCTCATCATTTGGGCCATTTGGTGGAAGAGGAATAAAAGAATTTTCAGAAAAGCATCCTCTTCTCTGGATCGAGCTTTGGTCAAGTTGGAAAATTCGATTGCAGAAATTATAAATTCTTCTCTCACTAATTCCAAGGACATTCAGTCATTCACCCAGTGGGACAAGGTAATTGTAATATCATGGAATGGTATTATTATGCCAATAGGGATTCCTCCGAATTGGTCTTCAACTCTTGTTAGAGATAGGTCTTCCATAAAATGGTTACCCTCTACACCTAATTTCTTTAAGATCAAATTCGATGGCTCTTCCCGTGGAAACCCAGGGAAGTCGGGAATTGGAGTTTGCATTCGAGATCATTTTGGCAAAATGTGTGCTTTCCAAGCATTTCCTATCCCTTCGGGTACAAATAACTTGGCGGAGGCAAATGCCTTACTAGCTGGCCTGGTGTTAGCAAGGAAATGCAGTCTCTCCAACATACATTTAGAAGGGGATTCATTAGTTATCATCAATGCAATTACCTCAAAAAGATCTAAGACTTGGCACCTATTGTATGTTTTGAAGCATATTTTGAATTTACTTGACACATTTTCAGATTACATTGTCAGCCACACATTAAGGGAAGGCGATTCCGTAGCTAATAAATTAGCAAATATGGGTTGTGATGGCATTTCAGTTGAGTCGGTTGCATCTCCCATCAAACTGTCTTCATACCCCGAATTGCTTGAATTGGTACAAAAGGAAAGTACAACATTTAAATTACAAATTATATCTTAAAAAGTACTTGCATGTATGCATTTAACCTGAAGCCTGCAGATAGGATGACTGACAGGACACTTGCAGATGGTATGAATGAAAGATAAGTGCGAGTACTCTGAGATTTCCATGATGTCATTTCACACGAGGTAAAGCAGATTTTGGCCTCTCACACATCCTCTCGGCTGCATTACTGCTACATGTTAATGCAAGAAATCTCGAACTTGATTTTTAAAGACCAACTAATTATTGCATTACGAGATTTTAGGTTTTGTTTATAAACGAAAACTTGCCTGTTTTTATATACACAGTTTTCAACAAAAGTTTTCAAAGTTTTTGAATTTTGAAACATCTCAATGTACAACAATATGGAAAATGGCTCTTGCGAAGGGTGCAGGCAAATGCATTGGTAGTACATGCCATGGAACAACCGAGTTCCAGTGCGTATTACAGAGCCCTCGGCGGCATTCCATGGACACATTGATGATGGGGACCTCGATCAACTATTTCATTTGCATAACCCACAACTAAGAAGAGCAGCCAAAGATTTCATTGGTGAGGAGATTTTGTCCCCTCAAGCCAAAAGAATTATATTTCCCTATCAACTCCTAAGTTCTTTTATGTCCAACGATTTTGATCTGTTGCAATCGATTCCTTTGCTCGAAATATTGTTTTTTAAGTTGGTAAGGCAGAATGTGCTTGAACCTACCATGTTCCATGAAGCTCTGGTCAATTATAATCTATGGCAGGGGTCGGCTCTCTTAGGGGGCCTGTTTCCACGATATTTTATTCAATCCAGCCATGCATACATGGTGCTTCATGACCAAATCAGGCATGCCCTCGAAAGGCAAAACTTTCGTCATGTGAAGAATGGTCTGCAACAATTTGGCAGACAACTGGATGAGCATATTGTGCACAGAGTCAGGATCAATGTTGAGGCTCTCATGGTGATCTTGGAACTAGAAAATGTTGATCCCAGATTGCCAATTCCGCAACTGGAGGAAAGGGGATGGACTTCAGATAAGGTGTCAAACCTTAATGCACCTCTGCAGGATGGGGCCTCGGGATGGACTAATAGCTTCTCACAACCCGAAGTGGCAGAGGAGTGGGAAAATATAGCATCGACTCCTTCGAGGGAAGCCAGACTGCGACAACACATGAAGGTCAATATCTGGGAGGTCATTCGTCGCCCTCAAGAAGAAGCAGAGCCGATGCGATGGGAGGAAGATATTTCAGCCTTCAACACCCTCGAAAATCAAATCTTGGGTGACGCAACCATGGAAGAGTAAAAAGATTCAGGCACTCTGTTTTTTGATAATGTCGTTATGTTGATATACGATATCAAAATCTACACATCATAAACATGTATATTTTGATGTACCCTTTTTTTGTAAGTTTGGGTGATTTGTCCCCATATAGCGTAGATTTAGTTTTTTGTAATTGAGTCGGGATTCAGAGTTTTCTTCCTAGTTCTTTCTCTGATGAGCTCTTGAACTAGGTCTTCTTATAATTAATATATCAAATGCTCGTCACTTTTTGCTTAAAAATAAATAAAAATGGGATTTGATTTATTAAACTAATGATATAATGTACAAAGTAATGTGAAAATAAATAATGGTGATTAGTTAAAAAAGTTGATATTGAAATATATTAATTAAATTTGAAATCTTTCTTTAATCACTTTGATAATTTTAAAATTAATGTGTTTATATGAAACCCAAATTAATAAATCTTGTGCACCTAGATTGTGTTGGGTACATTGATTTAAATAAATTGTTTTGACAAGATTAATTATCATCTCTATAACTTCTAACTTTTATATATTCAATACTAATGCAGTAGTATATAAAGGATGAAAACTAGACAAATTCAATGCAAAAATTATTTCTTCCACTAATAGAATTTATCACTTTTCCAAAAGAAAGTTCTATAGACTTGTATTGCTTGCTTTTTTATTATGGATTGAAATATATTTATTAGTTCTTGTTGTTGCATTCTATTTCTTTGATCGATTCAACCAATCATTGCGTATAATTAAACTTTTTGAACAAAATTTTATAATCTATGTTTAATTTTTTATTTCAAATTTTTCCATGAGTTCAACCAATCATTGTGTAGAATTAAACTTTTTGAACAAAAATCTATAATTTATGATTAATTTTTTGTTTCAAATCATCGTAAAAATGTCATTATGCTTTCTTTCTATTGGTTCATATTGAAAACAGTGAGTGCAAAGTCAATTTAGAAAAAAAATTGCATGTCCGTATGCATTTAATTCATTGAATCAAATGTCAACATTACTAAATTCTTGAATGGCATTACCACTATTGTATAAGTCATACATTTTGACCTTGTTGCATATTCTACTAAATGCATTTATAATGCCAACAAACTTGAAATGTATTGTTATACATTCTATTAAATGTGAATATGATTGAATTGAATTCAGAAATATATATGTTTAATGAGAATGCGTGTAAATTTATTCTTCTAATATAAGAAGTTTATGCATATAGAGTGCATAAGCAAAAGATAAAATCTATATTCCTCCTTCTAAGCCAACAGAACATAATTACAAAATTAGATATAAATGTCAAATAGAAATAGTGTAATGTAGATTTGTTCTTTAGGAGCACTGATTAAAGCTTGAGACTAACTCAAATAATCACACGATTGACAAGAACCTCATGCAATGTGTCTCTTGTTTAATATTTGATTGAATGAATTTCATTTTTTTTAAGTTGATTTGAAAATATTAAATACTTATTTGGTTTTTAGTATTATTTTTGTTTATTCTTTTACATCTATTTATGTTGATTCTAGTAGGTATAAACGTGGATGAGAATTCAAAAAAATGAAATAAGTGCATGATCATGAGCAATTTAGATTCAACAGTTAGACGTGAAATATTGACATTTGAATACTTATTTAGTCATATTTAACTATTTTCTTGTGTCTTATTGTATGTACAATCCAATTTTTAATTTTGCTATAGGACAAACATATAAGATGAAACACTAGTACTTGTACTTACTAAACTTTGTTGAAAGATATTTTTTGGTTTACCTCTTAAAAGTGATATGTTACAAGTATATAAAATATAAAATTGTACAATTTATATCAAGATTTGTAAATATTTTATGTAATATAGAAAAAAGGGATCTATTATATTTATTAATAAATGCTTTCCAATTTTTCAAAATTCCATCATAAAAATTTAAATATATATTTAAAGATATCATTTAATAAATATTAAAAAATAGATATTGATAAAATATAACATAGATTTTCTCTAAAAAACTAAACTAAATAATAATAATTACTCTCTGAGTAATAGATTTATTTTTAACTAGGTATTGTCCATGTCCATTCACATGAAACATTGAAGCATTTTCGAGGGTTAAACAATATCAACTTTCAGAGTATCCTTTCAAAAGACCTAGGATCCTAGGAAGAGCTTTATAACAGTACACCTAATGATGAGTACTTTTACACTTCTAAGTGGAATGACATGATGTGATCTCTTATGGGCCTTTCCAAATTTGAATCATTCAATGATAGTTTGATTATCCAAGGACAACATGCATTTTCAGTGTTAGAGTGATTTCAGTGGGCAATGTCTATGTTGAAAACTAAATAGCATTGACAAGACAATTTTTTGATATTTATTAAATAGATTAAAAACAAATCTATGAACAAACTAAAAAATATTGATAAGACAATATTTTGAAATTTATAAAATAGATTAAAAAATAGGTCATAATGTATTTTGATTTTCAATCTATTTAACAAATGTTAAAAAATGTTTTATCGGCGTTTTTTAGTTTGTTGCATAGGCAATTCTCTTTTAGTGATAATATGCCTTTGCAGGTACAGGGTGCTTCTAGTGACATGGGTCTTCATGGGTAGTATACATTTCCATAGTGCTTTCAATGATAGTATGCCTTTGTAGTTAAAGAGTGCTTTCAGCGACAAAGGTCTTAGTGACTGATGGGTAATATGCATTTATAACGTTAGAGTGCTTTCAATGATAGTATGTCTTGGCAATTACAGGGTGTGTTCAGTGACAAAGGTCTTAATTATTGATGGGTAGTGTGCATTTCCAATGTTAGATTGCTTCCAATGGCATTATGCCTTTATAGGGTGCTTTTAATGATAGAAGTCTTAATGACTAATGGGAAACACTTCAATCAATGTGACTAGAAAGTACATAGTTGAATATGTACAATCATGTCACAAAGTGACAATGAAATTATATAAAATCTCCATCCTACTCTATTTAAACCCTACAATGTATTCAGACTAAAAATGTGAGTTTGATTGCATTACCTACACATAATTGTTGACTTCTTTTGGGACTTAATTTTCTTGTGTTCTGTATTGGGCAACAAAGTAGAAAGAACGAGTTGTATGTCGCATCTCAAAATCTATTGCATCTGAATCAGATTTGAAGCAATTAAAATGCTCTTGCTTTCACAAACCAACTTTAGGTTAATAAGCTTTAGATTAAATTAATTTCCTAGACTCTAATATTATTGATGATATTTGACATAATGATGCTAATAAATGTGCTTGACGATATTATTTTAATGTGATGTTAATTATCATATTGATGACATTTTTAATATAATGTTAATGAATTTTTATATGATGATCTAACATTTTCGTCGAGTGTGAGGTGGATGCAAGGTCAACTGTCGAAGGTGGACATATGACCAAGGAAAAGTCTCCTAGCTCGTCAGCAGCAACCTAAGGAATGTAAACCTGTACACCCACACACAAATTTATAATAATAATTTGTAGAAATTGATAATCAACCATAGGAGCCAAGAATCATCTGCAAGAAAAAAAAACCTATCACACAAAAGAGATCAAGCAAAGATTGTATGCTCTAAAAAAACCAAAAAATTCTTTATAATGCACAAAAGAATTGAAGATTCAATATTGAAGGTGTTATTACAATATTGGAGGTACAATTTTACAATGATTGAAAGACTTTCTTTATAGAAAGCAAGAGATGCCCTAATCCTAAAATTAGAAGAACTAAATCAATGCAAAGTAGGAGCTAAATTAAGCTCAACTACAAACTAAAAAAGATAACTAGAAGTGCCTCTTAAGTGAATTAAAACTGAAAAAGCATAACACCTAGATCTAAATAAAGCACCTAAGTTTAGCTTAAGTGAAAAAAGCATTTAAAGGACCTAATTAATAAATAATTAAATAATTGTCCTTAAATTACTCCAACACCCCCCCTTAAGATTAACTTAGGGATAAGCTAAAGAGATAACGATGAATGAAAAATGCATGCATAAATGAATCTCGACAACAAAGGCTTGATTAGGTACTCATGTACAAACCAATGCAAAGCAATGCAACTCACAATAATGAGGTTTCTCTAAATGGAGAAAAGGAGAAAAACCACATGGGAAAAATAACCCCTCTCCAAAAGCAAGAGATGCAAAAAAGGTACTACATGTGACTAAGATGAAGGACTCCAAGTGGCCCCCCATGTATTAAATCGATTACATGAGCACATTGAATATACCCCCCATAAGAGAGAGAATGAGGATAAGAATCCCCCCAATATAAAAGTAGCTCCTGTGCCAATGATGAATGCTTGAAGATAGAACATGATCCATTGCATGCAAACAACATGTCTCCCCTTCAGAAGAAACCAATCCACTGAAGATGGGTGATGCCACTCCCATAAATTGGAAGATATAGAAATCCAAATCCAAACTATATGTGCCTTTGGAAATTTCTCAAATTCTGCTATGTACATGATAGATGAGGATTCCACAAACAAATCAAGTACATGCCTAATAAATGTAGGAGGTGACGAATCAAGACTCTGCAAAAGCTGATGATGAACAAGCTCCTTGGGCGATGAAGATGAGATGACAATATTGATGTGGCTATCAACAAAGAGAAGATGAATGTCCTCAAAATAGTCCTCCAAATCTGAAATATGAGACTCCACAAACAAGGATGATATGTCTGCTAGATAGGAATCCCAAATAGCTGTGTCTAGAAGAACAATGTCATGTTGCAGTGAATCAATTAGGGCTATGCATGAGACAATGCCAATCTGATCAAGAACAACATAAGATGAAGATTTTTGAGATGGGATCTCAATGTGAGGAGTAGAAACATCTAGATAGGCCTCTGATCCATCGAAACATGCAAGACCTCTGATATACTAAAGCTCCTCTATAGTATCATCATCATAGGGCATGAAATCTGCATGTGCAAGGAGAAGAAGACAATCTGCTGCAGGATCCTCTAGAAATGGAGATATATGAGGGTCTCCAAAGATCTCCCAAAGGCAAGTCCAAAGTGCGCGAGGACACTCGGGTAAAAGTACAAACGTGTGTCTCACTTTTATAAAGGAAAAGGCTAACAACAACGAAACAATTCAACTTCAGTGACACAAAAGTAATATTTCCATTTGGTATTTGAAGATGATGTAAACCGATGAAATGTGTAAAACTGGATGAATTCTATGCCTGTTATTTAAAAAAAAATTGGAACAAGAATTGATATGTTTTTTTAATTATTATAGTCAAATTTTCAATTATTGAAAAACACCACAAATCAGAGGTTTCACCTCCCACCACATAACTATATGTAAATAATCTTGTTTTCCTCTGATTTTGAAATATGTTTTAGATGACATCCATAGCCAGTGAATAATTTTTTTTTTTTGGTTTCGATGTATATTTTCACCGTTATAACAATTCAAAGTTGAAGTTTCCCAAAATCGACAGTTTTCGTCTCCCACCAAATTTCCCCTATCAAAACTATAGCAATCCCCCAAAAAATTATATATTCTTGAAGAGGACTCTCTCCTCTAGTGTCATATATAATTTTTAAATTTTTTTGATATGATTTACTATTTTTTTTCTTATTCCGAATCAGAGTCTTCTTGAATGTTAATATACCTACCTGTAGTATTCTGTAACTTTAATATACTAATTCTAATTGAAATTCTATAAAAAATATATGTCAACGTTCCGCACTCCGAGCTCTCGAAAAGAGTATTTTTAGTTTTAAAATAAATATAAAAATTCATGGTCTAATTCTTAGAAAAACTTGAAAGTTCTACAAATTGGGGGGCGGGGGCGGGGGCGGGGGGCGGGGGCGGGGCGAGGGGGGGGGGGGGCGCAACCTCGGTCGAGTGGTCGAGTCTCCGAAGCGACGGGACCCTCAGCGAGCAGTCGCGTGGGGAAGCGACCCTTTCCCTCATATATTAATGAGGTGATTTTTTAATTTTTTAAAAACAAAAAAACAATTCATGAATCTTCAATTTTTTTTCTAGGAAGTTGATTGTTTTCAAGGAAGGAGGCGATTTTTTCGAAGAAGGTGATTTTTTCTCGAGGAGGTGATTTTTTCCAAAGGAGCTGATTTTTTTCTTAAGGAGTATTCACTAGCGATTTTAGGAAAGAAAATTTCAATACTTTGTGTAACGGGGAATAAAAGAAATAGAGAAAAAAAATATGATCGTATAAGGGATGATTCAATGAAAGTTCATACAAAACATAATCAAGAGCAACCTGTTGATGTTGAAGATGATGCAACTGAAGTAGTGAAAGAAATTGGTACTAGTCAAGGTATGAATTTTTCTTCTGTCATGAGAAATTTGATGGAGATGAATGAGGATTCTCTTTTCAGTCAAATTTCATTTGAACACATGGTACCTGAGAGCACAATTAAATTGCATTGCAAAAACATGTGGGAGGAATATTTTGAAAAAAAATCTATGGTCGAGAGAGCACAATTATTTGTAAAGTTATTCAGGAAAAGAGAAATGACTCCTATTTTGGAGTTATTGGGTGTCGATAATAGGAAAATCTCAGGAGGTCATGTAAAATAAACAATAGTTGAAAATTTGCAAGATGCATTGAACCTTATTAATACCACAAGTTGAGGAGTTGATTCAAGTGTTGCACGTAGAGAGTTGATGACTACGATTTCTAGTAAGAGGTTGTCACATAAAAGACAAGTTACTGCAATTTTTGAATTATTGCATATATCTAGAAAAACTTTTCAAAGATATATTAGGAGGAGAAATATGTTAGATGAAAACATTGAAATGAATTGGGTAAATATTTGTAGGCTTCCTCGAAAAGACAAAAAATTTGAATATGTAAGAAGACTGGTCATTGAATATTGGACCAGCTACTCTCGTGTTTCTTCCAATAGAAGGGACACTTTATAGATGAAAGATGAAGAGACTGGTATGAAGATTTCACATCCTAAACATTTTGTAGATACAACACAAAGAACTATTTTAAGCACTCAAGGAAGAATTTTCAGATGTGAAAATATGTCAGAGAATGTTTGAGAGGTTGTGCCCTTTCTTTGTATGCATAAATAAGGTACGTGAAACTTGTTGTTGTCGAAATCATGTTGAGTTTCATCTATACTTAACGTCATATAAAAAAGCTATGGCAGTACTTAATCTAGATATGGTCATTCCTGGAAGTACGACACAATTTGTGAAATCAATTTTATGTGATAAAATAGAAGATTTAGATGACTTCAATGTACAGTGTATAAAAAGTACATGCATTGATTGTGGAGATTTACAAAAAATTCCATTACAAATTGAGAATATTGATGTTTCAATAATAGTTTTATGGAAGAGATTTCAATATGAGACATATTGAACTAAGACAGGAGATTAATCCAAAAAAATTGCATCGAAGGAGAGTGAATTGCCCTACCTTGAATTTATGAACAGATTTCCTACTATGATTTATCCACATATCCAACATTGTCATGGTGCATGATGGCAAGCTAAACAATTTCTTGATTCCAAAAATTGTTTTCCACTTGGTTGTATTATTTCAATTGTAGATTTCTCCAAGAACTATACATTTGCCCCTCAATCACAGATTCAAGCTCAATATTATCATTCTGATCAAGTTGCAATATTTGTGCAAGTGACCTATAGACACACATAATTTGATGTGGATGGGGTAGAAAACTGTACTGATCCAAATGAACGCAATATCATCAAGGAGGTTCATTTGTATATCAGTGATGATAAGGTTCATGATAGGAGCTATGTAGCTCATTGTTTTGCAATGTTTTTTGAAGATCTTGCAAATCGCGAGATAAATGTTTCACAGCACTGGATTTGGTCAGATGGTTGTGCAAGTGAGTGCATAAGTTTGAATTCATTTTCATTTATATGTAAATTTGTATTTGATTTCAATTTGATAAATTTTATTTTAAATGTTCAATTGTACATGTACATGACATACAACTTTACATGGAGCAGGACAATTTAAATCTGCAAAAGCCTTTAATTGGCTATCCATGCAACATGCTAGACACAATGTTAAGTTTCTGTGGAACTTCTTTGAAAGTGGACATGGAAAAGGAGAGCACGATGGAGCAGAGCATGTGTGAAGCGTGCACTTAGCCAACATGAACTTGCAGGTATTGTTAATTTTGTTTTCAATTTGTTTGTATCTTTTTCTTAATATAATTTCATTTAAAAATAAGTCACATAACAACGCCTCGAAGTTATATTATGTAGGTAATAGCATAGTGTTGGTATAAATAAATATTCATTATGGATATTATTACACTTTACTTAAGTTAACTTAGGATAATGCATTTCTTCGTAGTTTGGATTTGAGACACTTAGGAAAGTGTGCACATAGAGATAGAGCTTGTAGGAGAAATTTCACCTTTTGTGATCTTGTTTTGTTGTTACACTCCACATTCGGTGGGTCATCCACCTCTTGTAGAATATTATAATATTTCTCCTACCTACCCCTAGTATTTCTTACCTACCTTTGTTTCTCATTGAGCCACATGTCATGATTGTGTGCTCGTACATCCATATGGCCTTGCCTATATAAGAAGGCCTATATTCATTGTATTGGTGAATATAGTTGATCATTTTCATATTGATGAGAATACAGTTTGTTCTTGTCATTCTTTTGTCTCTATTTTTATACTTTTCATTATGCCCTTGATCTTGGCAAAATCTCACATGGTATCAGAGTCATTGGGGCTTCATTGATTGGTTTTTGGAGACATCGTGGAAGGCTTCTATTTTTGGATCTGAGGGAATGCATTTTTTAGAGGCATCTTAGAGCATTTTCGACCTCACCATTGTGTCCAGGAGGCCATTTCCATAAAAATTGAGTATAAATTCGACCTATTTTGGCGAAAATCGATTTTTGGGTGTGGAGGAAATTTTCTGCCTAATTCGGGCGGTACGGTATGGAATTTTCGGATTTTTTTCAAAAAAAAAAATTCTGAAAATTTTTTTTGAAAAAAATAATAATAATAATAATAAAAAAAAAAAAAATTTAAAAAAAATGAAAATTATTTTTGGGATCCGTACCTTCTGCCCAGTCAGCAGCGCACAATCAGCGCCCAGTCAGTAGAACCTAGTCAGCTCTTAGTCAGCATTTTCTTTGGAAAGTTTTAGACCCCTCTCCGTTGAGCAGTTTGGATTTTTGGGTCAACTTTGGAGGCCCATAACTTGCTCAATTTTGCTCCTTTTTTGGTGCAATTTTTTTTTATTTGGGCTAATTTTTCGTGCTCTTTGCAGTGGTGTGGTTATTTTCTAGTTTTGGTGCACAGGTGTTTCGGAATTTTTGGATTCTCTCAGCTGTACCTGTCCAATCCTCAATTCTGCAACTTCAAAGGCCTCGTTTGAGCTCATACGACCTCCTTTTCAGGTGTCGTTTTTTTTTAAAGTGCTTTTTTTTTCATCTACTTTCATAATCTATTATCAGATTTCAGAGATTTTACGTAGAAATTGTACTTTCAGATATTGGTCTTATTTGGCCTATTTGGTACTTGTAAATTGCTTGGATCTTAGTTTAGATCTCTTGCATAATTAGTTTGAGTCTCTTTTGGCCTTATTGATGCAGTTGTAAAATTGAAATCAGAAGTCCACTTTGCCATTTTTTGCAAGTGGCCCATTGTACATGTACTAAGTATAAAGTGCCAAATCATCACTTTTGGGGGGGTTCTTTGATTAAGTGAATTTGGGGGGGTGTCTTGTGTGATTGTGCCTCTCTTTCCTTGTGCTGTTTCATTTTTGTTGCAATGAGTCCTCATAAATTTCCACCTTTAACTCCACATAATTATGCATCATGGAAAATTAAAGTATGGAGCAAATTAATGGAAAAAGGTCTCACGCATTACATAGATGGAACAATAGCAGCACCACCTGATCCTAAGGCTGATCCTAATGCTCAGTTAGAATGGCTCACTAAGAATTGCATGGCTCTTGGAACTTTGCGCAAGTATGTATCAGATGACCTCATCTTTCATATTGAGAAGTGTACTACAATCAAAGATGTTTGGGATATGTTTCACAAATTGTATGGTCAAGTTGATGAAATCAGAGGGTATAAGATTGAAAATGAGCTCACCAACTTGGATCCCAAGAGCTTTGATACAATCCAAGATTATGTCGCCAAAGCAAATGAGCTAAGAGCAAAGCTTAAGGATTGTGGAATTGACAAAAAGGATGCTCAGTTGATATTCAACTTGTTGGACAAGCTTGCACCAGAATATGCAGCATTTGTGTCTAGCTTCCAAACTCATCGTTTGACAATAGGGAGTTCCTATGTTATGCCTTCATTTGATGCTTTCACAGAAATGTTGATATTGGAACAATCTAAGTTGTTGAACATGGGCTTCTCAAGTCTTCAAAGTCCAAGGCTTTGGTGGCTAATCAAGGGAATCAAGGAAGTCAAGGCAAAGATTCCCACAAGAAGAAGAAGCAATCTAAGTCACAGCCACAGCAGGAAAAAGGACAATCATCCTCTCCATCTCAAGGCGATTTTTCATCCTCTTCCAAGAAGGGGACACCACCTAAGAAGCACAAACCAACTTGTGAATATTGCAAGAAGTATGGTCATGATGAGCATCGATGCCACACCAAGCAAGTTGATGAGTTAACTAATCTTCTTAAGAAAAACAACATCAACTTGCCATCCGCCTACACAAAGAAGGATTCATCTCCTTCCTCTTCCTCATAGTCTAAGGGAAAAGGGCAAGCATTTGTGGCTACTATAGGTTCTTCACAGCAGTGGATACTTGACTCAGGTTCCTCTTATCACATGGGTTCTACAAAGGAGTAGTTTTCTTCACTGGAACCATCTAAGGTACCTCACATTTGCATAGGTGATGATACACAAGTAGAAGTTGAAGGGAAAGGTTCAGTTGACATGGATGATGGAACATTTGAGAATGTTCTCTATGTTCCTAACTTGTCTACCAACCTTCTCTCTATCTACCAAATCACTCACTATGGGAATGGGAAAAAGGTTAAGTTTACACCAGATTCAGTTGTGGTCAAGGAACTTGATGATGATGCCTTGGTAGCAGTGGGACAAGTCAATGACAACTCAAGGCTTTATTCATTCTCCCACTTTGTGCCAAGTTCACCTTCTAGGGCCTTGCTTACTCATTCAAATTCCGAAAGTAAGCTATGGCATGAGTGGTTTGGTCACCTCAACTACCGCTATCTTCAGCAGCTCAGCACTACAGACATGGTCATAGGTCTACCTCGAATCAATTTTTCAGAGGGTGTATGTTCAGGTTGTTCCATGGGCAAGCATCCCGGGGAAAAGTTTGATAAAGGGAAAGCTTGGAGAGCTGTGGAAGTTCTTCAACTTGTTCACAGCGATGTAGCAGGTCCATTTCCAGCACCTTCATTTAGCAAGGCCCGCTATGTCCTCACCTTCATTGATGACTACTCTTGCTTCACTTGGGTCTACTTTCTCATTCATAAGAGTGAAGTATTTGATAGATTTCAGGACTTCAAGACTCGTGTGGAGAAGCAATCCAGGAAAGTGGTGAAGATTCTTCGTACAGATAATGGAAGGGAATATGTGAACAAAAGACTTGAGGATTTTTGTACATTTGAGGGAATTGATCTTCAGCATTCTGTTGCATACACTCTACAGTAGAACAGAGTTGCAGAATGCAAGAATAGAACTCTCAAAGAAATGGCTAGCTCGATTATTCATGCACATTCTCTTGATCCCTCCTTTTGGGCAGAGGCTATCAGTTGTGCCACACACATCCAGAATTGGGTTCCTCACAAAGCTTTGCAAGGTATTACTCCTTTTGAGGCTTGGGCTAGTAGGAAACCGATTGTGAGACATTTCAGAGTCTTTGGGTGTCCAGCATGGGCTCGCATACCTCCACAGAAACACAAGGCATTGGAACCTCAGAGTCGGCCTTGCATATTTGTTGGATATCCTGAGGGTGTTAAGGCATATAGATTGATGGATCCTGAGACACATGAGGTGTTCATTGAGAGGAGTGTTCACTTTGAGGAAAGCTCTCCTAGCTTAGCCTCTCTACCTCCTCCACCTTACTCCATTGTGGATAGTGATGTTAGTGATTCAGATGATGAGACTCCTTCAACTCTGACTCCCAGGGTTATACCTCCGCAAGGTCCACTTGTAGTTGAGGAGCCTCGTTCTCCACCTCCACCTAGACCTCGTTGGGCTCGACAGACACTTGAGTCCACGAGTTCTCTTGTTGGGGATCCTTCAAATACACAGAGAACTCGATCACAACATCAGGATCTTCCACATGCATTCATTGCTACTGCTTCCGATCCACAGACATTTAGGGAAGCATCAGGGGTTCCTGAGTGGGACCAAGCTATGGAGGAAGAGTATCGTTCCTTGATGAGGAACAACACATGGGATTTAGTCCATCTCCCTAAGGGGAGAAAGATGGTTCGATGTAAGTGGATCTATCGGACCAAGTTTGTAGCGGATGGTAGTGTGGATAAGTACAAGGCTCGACTTGTTGCGAAAGGTTTCTCCCAGGTAGCAGGTGTTGACTATACTGAGACCTTTGCGCCCGTAGCCAAGATGAACTCCATTCGCTTGACACTTGCTATTGCTGCAGCTCATGGTTGGGTTGTACATCAGATGGATGTGAAGAGTGTTTTTCTTCATGGTGATCTTGATGAGGAGATTTATATGGAGCAGCCACAAGGTTTCATCCAGGATACTTCCTTGGTTTGCAGACTAAGGAAATCTCTCTATGGCCTTAAGCAGGCCCCCAAGGCTTGGTATGCCAAGATGGATTCCTTTCTTCTCTCTGCAGGGTTCACCAGGTGTCATTCCAATCCGAATGTCTACATTTTGCGATAGGATGACTCTCACTTGATACTTGTGCTTTATGTTGATGACTTGATCATTACAGGGAGTATTGCATCCATCATTAGCAGGGTCAAATCTGCTTTGCATGACAAATTTGCTATGACTGACTTGGGTCTTTTGCACTACTTTCTCAGGATAGAGATTTCACAGTCACCTTCCGGGATTACACTATCACAGCCCAAGTATGCTCTTGATCTACTTGCACGCTTTCATATGGCTGATTGTAAGCCTGCCCCGACTCCCTTTCTTTCAAGAGTCAAGCTTGAGGCTCAGTGTTCTTCTCCACCAGTTGATGCCACTTTGTATCGTCAGTTTGTGGGTAGTCTCATCTACTTGACCCATACACGCCCTGATATTTCATTTGCAGTTGGTATGGTTTCCCGCTTCATGTAGGAACCACATGAGCTTCATTGGAAAGCTGCCAAACGCATCCTTCATTACATCTAGGGTACACATCACTATGGGATTCACTATGCAGCAGGCACAGGACTTCGCCTGGTTGGTTACACAGACTCCAATTGGGCTGGCGATCTTGATGATCGTAAGTCTACTTCTGGTTATAGTTTTCACCTTGGTTCTGGCCCCATTTGTTGGCAGAGCAAGAAGCAACATGCTATTTCTCTCTCTTCGACTGAGGTTGAGTATCGAGGCGCTGTTAACGCAGCGACTGAGACCATTTGGCTTCAGCAGATTCTCACAGAGTTTGGGTTCACCACTCCACGGCCGACAATTCTACATTGCGACAATCAGAGTGCTATTGCAATCTCGAAGAACCCGGTCCAGCACCAGTGGACCAAACACAACGAGATTCATATGCACTATATCCGAGAGCTCATTCGGGACCAGGTCATTGATTTGCAATATTGTCCTACAGCAGAGCAGGTTGCAGACATATTCACCAAACCTTTCACTGAGAGTAAGTTCCAGCAGTTGCGAGCTCTCTTGGGGGTGGAGGATGTGTCATTAGGGGGGGTCAGCTGACTTCTCCTTCCTCTCTTATGGGGGGGACTTTTCTTCTTTGAGGTTTTGTCCTTCTTCTTTGAGAGTCTTTTGTACTTTCATCTCTCTTTTGGGGGGAGTTTTTTCCCACTGGGTTTTCTACTTTTCTCCGTTTGTGAGAGATTGCATTGCATGGTTTTGCTTGCATTTGTATATTGTACATGGGTACCTATCATGGCCTAGTAGCCGGGACCCATCTTGCATTGTTGACTTAAGTCTTCATTCCCCTAAGTTGCACTTAAGGGGGGGTGTTGGTGTAAATAAATATTCATTATGGATATTATTACACTTTACTTAAGTTAACTTAGGTTAATGTATTTCTTCGTAGTTTGGATTTGAGACACTTAGGGAAGTGTGCACATAGGGATAGAGCTTGTAGGAGAAATTTCACCTTTTGTGGTCTTGTTTTGTTGTTACACTCCACATTCGGTGGGTCATCCACCTCTTGTGGAATATTATATTATTTCTCCTACCTGCCCCTAATATTTCTTACCTACCCTTGTTTCTCATTGAGCCACATGTCATGATTGTGTGCTCATACATCCATATGGCCTTGCCTATATTCATTGTATTGGTGAATCCAGTTGATCATTTTTATATTGATGAGAATACAGTTTGTTCTTGTCATTCTTTTGTCTCTATTTTTATACTTCTCATTGTGCCCTTGATCTTGGCAAAATCTCACACATAGATAATTCAAACAAAATTGTTGAATGGTGTCAAAGTCATTATTCTAGTTGGGACACGCCATACAACTAACATTATTTTTGGGAAGTGAAAGGTAAAATATTTTTGTTCTCAAGAATTCTTAAAAAATTTCATCAGCTCTACATTTCACTTTTATCCTAAAGTTGTTGATCTAAAAATGTGTAAATTTCAATTCATATTTGTAATAGGCATTGATCGGTCTAATCCTTACAATTGTCAAACAATTGTTGGTATTAGAAGTTTACATCAAGTGATAACTATAGGACACCACAAGCCTCCATTGATTCAAGTAAGAGAAAAAACATGCTTTTGTGCTGACTGTGTTTTGGACAATCCAATGAGTCAATGTGAAAATATTGCAAATGGATATGTCTCACAATGGGATATGAAAATCAGAATGCCTCCTTATGAAGATGATGAAAATGACATAGACATTCATGATCCTATATATTTAGCTGATTATGACGTGTTTCTGATTTAATCATTACAGGTGCGTGTGTGCATACATGATCTTTTATTTAATTTTAATTTAGATCATCTAGTGATGTTCAAATTTTATCTACATCTTAATTTTGTTTTAAATTTATATGGTGTCATTTGGATGTACATACATAGGTGATAATTTTGTTGTGGTTGCAGATCTTGACAATGTAGAAGGTGTAGATTATTATCTACTAAGATGCACGAAAGCAAAGTTCAAATTGCCAGAAGTAATTGTAGATGGTGATGGATAGTCATATCCAATTGGTTCAGTTGTTATATAAGGCACCTATTATTAGCAAACTAAGATAGACAAAAATGGCGTTCAATTTATTAAATACATGCTTGGAAAAACAATTCTACATTATAGTCACTTGGTTATAGCAACAAAGCTGCAATTTAAGACATTGCTAAAAAAAGGACGTGGAAACCAAAAGTGGAGGTTACCTTTTGAAGAAAAAGAAATTTTTTTGGAGATAATAAAAGATAGAGAGGATCCAGACTATATGTATCGGGAGCTAACTTAGGCTATCTAACTTGTTTTTGTAGCTCATAAGGCTATCTAACTTGTTTTTTAGCTCATACTTTTATATTTGAACTAGAGTTTGAACTCATGTTTAATTTGAACTAGGATTGGATATATATATATATTTGGACCATATTAAAACTTAGAGATGATTTTTTAATATTGGATAGTATCTAGGTTTTTTTTTTTTCTGACATGGTGAACAATGGTTTTCATATATTGTTATGCATGCTTAAGGTTGAAATGCTTTTATATGTATGATTTTATGTATTCTTCAATTACATGTACATGCTTTTACATGTTATACATCCCCTTCAGACATGCGCTTTGGAAATCCCCTTTAGACATCCCCTTAAGACATCCTAATAGGTCCTAACTTTAGATCCCCTTATGTTAAGTATGCTAAATTATATAAATTTTTATTCATTCTTGGTTGAAAAGATTTTAAATGTATTCTTTTATGTTATGCATCCCCTTAAGACATCCTAATAGGTCCTAATTTTAGATCCCCTTATGAACTAAGTATGATAAATTATATACATTATTATTGTGTTTGGTTGAAAATATTTTATATGTATTCTTTTATGTTATACATCCCCTTAAGACATCCTCTTTGGCAATCCCCTTAAGGCATCCTAGAATAGGTCCTAACTTTAGATCCCCTTATGTTAAGTACACATGCTAAATTATATATACATTGTTATTTGATTTTTCATGAGTTCACACACATGTAAATTCCTTTCTTTGTTACATTAGATTATTAGTGATTATTTATATTACTTGAATTAGATTATTAGTAATTATTTATATTGCTTGATTAAGAAATTATGTACATATTTTTTGTACTTTTAAACTCAAGACTTTTTCTTGATTAAGAGCAAGGCACTAGTCATAATTGCATTATTCATATTTATTAGTGATTATTTATATTACTTGATTTAGAAAATACATTTTGATTTTTCATTGACATCCCCTTAAGACATCCTCTTCAAACATCCCCTTAAGACATCCTCATAAGAAAAGTTAGGTATAGTCCTAGGATGTAGTCTTAAATAATGTTAAACCCTAGATTAATATCAAATCTTAATTATTTATTCTAGATAATATACACAAACTTGTTCATTGAGAATTTTAAGACCTATCTAGTAATGCACTTGACCTCATAAAGTAGCTCTTAGTTCAGTACTAGTTGTCAAGAAAAGCAAGCATCTCATACTACTTGTGGTCATCACCATTAAAGTAAGTGTTACAACAAACACAACTAATATTGTTAATAATATTTCCACAACCTACTAAACTAGATAAATATTATCTCACAGTGGTCATATTAAATAATATCCTACTTATGAGTGCTTACTTTTTTTTATAATACCAACCATAAAACCTAGTATATCATTATCTACCAAACATATATAAAGATAAAACACCATACTATATCTTTTAATACTTACTATTAGTTAAGTACATATGTCAAATAAAGTCAAAATTCTTTCATCGGGTTAAACTAAACATGAATTTGGCTACATATCTAGATTAGGTAGATCCTTTATACTTATTAAGATTTTCTAGCACCATCAATTTATAATGGTTGAATTCAACATTATCACTAAATAAAAAGTTATTATGTTTCATTAAATCATTTTTACTTATGTCATGTTCATGTTTATCATGCCCTTGAAATAATAGACCTCCCTAGCATGTATGGGAGCATAAATGATTTGCACATATCAATCTAACTGAAACCTAGAAATTTTCTTCTTAGTTAATTTTAATAATGAAAGATCTAGAAATGTAGAAATGATTTGCATATCAATCTAACTAAAATTAACACATGAAATTTGAACATTGTAACACATAAAATAAACATGTAACTTAGAATTACGAAATTTCTATAAACATGTAACACAACAAAGTAGACAAATTCAATAATAATTAGTTCGAATAAATTGAATACTAATTTAGCATGTATTATGATCCCTTTAAGACATCCTTTTTCGACTAAATTATGCACTAAATAATAAATTATAAATATTAAGGAAAGGTGTTGATGAATTAGGAGAGTGAGAGTGCACCTAATTCAAAGTGAGAGCACATTGTAACACGTAAAATAAACATGTACAACACATGAAAGTTTTATAAACATGTAACACATGAAATGTCTAGATAAACATGTAACATGTATGAAATGTCTAGGTATAATGTCTAAAATAAGGCTACATGCAATGTCCACAATTCATGTATAATATCTAAATGTCCACAACATGTATAATAGAAATGTCCACAATGTGTATAAATGTCAGATTTATCCAGATAATTAAAATGTCCACAACATATACATAATAGAAATGTCAGATTATCCAAAATAAAAGAAGCAAGCATGTATATAACAATAATGAGCTATGTCGCGCCCTGTCTCAATCCCCGATCTGATTCGTCGCCTGCTCCAAGCGCCTACATTGTGTACACAATTTCCATGTTAAAAAATTACATATAGTGGAACTTGATGAATAGGAAAAAAATAAGACACATCAATTTAAATATAAATATAAATTTACCTATGTATCTCGATGAATAAGATCACCAGGTGTCTGCAAATCTCCATATCTCACAGCCATCATAATCTCCTGTAATATATATTTAAAATTAAAAAATATGTCAGTGGTAGTGAATACATAGAAACTTTATAGATACAACTAAGTTAAAATAAAAATTCGGTTTCTTACCTTATTCCTCTCCTCAAATACATGCCTGATGCCAAATATCTCTGAAGAGTGTAATGACATAGCATCTGGATCAATAAAGTCATCCATAAGAAGAGATGAAAAACCTCATCACCAAACTCTTGGAGTCTGTGGTGTAGGATGCACTGTAGTCTCAGGAGTTGTAGGAGGTATAGAAATATCCTCTAGCCTAGAACTTCTAGGCTTTGAATCTCCTCCACCATGGCTGGTACTAGTCAAGGATCTTTGAAGTACTCGTCCAATGAACTCAGGCAGCCGCTGAGGAGTGATCCCACAAGATCACTCACTAAATAGGATCTCATTTGGCGCAGAAGATCCTCCGGTAACCGTGTGATCTCTACAGGCAACGGTAGCACATAACGAATATATGGGTCATAAAATGGATCCATCTCAACAAAAATAGGAGCAATATGATAACACACCATATATCTCCCCATGCGATCAGAAGTCATCTCATCAACCTGAGTAGCAATGTTGGCAATGCTAGAATACATGCCAACGCGTGCCTCCTCAGCTGCCATATCACCAGCACCACCTATGACCAAATCCAAACCTTTCAGAAAAACTGAAAGGTTCTAACCCACCATTGCCCTCTTACTAGGGGGTTGTGTATCACAGTGTCTAAATTTGTTTGCAAATCTACCCCTACTCTGCCTAGCATGTCGTGGAAACTCTGTGTAATCAACATCATATCCTAGATGAAATTTTGCATACAATTGTGTTGGAATCCAAGAACACTGAGAGCGGGGGTGAATCAATGTTCTACCGGAATGTTCAGTTTTAACCTTATTATAACATGCATTCACCAACCGGTAAACTGATACATATATAATTGAAAGAAGTAAAGCAATCAATGAACTAATCACACAAATGAATACCATAACATAGAGAGTTTATATGTGGAAAACCTCAAAGAGGAAAAACCACGGTGAGATTTGTGACCCACAATATCAATCCACTGACCATATGAATAGATATTACATAATATGGGGCCCTACACATGTAGGAAGGCTTACCGCCTAGAGCACATTGCTCAACACAAAGAAGTCTCACTGACTACAATCACTTTGAATAAAGAAACATAAAACTAAACTCATTTAATGCATCTGCTATGGTGCCAGATCGAGTTCTGGTTCAAGCTCTGACCGTTCCGGTTCGGAAACCCTAAACCCTTACCAGAATAACCTTCGCTCTGTGAGCGCATCCAAAATCATCTATAGATCATTACAAAATATTGATCTCTTACACAAATGACCTCATATACATGATCTTCACATTACTGATCTAATCACACAACATCATCATATCTCAGAATGATTTAATAACTGACCTATATACCCTTACAGTCCTTCATGACTCATGTCGGCTTACAAAGATAATACAAAATGATTATACATGTCGGCTAATTACATATATACATAAATAATAAAATGAATTTCTAATTGTCGGATCCACCAATGATGTTGGCCTCCTATATCGGTACCCTGTTTGTCGGTTATTATCCTTGCCTGATCTGCAAATCATGTCGGCCTTCAATACTGATACCCATAGAATCCTTCCTACCGATGAAGATACCTATCGGTGCCGATCAAGTGTCTGTTGGTGAAGTAAACCAAAGAATGAAGTCAGAACATGTTGCTGTGTGTGTGAAAAGTGGACCTATATCTGTATCTGGAATACACAACACTTCAATTAAGTCATTACATGCATGGTTAAACATATATAAACATGAATAATAAAACCATAACAAATCGACCCATTGCCTTCTAGTAGATGCAAGTTTAGATTGCTCTCAGATTGCTTAACTATCCAGTGACTAGACAACACCTAAACGAAGGATTTAATCTATATGAGCATGACTTCAAGCTAGATGGATCCAAGATTTAAGCTAGATGAATGAAAGATTAAACTAACATGATTTAAGTAATATGAAATAACTAATATGCAATATCTCAATGAAAATTCTCAATGAACCTAGAGCAAAAACAACATAATAACAATATATTCTCCAAGATTTTTGAATGAGAGATGAGAGTCTGAATTTATAGAAAATTCAGAAAGAAACCAAAGGCTGAGATCAAATGATGATGAGCGCTCAAGATTTTCCAAGAGGAAGCACAATCCAGGTGAATTGATATGATTGAATGCTTTTCTCAATTTTAAAGGAAACTGAACTAAAATTAAGATTAAATCAGGAAAAAACTAATTTATTCTCAATTTCATTCAATTTTAATATTTAAATGTTTTAATTGCCTTCTTTGAGATTATTCATCAATTTTAAATTTGTTTTTCAAGATTATCTCCAATTGATTTCTTTTCTCGATTTTTACTTATTTCTTGGTCAATTAATTCCTTTTTTTCATTTATTTCCTTTTTTGCAGATTTAATGGCAAATTGATTTATTTAATTAAATATGCAAAAGATATTTAATTAAAATAAATAAGATAATTGTTTTAAATGGTTTACTTGGAATGATCAATTAATTAAATAAATATTTAATTAATATTGAGTGATTGATTAATTTTTCCATGTGACATTTGATGATTAAAGAATTAATTGTGTGCTCAAGATTTATCTAATTGCCTTTGGTTAGGACCTTGGTGACGTTGTCGAGATTGGGGGCCCATGGTTTAGATGACCATTTTTAGGGTATTACATTTGCCCCTCTTTGAATTAATGTGCGAGCAACACGTTGGTTCAAAGAAAATTTGATGTCTAGGAGATACCAGTTCTGAACTTGATTGATCACGAACTAGATGAAAGCGAGGTGTTTAGCTTGATTCGAAGCGACAGAGCTGAATGAAGTCTGATTAAAGCGATACCGATCCTGAACTTGATTGAACTTAGGAACGATAGAAAACAAAAGATATTGAACTTGAACTTGATTGATCAAGAAGCAGATCTTACTGATCTAGAACTTGATTGAACTAGACACAGTGAGTGATGATAAAAAAAATCGATCTTGAACTTGATTGATCAAGACACGATGAAGATAAACTGTCTAGCTTGATCAAGAAACGAATATTGAACACCTTCTTAGATTGAGCGTGATCAAAGAAACTGTTTAAACCCTTGATTGAGTTTAAACGAATAATCAGCTTGATGAAAAGCGATGAAACTGATTAACGTTAAGAGATTGATTCAGATAAAAAACAAATATCAGCTTGATTTGAAGCGATGAAACTGATATGCCCCTAGAGATTGATTTGATTCTGAAATCTCAACTTGATATAAAGCGATGAAGTTGAGATGCCCCTAGCAATGAGGTCTTATTTGATTGATTTTCTTTAGTTGAAAAAGATTTTTTTGCTTGACTTTCGATGAAGATTTGAAAATTTTCTCGACATTTGAAGATGTGAGATCACAAGGTCACGAGTATGCCCCCTCGGGAGCGAAATCGAAAGATAGCGAGGGTACATAACGATTATAGGCAATTTTTAGCGATGATAAGTTGTTTTGAGCACAAATGATTCAGAGGAATTTCTAAAAATTTTGGGTTGATTGATAAGAAATTGAGCGCAAAGTTGAGAGAATGAGCTTTTGATGAAAAACGCTAAGTGGTCAACATCATGAATTTTCGATGAGAGAATTAACGTCAGATTTTGATTTTGATCCCAAAAATGGACAGGACAACTGATTTATGAGCTCTTGATTTGATTTCATCATACTTGTGTTGATTGATTATGAGATGTTCTATATGCTTTATTCTATGTGTATGCATATCTTTTCAGTATAGATGAATGAATGCAAATGGAATATGGATGTTTATTTTTGTTTCTTTTTTATGCAAATAAATGAGGAGAATGAGTAACTAGTAATGCAAATGTTTATTTTTCTTCATGAAATAATATGAATGCAAATAAATATTATGGATCTATATAAGATGCTCATGTATGCAGCTAACATCTCAATACACAAGTACTCAATCGAAGAAACAATGATGAAAAAGAGACCACTTAGCTTAGAAATGATGAAGCTTCCAACTCTCATTTAGAAGATAAAGAGAGCATTGTTATTATACCGAAATCACTCTAAATTCACGAGAGGCAGAATGAAATACAAGATGAGACGCAAAATGAGATGCAACCGAAACCTAGTCACGGGATTTGAAAAGCTTAATTTTCATCATTGAGCGTTTTACAAACATAGCAGGCAGATTAGAGTTCCTTTCTTCTCATGTGCAATATTAATTATCTTGTCCGTAATGACCATTTTTTTGTTCATATCCTTGGACAGATTTCACAAGGACCTAGATTGCATGATAAAGAAATTCCCTCAAAACAGACAAATAAATGATGGGAACCTCCCTGTAGCATTCAAATAAGCAAAGTCGAGGTATGTGAGGAGATTTCACCTTGATGTGAAATCTCTTATCACAGACACCCAGCTAATTTAGATGTTTCCAGATCATTGGGATCATTTCTACAAGCAGAAAACAAGAAAACATTATGCCCCCAATCCTTGCTTCTCTTAGTCAAGATAGACTTCATCGAGTTACACAGAGGGATAATAATCAAAAACCAATATAAAAGACAACACACAAAGAAAATTTCCATGCATAGCTCAAACTGTTTAGTGATTATTTTCAGTTATGTTGTTTTGTTTGTTTTCTCAGTGATAAAACTCTTAAGTAGTCAGGAGACAGGTGACTGACTTGGAGTGGACGACTAGGTTTCACTGACGTAAAGATGACTTGGTTGATACTGCTCAAGACATGTAAAGTGCTTTGTCAATTAACCTAAGACTAGGACAATGATCGGTTTCAAGCCATGAGGGTTCCAACGAACCAGGATGTCACAAAAGTGACTAAAATATATACAGGCGAAAGCAAAGATGCATGAAAGTGGGGATGCCAACGTTGCATTGATAGATGGAGTGCTTGAGTACAAGAGGCGCCTGTATGCCGAGTTTTCACCTGCTTGGCAGAGATTCATTCTTCTTTTTTTTCTTTTTTTTACCAAGGTGCTTGTTTACCAGGTTTTCACCAGGGCATTTTCTCTCTCTTTTTTTCTTTTTTTCTTTTTTTTTTTTGAATTTCTTCAGGACTTTTTCTGATTTTTAGGATTTCTTTAGGAATTTTTCTGATTTTTTTTTTCTTTTTTTCAGGACTTTTTCTGATTTTTAGGATTTTTCCAAGACTTTTTCTGATTTTTTTTTCATTTTTTCAGTACTCTTTCTGATTTTTAGGATTTTTTCAGGACTTTTTCTGATTTTTTTTTTCATTTTTTCAAGACTCTTTAGTTGTATAGGCTGCTGGAGCAGAGAATATTCAAGTGAAGAATTTCTTCAAATGGATGGTGTTGATCGGTTCGCGGAGCTATTCTCCTTCTGATGTTGAGAGTTGATAGGCACCAAAGCCAAAAGCTGCAGTAACGATATAGGGACCCAACCAGTTGGGTTCAAACTTCCCTTTGTTGTCTCGAAACTGTTGATTTTTAGGATTTTCTCATTGAACTAGGTCACCAACCTGAAATTCTCGATGTCGAACCTTTTTGTTATATCCTCTGGACATTCTCTTTTGGTACACTCGGAGATGATCAAACGCCACTTGCCGACGCTCATCCAACAATTCGAGCTCTTGCAATCTAGATACTCTATACTCTTCATCAATAACAAGACCTTGCAAAGAAACACTTAGAGATGGTGTTTCCACCTCAATAGGTAATACTGCTTCAGACCCATACACCAAAGAAAAAGTTGTAGCCCCAATAGGTATTCTGATACTTGTTCTATAAGCCCACAATGCGGGATTGAGCTGTAGATGCCAATCCTTCCCGAATTTGTTCACTGTCCTGTGCAAGATAGTCAGTAGGTTTTTGCTAGATGCCTCTACTTGTCCATTACCTTGAGGGTAATATACTGATGACCAGTGTTGTTTTATTTTGAATTTCTCATAGAGTTCATCTAGATCTTTGTTCTTAAACTGTCCTCCATTGTCTGTTATAATTGATGAAGGTATACCATACTTGTAGATGATATAATTAAGAATAAAGAGAGCTACTTGTTTGTCGGTTGCCTTGATGAGCGGAACCGTTTCTACCCACTTAGTGAAGTACTCAGTGGCAGTGATAATAAATTTGTGTCCATTAGATGATGCATGATATATTTGGACAATCAGATCAAATGTCCACTGTTGGAAGGGCCAGTGTGTCACAAAGGGTATGAGATCCCTTGCTGGAGCATGGATAAGGTGCCCATGCAGTTGACACTTTTCACAAGTTTTAGCAAATTTTATAACTTCTTTCTCCATGTCTAGCCAGTAGTAGCCAGCCCTTAGTAGTTTTTGTGCTAAAGTTAGACCATTCAAATGGGATCCACAAACACCTTCATGAACCTCAAATAATGCGTGTTGGGACTCCTCAATTTCTAGACATCTAAGCAAAGTATTATCTAAACCTCACCTGAATAGGTCCTTAGCAATGCTGACGTACCATGATGCATTTCGGATTAGGTTCCTCTTTTCATTTCGGGAAAGATTAGCAGGGACAACTTGGTCACGCAGGTAAGAGTAAATGTGGCTATAATAAGATGAGTCATGTCCAATAATAAAACAGACCATCTGGGACTCGAGGGAATCATAGGCAGGGTAATGTAACTCTTCCACCAGGAATTCAAAGTGAAAATTAGACTCCTGTAGATGTGGTATAGATGCCAAAGTGGCCATCGCATCCGCTGTTCTATTTGTTGTTCTGGGGATCTGTTGAAATGATATGAAGGCAAAGTATTTCTTGAGATCATCCACCATTCTCTTATAAGGCATCAGTTTCTCATCTCTTATCTGATATAGATCACTGATTTGGTTGATAATGAGTTGAGAATCTCCATAGATGTGTGATTCAAATCTTCCACTCGATGGCCAGCTTGATCCTATTTACCAAAGCTTCATATTCTGCAATGTTGTTTGTGCAAGGGAAGAGAGTTTTGTAAGCTTTTGGGATTTAGTATTTTTGAGGCGTAATAAAAAGTATTCCGGCACTAGAGCCATATTGAGTGAAAGACCCATCAAAGAACATCTTCCATGATTGTTCAGTAAGGTGCATGATTGATTCATCTGGGAATTCTATATGTAGGGGTTGATTGTCTTCAAGTGGAGCCTCAACAAGTTTGTCTGCAATAACCTATCCTTTGATGGCTTTACGTTCCACATATTCGATATCAAATTCTGTAAGAATCATGACCCATTTATCCAGTCTTCCTGTAAGCGTTGCTTTACTGAGAAGATATTTGAGTGGATCAATCTTGGCTACTAGCTTAATGGAGTGTGCTAACATATAGTGCCTTAATTTTTGTGATACAAAGACCAACACTAGGAATGCTTTCTCTATTATAGTGTAGTTCATTTCATATGACACCAATGTTCTACTGATGTAATAAATAGCCTGTTCCTTTTTATTGTCATCCTATTGTGCCAGAAGTGCCCCTAGTGAAGTATCTGTAGCTGATATGTACAGGATCAGTGGCTTACCTTGAATCGGTGACATTAATATAGGTGGATTAGAAAGATATTCTTTGATTTGTTGTAAATGTTGTTCACAATCATTATCCCAGTTGTATTGAATTCCTTTCCTTAATATCTTCATGAAGGGTTGAGCTTTGTCTGCCAGCTAAGATATAAAACGCCTTATTGATTGAAGACGGCCCTGTAAACTTCTCATTTGACTGATATTCTTGGGTGGAGGCATTTCCATTATAGCTTGGACCTTTTCAGAGTCAACCTCAATTCCTTTTTTTGAAATTATGTAACCAAGCAATTTTCTTGATGTTACCCCCAAAGGCACACTTTTTAGGATTTAACTAGAGCTTAAATCTTTCCATTCTATCTAGTATGAGGCCCAGCTCTTGAATATGCATAGATCTCTTCATGGTTTTTACTAGGGTGTCATCAACATAATCTTCCATGTTTTTATGCATCATATCATGGAAGATAGTGGTTACTGCTCTTTGGTAAGTAGCTACTGCGTTCTTTAGCCCAAATGACATAACATTCCAATAGAAGGTTCCCCTTGTACACGTGAAAGCTATCTTTTCTTGATCTTCAAGTGCTATCTTGATCTGATTGTAACCAAAGAATCCATCCATTATTGAATACATATCATATCTAGCAGTCATATCTACTATCATGTCAATATTGGGCAATGGAAAATTGTCTTTCGGACATGCTTTGTTGAGATCCCTGAAGTCTATGCAAACTCTAATAGATTTGTCTGCCTTCAATACAGGTACTATGTTTGATATCCATTATGCGTAGTCTATAGCTCTGATAGATCCAGCTTTTAGCAATTTCTCTAGTTCAACCTTGACTAGAAGTGCCACATGAGGATGCATTTTACAGAGTTTTTGCTTGATTGGTTTAACTCCTGGTGTAATAGAGATATGATGCATTATGAGATCAGGATCTAGTCCTGGCATATTTGAGTATGTCCATGCAAAGTTGATCTTCTTTTCTAAAAAAAGGTTGCTGAAATCTTTTAACTCTTATGCTGATAGTGATTAAGCTAAATGGATGATGTGTGATGTCTCTTGACTCCCAATGTTCACTGGCTGAGTTGGCTCAATCAATATGGAAGACCTCTCCTGAAAATGACTTGGTAGTATATCAAGTATCTCACTTTCAAGTGTCTCAGAGAGGTTTGCACCCTTAGGTACGTCCTTTATTTTCTCTTTTTTAGATCCTGACACTGCCACAACATGGTTTTCGCCATCAGATCTTTGACTTTTATTTTTCTTATTTTTGCAACTAAGATACTTAATATCTTTTTTAGTCTTGTTTTCATTTTGTTCGTTGGTGGAAGAGTACATGGGTTCAACTGCATTGAGATAATAGGCTAATGTATAATCATTGGCAAAAGTAGGTACATTCAAGGGTTGGTTATAAAGAGTAAAATCAATCAGTTCCGGATGTATTAAGGATAAGGTTGGAATAGGCTCAAGGAAGTTCACGGTACTATCATCATGGCTTCGGACTAACCAGTCGAGTTCTAGAAGACTACCTTGTGTATGTGTCTCGAGACCAGGAAGAGTTACGACACGATTATCGAAATTTATGTTAGTATTTATTGGACCTAACCCAACTGACCTACTTCTAGCATTGTCACCTACTTCAGACTGGACTACATACCGTGGTGTGACAATAGACAGTATCTCATCATTCATGACAGAGTTGTCATAATGCGTTGTTGAATAGTTGTTATAAATAGAGCTCTTATCTGAGTCATCAGAGTCATAGGATGAAGTTTCTGACTCATCTTCAAGTGGCTTAGTAAAAGTATATATAGAATCAACACCCACATCTTTGATGTTGCAAGTTCCTTTGTGATTTGGTTCATTGATTGCTTGTATCTAACACACTTGTGGACATGAATTTCTATTAATCCCTTTCATCTTTTCCATTCAGCTTCCTCTGGACTGATGACTGGTTCTATTTTTGTAGCTTCTAGTTCTTCTTTTGTATTTCTATACCCGATTTGTCTTATCTCATTAGGAGGGTTGGTAGGTGAAGAAATTGCTTGTGTCCATTCTTTCTCTAGTTGTTGCTCATAGTCTTCTTGTCTTTTTAGTCTGATTTCTTCCATTTCCTTTTGCATTCTTAGGTGTATTAGCTCTTGTGCATCATCTGTGATATCACTAGATTCTTCGGGGGTTTCTATATTATATGTGATAGGGAGGATGGGCAAGGGTGTTGCCCAATAGGCTAGTATGTTTGCTAAGTGATAGATCCTTGCTGGTTTCAAGGTGTAGTCACCAAAATCACAGTGCAAGAGGTTTATAAACAACCTAGCAACTCTCCTTGACCCACCTCCCTAAGTCCAACTCTTCTTGGTTGCTCAAGGGCTTCAACACCATAGCTTTAGGCTTTGTGGTCTAACACCTTAATCTCCCATTTGGGATTCATTTCCTCTATCCCTGACCTATCGTCTGAATGCACAAAGTCTCATTTTGTTGGTTTACAAGTTGATGTTAAGTTTTGCTCCCAATGGGTGACTTTAGTCTTCTACATTTTGGGGTGTAGAGGTCCTTCACAAGTGCTACAACTAAGTTTTGGAGTCTACCAAACCAAAAGTGTAAAATGCATGTAAGGCCAACTTGTCTCAACTGGATTTAATGGTTTTTATGCCTTACAACCTTCTTTGGTGCACCGGATTTGACAAAAACCAATTTTTAGGCCTAAAACGAGCTAAAAGGAATTAGCCCTCCTTTTGGGGTTTTGTGCTCACCCTGCTCCAACGATGGACTTCCAGACTGAAAGAATCTCATTTATGGATACCCTTTTGGGATTTCTTGAAGATTTTTTGAGTTTTAAGGTCCCTTAGGCCTTCTCCACGACTATCCCAAAAATGGGTGCAAAAAGGAGGGTTTGAAAGGGTTTTGGTGGCAAATAATGACTAACAAGTTGGAGACCTTCAATATGAACCATACAAACTTGGTTCTACCATGTTACATGCTAATTAGGCCATGAAAAGACAATTTTTACACCTTCCAAGGGTTAGGAAACAAGATTTACAAAAGTTGCTCATAAGGAGCAAGCAACATTGACAACTTTTTCATGATTGTTGCCTACAAACACTTCTTTAGTATGAAAACCAATTACAATTTGAAGCATGTAAACATGAATAACTTTAGAGACAAGAAGGAATTATATTAGCCCTGCACAAAAGGCATTAGGCAGTTACAAACAATGAAACATGCACTGTCAAATTAAGTATCACTGCAATTTGCCCTTTCACTGCTTTTTCACTTTGGACCTGCACTTTCCACTGTCAAAAACACTTTTCAAAAGGTCTAATTGGTGCTTTCATTCATTTCTCTTCCTTTGGATAGTTGTTGTCCTTCATACCTGCTATTTGGAAAAGGAAGAATACATAAACATCTTCAACAAAAGTGCAAAAATCAGTCATAACTGACTGTGGCAGCCAGCTGGGCATTACAATTTTGCCTCAAGGATCATTAATTGATCTTGGCAACCTCAAACCCATGGACAAGTCCCAAAAATAACTCCTTGTTCTTGTTTGAAATCAATTAGAAGGAGGTACAAGGCTTTACCAACTCCAATAAATGGTGGAGAGGAAGCAAGTGAAAGGAAAATCAACTCCAAAACAGTGACTCATTGTTTTTTTTACATCATTTTCACAAATTGAAAATGCAACCATCTTTGTCAAGGCTTAGAAAGATTATTTTCTTTCACTTAAAACTTTACATCAAGACAAATCTATCCATCTAATGAATGCATTTGCTATGGAAGAGCAAAGCATCAAACTTCTTCAAAGACCCTAGCCAAATGGCACACTTGCCTAGGGCTCTATGGCCACAAAACTTCTTGCACCTGCATTTTGAAAATAAAAACAAGTATGTACATATCTTACAAGTTGACCAACTAGTTCTTGGGAAGCCATGAGCATTTAGGGCCTCAAGAAGCCAAGTTGGTCAAGCATCCTTGCCAATTTCCTAGACAAGGCAGTGAAATTGTCAAAACTAAATATTTTTGCACAAAACTCAAAACTTAATGAAATTAAGTGGAACCAAAGGGAAAATCTTTAGGAACCATAAGAGTACTGAAAAATTCAAAAACAGTACGGCCATGTATAGCAGGTGTACGGACTGCTGCTCAAATGGAGTCAAAACATAGTGAAACACAGGGTAGAAATGGTGCAAACTTGCAAAGTGCTTGATAATTCCGAATGATCAACCCTTAAAATGGCTCAAACAAGAGAATAAATACCTCTCCAAGTCAGTTATCCTCCTGTACGGATAGGTACATGTCCAAGAGCACACAAATTTGACATTTTCATGTCTAAAATGACAACTATTGATGCCTAGATGATGCAAGGTTGGTCTCAAAAACCACCAATCATCTTAGAACACTACTCACACCTAAAACCCAAGCACAAAACATGCCTATACACTTTTCAAAATAAAAACATATAAAAAACTCACTTTTGACAACAATTTGCCAGGCAACTCCCAAACTGGCAACTTTGAGCAAAAAGAAGAAAACAGGAAACCAAGACCACACAATGAGTTCAAAACTCATCCAAACAACCTAGAACAACTTCAAAAACATCTTAGAAAACTTTCCAATTTAAAACTAATAAAAACCAAACTTGCTAACAAACCTGTGATGAAAATGAGGCCTAGGTGCTCCTGCACCAATATGTATCTAAGAGATGGTCAGGACCCCATTCATACTCATTTGAATCAGTTTCTAAATCATCTACTTGTCGTCTGCCAATATATGTGACTGGAACTTTTAGTGGTGCAAAAAATTCTCTAATCATGTAGACTTCGTCTCTCATATCCTCTAGGACTTCTACTTCCTGTGATACTATAGCTGATATAACTGGAACTTGATTACCATCTGTTTCCTCTTTCTGGGTGGGCAACTCTTTTTGTTCATCATCACATTCTTCCTGAGTTTGTTGAGTATCAATTTCTTGTGTTGTTAAAGGTAGTACCTTTTTCTTCCACTTACGTTGATGGTGGGACGTGTGCTTCTGATCTGATTGCTTTCTTGGATCATATCCCAGCCCAGCTTTATCATTGGCAGACTTAGTTTGTAACGGAATAGATTCAACAATACCTTTTTGACGTTTGCCTAAAGGACCAATACCTGAATATCCCATGCATTGAAGCATCTTATAGCCTAGACCATATTGTGTCGAGGAAATCTCACAATGTCGTATTTCTTTATTTGCACTCTCTTCTTTGAAAAGTGACTTGAGAACATTATCTTCTTCTATTTCGCCTACAAGAGAAGTAGAGGACTATATAAAGATACCATCATAAATGAATTTTGGAGCTGAGATTTGTGGTTTCATAACCTCTAATGGTTTTCCCGACTGTCTTGGTGATGGAGGAAGAGACATTAGTGAGAGTATAGGCTCTATCTTGTAGCCATCCATGCCAGTGTTTGTGATTTTCAATTTCTTTTGTAAGTCTTTCAGCAAAGATTCTGAACTTTTAGTTGCAGAAGCTGCTCTATTATGAGGAACAAAAGCATCAGCACTTTGTGTTAATGCATTGTAGGTATAACTTATATCAGTGGGAATACTGACTTCAACTCCATTATAAGGAAATTTCAGGCATTGATGATACGTAGATGGTACTTCTTTCATTTCATGAATCCATGGCCTGCCTAGTAAGATGTTGTATGAAAGATGAAGATCAAGGACCTGAAAAATAACATCCCTTTCTATAGGTCCTACCTTGATTGGTAATAGTACCAGACCCTTAGAAGTTCTTTCTTCTTCATCATAAGCCTTGATTGTTATTTTCTTTGTTGGATCAATAACATTTTCAGAGAATCCCAGCTATGTTAATAGATTGTAGGTACAAATATTCAACCCAGCGCCTCCATCTATCAAAACACATTTAACTCGGTGTTTATGGATCATGGCTTCAATGTGTAACAGCTGGTTATGTGGGTGACTCAGTGAGTTATCATCTTCTTTAGAGAAAGTGAGGTAATGAGGTGAAGTTAGGTGACCCACCACATATTGAAACCGATCTATGTCTAAATCTTTAGGGACACTGGTAGTAAGTAAAGCTTTGTCCAAGACCTCTTTATGAGCAAAAGAGATCTTAAGAAGTTCCAAAATGGAGATTTGAGCATTGGTTCTCTTTAATTGTTTGACAATACTATAACCAGGAGAAGATGATGAAGCCAGTTGTTTTGATCTGGCCATGATTGTGTCTGTTTGTCTATTTGGTAGATTTGATGTTGTTTGATCAAAAGTTGAGGGACTAGTTGCTGGGAGAGTAATCTTTCTTTGAGCGTGAGTCACAGCGTTAACAATTTGTGCTTGACTTTGGTGATCTTGGACTGTGATCACATTGCAAATTCAGGTTGAATAGATTCAATCATGTTGATCACATTATCATTGTTAGTGTAGGTATAATTGACCCTAGCTCCTCCCTTGGATTTTGAGGAATCTCCTTGTTCATAAGTCGGTAAGGGATCTTTAAAGGCCTTATGATCAGCATTAGTCGTGTGATTTCCAACAAAGATCTTGCCTACGTCAATGAGATCTTGGATTTCATGTCGGATTTTCATGCAGTTGTTTATGTTATGTCCCTTTTTCCGATGGTAGTCACAGTATTCATTTTCTCTCCACCATTTGGGTCTAATTTCTGGGTCATATTGTCTAGAATTATTTGGTAATGTTATCAGATTATTTGCCAATAAAGTTTTAAAAGCATATTCATATGATTAATCTAGAGGAGTAAAATTGCGCTTAGGCTTTGAAAGCCAAGGTTTTTCTTTAAAATTCTCTCTTGTTTTCTTTGGAGGATTTTCTGCTACAGTTTCAACTGCCTTGAGTGCTTGCATGCCACTAGCCAAGTTAAATATTGTGGATTTTATTTTTGCTTGGACAATATCTACCACTCCATCACTAACAACGTTTCTATTGCTATCTTTGTTGTAGTTACAGTACTTGCTCTTTTCTTTAGAGCTAGAACCTTGCGATGTTTCTTTCCAAAGTGATATCTCCCTTTTTTATAAGCACATCTTCCATTCTGAGGGCGTTATCCACCATTTTGTTGAATGAAGGGTGTACTTGCATCTAGACACTATACTTTAATTCAGGGATTAAGTTGTTGACAAAGATATCCATTTTCTCAAGATCTGGGATAGTCTGTGAATATCTAGAGAACATCTTTCTCCATCATTGGAGAAAAGTGAGAAAGGGCTCCCCTGTCTTTTGTCTGGTATTACAAAGTTCTATCATGGTAACCGGGTGAAAAATGTTGTGTGAGTATTGTTGTAAAAGTAGTTGGATTAGTTCTTCAAATGTTTTTATCCCTCTGGGTAGACTTGAGAACCATTCCATTGCTTGACCCCCTAAACTCCTTGGGAAAAGACGCATGAGGTATATTTGATCGGGCATGAACTCCATACATGTGGCACAAAACTCTCTGACATGATCTTAAGGGTCTGAGGTACCATCATATTTGTCAAATTTTGGCATCTCAACTCATGAAGGAAATGGAGACATGTAAAGGTTTTTGTCAAATGGGAATGGGCATATTGTGTCCAGCGAATATTGTTTTGGCGTTTTATTTTTGTTTTGTAATTTTGTGACCGCAGTTTGTAATGTTTGTATTTGTTTGCCTATATGTCCCCATGGTGTTTCTTCCTCTTTAGCAACGAGGGCTTCCACATTATAACCAGTAGGGAGTTTGGCGCCTTGCTTTGCTAATTCTAGGAAATAGTCTTCTTTTTCCCTAGCCACGATGACCTTCATCATTTTTCGGAACTCTTTATCATTCTGACATCTATGTACTTCAGCTTCAGGAGGTTCAGGAAGCTCAGATTCAGTCAATGAGGAATCATTGTCAGTGGCATGATTGCTAAAGTCGTCGTGAGTGTCTCATTTACTAGCTTCTCTTTCTTGTTTTTCCCCAGACATGGTGGGAGATAAGGGCTGACCAAAGATTGGTATATCATAAACTGGTATCTGTGACGAGGACGGTTTATTGTAAAAAGGGTTTTCCACAAAGAATGGATTGTCTTTTGACAAAAAGGGCATTTCTTTTTCTTTGTCTCTTTTGCTGTGAGAATTTTTGGTTTGAACAGGCATTTGTAACTGACTGGACCGAGAGCCAAATGTTTTGCAGAACTCAAGATCAAATTGTAGCTAGTAGTTTGTTTAACGTAGTGATTGAGAGAAGTAACTAAGATCAGGTCTGGTTTCAAGAATGATCTATCATGTGTAAGACGTTATCTAAGTTAACTTAGGTTTGATAAGATGTTTGTTTGAACTAGCTTAAAGATGATCGACAAAATCGTGCAACGCAATGGCAGAGGTACACTATCAAGGTTTTTTTTTTTTAATGCTCTGAAGGACGATAACCAGTTTTAGGCTTGTTGTAGACTATTTTAGACAGGTTTGACTATTCTAGACTGGCAAAATTAGAGACTCGTATGAAAGAATTTTTGAGACCGTATGACAATATCACAACTTCAAGACGACAACATTTCTATTTCGTATGAGTTGTTGCCTAGTACCGTACGACAAATGGGTAGGTCTCAAATGACAAAAAATTAAGTGCAGTTTTGTTTCGTACAACACAAGATCTAGTTGAAACGACAGACTGCTGGGTTTCGTACGACTATTCATAGAGCAGGGACTAAAAATTCTGAGTATTTCAATAGTTGAGTATGACCAATTCTGAGGTGGACTAATTTTTGACCAGGATAGACTAGTTTTGACACGGATAGAGTTTTATCACTGAATTGTTGATTTGTTTTCTCCAGTTTTGGTATCTCAGTTTCAGTTTGAGGGATGAAAACACAGAAAACACACAAGATCTATAATAATTCAATCACAACACGCTAACCCTATGGAAGTTGGCTTAGAGAAGAAAACCTTTGCTTGCTGAATTAGGTACACACCAAATAGGTAATCAGAATACAGCCACCGAGTCTCATGCAATGGATTCCCAACATCGTATTAGCCGACTCCAAATGCTAATGGGGGCACGATATGGCAAGTATCTTGGAGAGTTACTATCTCTCTTGCACAAAGATTATCAACCTTTCGGAGGTGAATCGGGTAGCTTCTAATCTTATAGTTCTTAGTCAGGAATTCTGTTTGAAATTACCCCTTGAAGTCACGCAAGCATGATTGAGGCCTATAGCCCGACAAGGTATCGAAACAAGTTGCAGTCACGTAAACGTGATTGAGACCGTGAGGCCCTACAAAATGCTTGATATGAGAGATCTCAAAGAGAAAACTCAAATAATCCCATCCTTTGAGACTTTAATCACCAGAGGCCTATTTATTATAGTGAGTTGGAATGCTCAAGTCCAGTTGTACTCACTTGGGTCGTTCTCACAAGGTGATTACTTTTTCCCACTGTGACAAGCCCGCTAAAGGTACACAAATCTCAAAGCATAGAAAAAGCTTCGAGGGTCTAGATTTATGATTGTCTATAAAAGACAAGAGCATACTTTCCTACCTCTCTGATTTTTTTGAAAACACGAAAGATAGATTTGTTCATTAACCAGATAGAAAGTTAGGTGCCTAAAAAAAATGAATTTAAAGAATACACGATGTTTAGTTGATTCTCTTTAAGCAACCTGCAAAAACAACGCATCAGTAGTCATGTTGTTTTCATTCTTTGACAGGCGTATGTTTGATTGATGAATTCTTCGACAAGTGCTCTACAAGAAACTGGTTAAGCTGTGAAAATACTAGGCAGACAAGAGACAATTCAGGGTTAGCGTTACCATAATCAAAATTTAATTCAAGAAAAACCTCGAAAAGTGAAACTTGCTTTTAATCTCACAGAAAACAGAATCGTACGACAGTTCTCATAAAATGGAACGACAATAAATTTTTATCGTATGAGTTAGAAATTAACACAGAACAACAGAAGATAACAGAAACAGTATGTCGTACGAGTCCATATTCTGATTCGTATGACAATTTATAGGATATAATATTGTGGCATACGATAAACTGCAGGCTTCAATATAATGTTGTACGATGCAGTGAAACTACTCGTACGATATTTCGCAGAGACTATATGGACGAAACCTGCAGGATAAAAAGAATGATTTTGAGGCTGAAAAAGTAGTTTCCAGCCCCACGATGGGTGCCATAAATGTGTGTGTGAAAAGTAGACCTATATCTATATCTGGAATACACAACACTTCAATCAAGTCATTACATGCATGGTTAAACAGATATAAACATGAATAATAAAACCATAACAAATCGACCCATTATCTTCTAGTAGATGCGAGTATAGATTGCTCTCAGATTGCTTAGCTATCCAGTGACTAGACAATACCTAAACGAAGAATTTTATTTATATGAGCATGAATTCAAGCTAGATGGATGCAAGATTTAAGCTAGATGAATACAAGATTAATGTGACATGATTTAAGTAATATGAAATAACTAATATGCAATATCTCAATGAAAATTCTCAATGAACCTAGAGCAAAAACAACATAATAACAATATATTCTCCAGGATTTTTGAATGAGAGATGAGAGCCTGAATTTATAGAAAATTCAAAAAGAAACCAAAGGCTGAGATCAAATGATGATGAGCAGTCAAGATTTTCCAAGAGGAAGCACAATCCAAGTGAATTGATGTGATTGGATGCTTTTCTCAGTTTTAAAGGAAATTGAACTAAAATTAAGATTAAATCAGGAAAAAACTGATTTATTCTCTATTTCATTCAATTTTAATATTTAAATGTTTTAATTGCTTTCTTTGAGATTATTCATCAATTTTTAATTTGTTTTTCAAGATTAACTCCAATTGATTTCTTTTCTCCATTTTTAATTCTTTCTTGGTCAATTAATTCCTTTTTTTGATTTATTTCCTTTTTTGCAGATTTAATGGCAAATTGATTTATTTAATTAAATATGCAAAAGATATTTAATTAAAATAAATAAGATAATTGTTTAAAATGATTTACTTGGAATGATCAATTAGTTAAATAAATATTTAATTAATATTGAGTGATTGATTAATTTTGCCATGTGACATTTGATGATTAAAGAATTAATTGTGTGCTCAAGATTTATTTAATTGTCTTTGCTTAGGACCTTGGTGACGTTGTCAAGATTGGGGGCCGATGGTTTAGATGACCATTTTTAGGGTATTACAGTTGCCATCAATGACAACATATGAAACCAATCAAATGAGTGTCAATTGCCAATAAATTGTTTGCAGAAATATTGTGGCAGCTCATCCTTCTATGGCCACCTATGATGTGTCGCCAACCATCTAGGATATATGAATGGTGCGACAATAGGATCCTCACATCTAGTGACCCGATATCCTCTAACCAAAACCATTTCCATGTAAAATGGGAGCATGTTTTTCACATTCATTGCAGAAACATCTTTGTCTATTGTTTTCCATTTAACCATGCCATAGACAGTGTGAGATAAATTCCTATAAAAATGCTCAATGTGAGGGTCATCATATGGGTTTTATGATTGAGAAAACTCAATCATACGCATCATCTCATCTCTAATACACTCTAATGTATCCATATTGGCTAGCACAAGAGTGTTATATAAAGTCGGTTGTAACTACACTACAGAGGACTGCATTCTCAAAATAGTCCGAGTATGAGCAGTCTTTGAATTCTCCGAAGTACTCTCAGGAGTCTCAAACCTACGTGAGGTCTTCTGAGGATCAGGATGCACACTCTGCTCAGAAGAAAAATGTTGTGAACCACTAGAAGCCATATCTAGATGTGATGTGAAATGTATGAATATATATATATATATGTGAATCTACATGTATACATTAAATTGAATTAAAAACAAGTTACAATGTATGACGCAAACAAGATGAAACATTGTACAAATATTCTTTAAACATTTTAAACAAAATGAATCAAATGAACTGCGACCTATAGACATTGAAACTTAAACATTACATTGAAAAGCAAACTACATGAACATACACATGAACTTATTTAACATAAAAATTCTAATATGCATATGCGACTACACCGTTATAGATAATGATTATGATCGTTTTATTAAACTAGAAAGTTACGCCAAATATCAATAATAATAATCATTCTAGCATAATTGTACTTCAAATATAAAATTTCGTAATAGAATGTTGGAGTAAAATAGACAATCACCTAATTTATCAATAAATAATTAATTAGGTCTCCTTTTACTTTATGTAGGGTTTTCATTTTGGTTTTATAAACATTCATTAGTGTATGATGTAATCTAGTTAATCTAGTTTAATTCATATTCATTTCAATATCAAATGCTTTTCTAGATCAAATCTCAAAGTTGGATAGCCTGCAATCATAGCCTTTTCTCTCTAGATGTGATTGGTGTTTTTATTGTAATTGATTCTTGGGATTTGTGAGGCTCAATATCAACTCCAACATTCAAATAGGGGGTTGTCATGACAACCTCCCACATAGAGGTTGTGTCCTCATGATGCTTGGTAACCAAATAAGGAAACATTACCGAAGTATTAGCTACATCTACTCATGTTGCTCTTCACTCAACATACTAGTCCTATTATACTTATACTAGGAGATCTCACTATTGCACAATGGAATTGATGCATCTCAAGCATTCTCAATATTTTTACAACCAAAACAATTTTTGGATCTTAAAATTGAAAAGCATGTTATTCAAGAACATAGAACTCGTGAACATCATGTTTCTTAAAGAGCAATACATGAAATATACTATAAATTCAAATTAGGGTTAGTGGCGATGTTAACCTATAGGTGACAAGCAAAGTAAATTCTAGATATGATGCTTTCATATCTAACTATATAGTAGTTATTGCACCAAAGGGTTCTAGGATCTCAAAAGGTTCCACAAAGTGAGATGCAAGTTTGGAAGACAAAAATTAATCAAGCTTGTCAGTGGTTAATTTATTAGAAATACTCTCTTTGATACATGACTATTTTGACATATTTTTTTGTCATTTATAAATTTTCTAAAAATCCACTACATTTCCCAATTGCTAATCAATCTAAGTTTGGTCTTTCATCTTTTCTAGTTCATTTGGATCCACAACTACCATGTCTTCCTATTTGTTAAGCATACAATACTTTCTTATGAACCTCCAATGGAGAAGTGTGTTTATGGTTAGTGTTATCATATGCAAACTCAATTAATGGTAAGTAAGTTCCCATCTTTATTATTGAATCCTAGATTCTACATCAATAACAAGTCCTCGAGAATTTGGTTCACTCTCTTTTTGTTGATCAATCTTATGGTGATGGGTTGATCTATAGTCCAATTTACTTCCCAATTTTGTGTAAGGTTTTCCAAAACCTTGACATTATCCAAGTGTCTCAAATCTGATCTTATCAAACTTACCTTTATTAAATATGATATTCTTTGGTACTCCATGAAACTAAAAGATCTCCTAAACAAACCACCATTTCAATCCAACAAAGTACTTAAGGTTCTTAAAATAATTTTGTTAGGATTAAGGAACCATTAACTATACAAATCTTTATGTATATGTTATGTATCTCCAACACTCTTGGAAGGTATACATGGATGCTTGAATGTAATTAGAGAGATTGTTTGTAAATTATATTCTCTTATATTAGTGGTAATTTCATTCATGAGGGAGATGGATCTCACTATAGTGGTGTTTATATTTAACTTTGGACCCACAAAAGATATATTCTCAATTTTGGCTAGTAGAAAAGAAAATGGAGAGTGTTGTCATAAAGGATGAGGCTTACATGATTTGGTTGACTCCAAAACGAAGCATTGTACTTGAGGATCTGTGAGCTGTCAGGTAGTTATAGATCAAATATGCTTTTTTGATTGTATTTTCCATTTGAGGATACATTGATTGAGCATTTAAAATCATTGATTGTATTTACTATTGTTGAAAGATGCTTTTGAAATCCCTCCAACCTTAATTTTAAAAAATTAAAACAATATATATACATATATTATTATTAAAACAATTAAAAAATTAAAAATTTATACATATATTATTAAAATAAATTTTTTTTAAAATCAAAAAAATCAGAAAAGCCTTTCGGCGCTACCTTGCTCAGCCGAAGGACTTCTTAGCCCACCTCCTACTCCAGCTATTTTAGAGTGTGGAAATGGGGGGCTAAGTGCAATCGACAGGTCCTACTCGGTCAAGTATATCCCGCTACCCGTCCTCCACGTAGGCGCCATGTGGCGCCACGTAGACTTGGCCGAGTAGAATTTTTTTTCCCTCGCACTTAGCCTAAAGTGTGACACAAGACTATACTTTCACCCACTCAAGGTCCGATGTAACACAAATAGTGTCATAATCAACACTAGAACAAATCACACCTACAACATTGTCTGTGAGATTACCCCAAGTTGATTTACCTCCTAAAGTTGTTGGTTTAGGTACGAGTCCATATAAATAAGGCAACATATCTAGCCACTTGAGATGTGTCAGGATGCCATGTCGCCAAGACTCATAATTGCCCTTAGCGAGGTGGACAACGAAACGATGAATAGAAAAACCCATGATACCTCTTCAAATTAAATTATTAGACCCCAATAATCTCAACATATTTTAAACACATCAAATACAACCCTTTCCAACAAATAGATCCTTCCAAAGTGCTAAAATATCCAAGTAATTGAGCATATAGTGAAATCAAAAAAATCTCAATAAAATGTACCTAGAGAACAATCTGGAAAAATAGACCTAATATATGGATAGAGGACTCTGAGAGATTTTCGACAATATATGGAAGTCAAAAAATTGCGTCTGGATGTGCAAGATATGACCCTTGAAGCATAAAATTGAAGGCTGACTTTGGAGGCATAGTATGAAAAATTGGTGTAGAATCTCATCAAACCACCTATAGATTATGATTGGCAATGGAACCAACTTTTTGAAGATATCTTATTTTCCCAATTTTGACTATGTATGACGAAGTTATGGGCAAAATACCAACTGTTTCTTTTTAAGACTTGGAGAGCAAAAAATAAACTCAACTAAATTTAGTTGAGCGCCAATTTTGGAGAGGCTGCCAAAAATAGCAGGACTAACTGATGATGTCAACACTATGTAAGGCCTGTAAGTACCTTCTCTTTGACTTTTAGAAAAAATTAAAAATAACCCTCCTTCCAAAAATTTGCAACCTACAAAAATATTTTAACAAAAAGATTTATGCAAAAAAAAATTTACCCGTGACTTTTTTGAAACATTTTTGACGCAGGTACTGATGCATGCAGGCGATAAAACCATATGGATTTTCATGCACCGTGTCAATAAAAAAAATCACCAAAAAAAATTTCAACCTCTGATTTTGATGATTTGATAGGTGATTTAGGGGTTTTTGGGCCTTCTAAGTGCAATGGTGATCTCTATTTTGTGCCAAAGTGCCCAAATTTTTCATCGACCCCCAGATTTTGCCTCGACTTGTGTGCCCTCAACCAAATTGACCCAAATTTTCAACTGCTTAGATTTTGATGAAATGACAATCGATCTTGGGGTTATTTGATGCTATGGATGCAATTTTGACCTCCATTTGAACCTAATGTGTAGAGAAAAATTATCTCAGGTTGGATCCCTCGAGCATGCACATAGGAACTTTACAGATATGAAGCTTTGATACCAAGTAGAAGTTGATAATCAACCACAAGAGCCAAGAATCATCTGCAAGAATAAAATACCTATCACACAAAATAGATCAAGCAAAGATTGTATGCTCTATAACAACCAAATAATTCTGTATAATGCACAAAAGAATTGAAGATTCAATATTGAAGGTGTTATTACAATATTGGAGGTACAATTACAATGAATGAAAGACTTGCTTTATAGAAAGCAAGAGATGCCCTAATCCTAAAATTAGAAGAACTAAAGCAATGCAAAGTAGGAGCTAAATTAATCTCAACTACAAGCTAAAAAAGATAACTAGAAGTGTCTCTAAGTGAATTAAGACTAAAAAATCATAACACCTAGATCTAAATAAAGCACCTAAGTTTAGCTTAAGTGAAAAAAGAATTTAAAGGATCTAATTAATAAATAATTAGATAATTGTCCTTAAATTACTCCAACATAATTAAATAAGATTAATTACATTAAATATTAAATAATTTTAACAAGTTTATAATAAATTTTTATTATAATATTAATAAAATTTGAATGTATGATTTTCAAATGTTAAAATTATTAAAATTTGAATTTAAACGTGTTTTAAAATTAACACACGAGTTGAAATTAAAACAAAGAGTCGAACTCCCTGTGACTCTAGTCCAACTCTTGTTTTGTATCCATAACTAGCTATTTCTCCTTGTTTGTTTTGCTCTCAACTTCAATTCTCTAGTTTAACTCTCCTTTCACCATAATTTTTTCATTAGTCTAGATCCACACTTTGAGGGTCGATTTTCCTAGCCAAGGAAGGTTTTAAACAAATTCATGATACCATTTTTTATACAAGCAAGAGTAACTGGGGGGAAAATCAAATATTTTTGTTAACAACATACCTTCATAGGGAAGTTGATTCTTAGGACTCTCTTATCACCCCCTCTTCATCTTTCTCTCTATAATTTGTATGGCCTACAAGGGCCAACTTGGGGGAGATTAGTTTTCTATAGGGATACCACGCCTTTTGTCCTCCTCCCTCACTACATTATCTGCTCACCATTTCTAGTAACTGCTATTTTTAATTCTTCGCTTCCTACAGATCTCTTGAATGTGTGGCATCTATTTGATACTTTTGTTTGTTGAAGTTTTTTTTATTGAGCCTAGTTGACTCTATGTAAGCTTATGTCCTACAGATTCATTATTTATTATTGTTGGTTGCTTATTTAAAATTGATATTGGACATGGTTCTCTTTGTTGATTAGCAAGTCAATCTCTATGTGGATTAATATAATACCCCACAATTTTCTCTTCCCTCTGTGTTTTGTGAAATGGGTCAATTTGGCAGGGATCGACTGGTATGTTTGAAGTTTCTATTTTTTTTTGTTTCACCAACAAGATCGATACCCGTGTGAGTGAGAAACCCCCTCTATATCTCCCTCTACAAAACGGCGTGGTTGGAGCTTGATTTATTTGGATACATTTTCCTGAAATCATTGAATATTTGATAAGCATCGAGTGGATCATTTTCTCCTGCCACATTTATTTGAAATTGGATTTTATATGAAATGTTTTGGGTATGATTTGAGGCTAACCGTTTTATTTTAAGAATGTCGATTTCCCTCACTGTTATATAGCTGACAAATATGTTATTTTTTGTATGTGATTACTTATGACCAGAGCTCCTATGCCCTACAATTTGCATTACATTTTTTTTTTACCAAATTGGGTTGTTGATTTAGCATCAATTTGGTTGGGCCAAATCATTCCTTATTTCTTTTGGCTGGTAAAATCGATTTGCTTGATCAGGTTTGCCAGTTGATTTCCAAGTGGGCTTGGGGTTATCACACCACTCCCTCCTCTGAGTATTTATCTGAAGCATATCATATTTAGTTGTTGTTGAGACTATTGACTCATTAAATATTGATGTAGTTAATAGTTTCATACCCTTCACAACTACTAGAAACCATTTAACAATTCATACAGGTTGACAGAATAGGTCAATTTTTTTAACATATATTTCATTTTAGTTTTTATTATGGTTTTCTTTGATCTGATGTTGAACAATTGATCAGATCTAATGTCTTGTTACAATGAAACTTGTTATTAAATCTATCCACTTAACTCAACCCTTCGGATTAATACGAATTTGAATTCCATAAGTGACAATGAGTAAGAAAGAAATAATGGATGTGAAATAATAAATAAAACTAACCAGGGAGGGTAAATTTTATCATACTATCCATGATGGATGAATTAGTAAAGATGTGCTTATTATGGGTTAAACCATAACACATGTAGCTAATTCACTCCTTTCCATAACACATGTAGCTAAGTTCAATAGTTTGGTTGTTAGATACTACATGTATGCATAGGTTCCATTCCCGACAATTGGTGTGATAGGAAACTCTGTCATGAGGGATGGGAGTTCATCATGAGCACCGAGAAGCGAAAGCCTCATTTGGTTGGGTGAATAAAATGCCTGGGTCATATGTTCATCTTCCATATTGTAGATGGAGGTGAGTCTGATGGCAATGGAGATACTACATCTAGAGACAAAGATTCATAATTATGGCATTGTATAGTTCTATGGACTATTAATATTGTATGATTGTAATTATGATGTAATTATGAAATGACCTATGTGGTCTCATGAAATAAGTTATGTGAGCTACATAAAGGACCTATGAGGTCTACTGTCGAAGATGGGACAAGAGGTCACCATATAAGATGTAACTAACTAAAGGGTAAGGAATGTTGGAATCAATGAACATTGAGAGGGGGGGAGTTAGTGTTTTGCAATTCACAAATTTATTAAATTGATTATTAAACCACCAGATGCATAAGAATGAAAGTAAATTGCAAAAACATAAACCAATCAATCACAATACCATAGCACTAGAATTTTTATGTGGAAACCTGGAAAGGGAAAAACCATAGTGGGATTTAAACCCACAATATTATTATACTTTTATCAGGAGTATGATAATATTACAAAAGGGGAATACACTTGCATTCAAGCGCACTGCCTAGAGCTCACTGCTCAAATACAAAAGAGGGCTACAACCCGGAGGAAGGCTCGTTGCCTTACAAATGATTATATATGATTACAAGTATAACTAAATTAAATTATATAGCATCTACTAATGCCAAAAACCAATTCTAGTTAAGCTCAAACTAATTATCTTCCTCTATTATGATTATCTGCTTTGCTCTGTTGCACATGCACAGTCATATACCAAAGCACCAAAAGTGCAATCACACTCACAAAACTTCCCACAATCACTCATAAAATCTTTGCACACTCATGCCATGACCTAAAATGCTCAAACAAATCAGTCTTATATATCTGCACCACCAAAATAGATCAATTTGTTGGCATTTGATCATTTGTACTATATCGATAATGTGTGTTCGCTTGATGCAATCCGTACATGTTTGTTGTGCATAGTGATTAGATTTATGTATGATGACTATTTTGTATGTTGTCATTGATTGGCAACTATGTTTCTTTAAGTCATCTAAGTCCTACAGTTCAATCGGCTAGACTTAACTGATAAAGCAAAAACATTTTTTTATCAAAACCGATAATTAGGACTTCAATCGGTAAATGACAGACAGTGTTACATTCCAACAATCGGTACATGAAAATCATGAAGATTGAGATGATGTGGTTTTGCAGAAACAATGAAGATATGTTTGTGACTTCACGTGTTGAATTGATCAGGTGAATGGGATTTGTTTGACAAAACATATTAGTTGATGGAAACTTAACTAGTAGTGATGAAAATCACTCAGATTGGTAAAACGACACAAAATTAGATTTGTTATGTCAAAGGCCGACATAACTAAAGCATGCAATTCAAGATTGTCTAGATGCATTGAACCTTGGAAATTGTAATAAGGTTCTAAGCCGACCTTATGATAATTTTAATTGTGTGATGAGGTATGAAAAGATATTTATACATGAGCTTGATAGCATGATATATGATGAGCGAATTGTGTATTTCTGATAGTGCAAAGATCAAAGAAGTTGAGAGATGAAGTCTTTGTAATGTTGTAATATTCTGAAGTAGATCTTATCAAACACAAAAGGTGTTATACTAAGATCATTTGTACTTGTTGACTTCCTAGCAATTGCAACAAGAAAATCCTTTTACAAGGTCACTCCTAATAGGGTGCAGTAAGAACCTAATAGTTCTGATCATTAAATCCTCTTACCAGGTGACACATTAACTTGTGCTTTCAAATCCTCGTAACTTGGGTATCTCTTATCAGGGTTGGTCCTCACAGGCCTTATTGTATAGCTCTTAACCGGACTTAGACACTTTTAAGAGGGTGTGCCCCTAACCGGGTGTTGTAGACCTTAACCGGTCAGATCTCTATACTGTAGATAGTGGATCTTGTGGGTACTAACTCCCACCATGGTTTTTCCCATTTGGGTTTCCCATGTATAAACTCTTGTGTCATGTGGTTTATGCTTTGTGTGGTGATTGCATATTTGGTGTTATTTATTACATTTCTATTGAGTTTTAAATTGGTGAAATTGATATTTAGATTTATATTGTTCTTTTGGTCATTGATTCACCCCCTTCTCAATGCCTTATAAGTTCATCAATTGGTATCATAGCTTTACTTCCTTAAGGATTAACCGATTGCAAGGGATCTCTAACCCTAAGGCAAATATGGGTGAAGGAATGAGCTATAGAGAGATGGCTAAAGAACTTGTTGACACCAAGGATGAGCTAGAAACCCTAAGAGGCAAGTATAAGACATCAATAGTGTAATGTCACCAAAATATAAAGGTAGGTGAAAATGTGTGAATGAGAGATCAAGAGGAAAGCTACCCTTTCCCTCCAAGGAGAGATGAGAGTTTCACTACAGATTTCTGTTCAAACACTTTTCACGCATTACATTGGAAGAGGGGTGGAAATACATTAGATTCAACCTCAAAAGAAGAAGATGTAATTTTGAATGAAATGAGAATGATAATTTAATCCCCTCTTCTATTTGGAATGGAAAGGAATTGATTAAATTATGTATAGAGACTAAGTGAAAAAGTGACAAAGAACTGATTATAACTTGAGATTGGAGTGTGGGATGAAGTTGTGCACCTAGATCTAGTAGTAATATGTCGAGATGAAGCCGCCCTATGAATTTGAGGAAAATTTATCTGGACCATGCCGAAAGTGTACACAGTCCTCCGAAAAATCCCTGAAACGAAAAGGGTTTTTCCACCTCTGCAAATGAAGTCCAAAACCGAAATTACAACTGCACACCTACAACCTACACACAGAAAAGAGAGGAAAATGGGTTGAGATTAGGGGTTTTGGAATTAACCAAATGACGAAAGAAAGTACTTGCAAGTAAATGTAAATGAAATACTAAAATGTAAATCACCTCAAGGGAGGTTGTAGATAGAATTGCTTGTATTGGATTGAATGTTGGAATGAATCTCCTCTTCAATGGTTGAATCCTTGACTTGAATGCAACACATAGCCTTGAAGGGAGACTTTAGAATGCTCAATGCTGGGAAAGAATGCTTGAATGATCTTGAATGCTTGAATGCATGATCTCATGTATTTGTCTTATCACTTAACCAGAATCTACAAATGAGAGGGCAAATGCAACTTTTATACTTGTCAATTAGGGTTCATAAAACTGATTTTCATCACAGGTCGACATCGGGGAAGTTTTCTCGCTTATTGCACAAACTTCTATGCAAACTTCAGAAGGGTCTTGCCCCAAAATAGGGCAGGGATAGGGGTGCCACGCCTCTAAAGAAAAGGGCAGGACAAGGGCACCATGCCCCTGTCCTGGGGGGGACAGGGACGCCACATCCCTATCTTGTCGTTTTCTCTAGGGAAGAGTGCAGATTAGGTGATGCAGAGGGCAAGGGAGAAGCAGTTTTCGAGGCTTGAGCAGTCTCTGGTCTCCGATCAGGCTATGAGATTCAATTTCGCATGCGTGAGGACCCTAATGTGGTCAAAAATTGCTAGGATCGCAATTTTATGACACTAAAATAGCTAAAAGGAAGGAGTTGATCGAACAATTGTTGGAGATCTCTGACAAAAGCTCCTTAGATGAAGCGAACATTGATGCACTGGTTGAAGAAGTGGAGAAGATGAATGGTGAAAAGACTAACCTAAGGAGAGAACTTGAAGCACTTACAATCCGGATGAGTGAGGAACTTGAAGCTAGAAGAAAGACAGAAGATTGGATCCGAGATAAAGAGCATGAAATATTTAAGATCAAGCAAGAGAATGCAACTTTGTATGAGCATTGGCATGCAGAGAAAGAAGAAAAAGAAACATTATAGACAGATCTTGAAATGGCAATGTCTCTTAGAGAGACCCTCATGAAAACGAATGAAGATCTTACAAAGGAACTTGCTGAGACCAATAAGAAGCTTGATAAATTCAACAAGAGCTCCTCTAGGCTGGATGAACAAATTCAATCTCAAAGGATGGAAGGTGATACATCTGGGTTAGGATACAATACATCTGAGAAGGGAGAACCTTTTGGTACAAAGAGCAACATGCATGAAGGTAAAACTTATCCTAAGGCTCAGAAGCCTACGGTAAGAAATCTTACAAACCTGTTTGTTTTAACTTTCTTAAACCAGGACATACTCTTAATGTTTGTAAAAGCAAATCTGATGCTAATACTGGTTATAGACCTATTACTAAATATGTGCCTAGAAGATTTGAAGGATATTGTTATACATGCAATGTGTATGGGCATATATCAGTTGAATGCAGATATGGAGTAAACAATCCAACACCTCACATGATCCCAAGACCTATTGGTGACTAGAGAAGGAATTTCACTGACCAGAGGATCACGAATTGGCAAAGACCCTATGTTAACCATTCTAGTCCTTATGAGATGGAAAAGAGAGTTAATGTGATTTGTTCAGTCTGCAACAATTTTGGACATGTGGCATTGAACTATAGAAGAAGAACATGTAGAGGAAACTCAAGACCTTGGAGAGCATCTGGTATGGCATGCTATCATTGCAACAAACCAAGACACATTGCCAAGTTTTGTAGAACATAGAAGAACCAATCGATGAATCATCCTGCAGACCATAAAGGAAAGCATAAGGTTGATATTGAGGAAACCGGAGCTGAAATAAATAAGATCTAGAAGAATAAGAGTGATGACAAACCATCAGAGGAATCAGATTCTTCACCTATTATGGAGAATCCATCTCCGACAAATTAAGTTGTTTCTACAACTTGGGGTGAGCTTATTGTCAAATCTTGAGTTGAACCCCTAGATGATGTACTGTAAGTTGAATCTGCATATTCTGATGCATTTTGATGTTTTGATGTGTTTCTGAATCAAAATTGGTAAATATATTTGAATTTTTGCTACCGGTAATATGCTTTAGAGTTTGTTAAGGCGTTTTAGGGTTTTATCGGTAAATGCATTTATTGCAATAGTTAGAATGCAAATAAATAGAACTTTTTGAATTTCATTTGTCACTTTGCATCTTGAGGACTCTTGGCGAAGCGAGCAGAGCAGAGATAAGTTTGTGCAAGCAGCATTCTGATCATTTACCAGCATCAAAGGTGATCGAAGTGAATTTTGATTCAGTGATCAAGTATTGAAAGTTTTTTACTATTAGAAACTCTAGCACTGAAGAAGAAGAGGTATTTATCAGTAAATCTTACTCTTTTCTTTGAAGTTTTGCATATTGTAGTATGGATACTCTGCATCTAGTTGATGTTACTGAGAGAGAAATACCTGAATACAAACGACATCCATACAAGTCGAAGGAAATTGATCATATTGGTGCCCTATCTAGTGTATCGAATGGTGTTTTTCAAGTAGAGCATTTAAGATCCTTTTATCACTGCAAACTTGAAGATTTGGGAGTTTCGGTTATTTATGAGCAATACAGATCTCTGTGCAATGAATAGGGTAGATTGAAAGAACTATTCAGAAGCATAGCCGATAAAGGTTTTCATCATGTGATCAATTTTATTAATGATTTTGATGATGAGTTAGTGAGATTTGTTTTGAACTGCATTCATGATCAATTCATATGGTTGGATAGACCTCACAAAATCACTAAGGAAGCAATCCATGTTGTAACATGATTTTGCTCAACCGGTGAAGTACCATTGCTTAGGTCTTTACCTAAGAATGATGTTGAGAAGTTAACTGGATCTAGATGGGATAAAAGAGCCATGACCGTGAATGATATTAATGACCCCGCTGTGAGATTTGCATCTATGGTGATTGGCTATAGAATTTTCTATTCAAGTAGAATGAACAGTATACCGACAATAACCATTCACACTGCATACCGGATGATTAAAGAAAACGTGGACTATGACTTGACTGAAGCTCTAAGGAGTCAATTAGTGGCTAATTTGGAAGCAGTCAAGAAGGACAAAAGGCTGAGATTTAAGTTTGGACAACTTATCATGGGATTATTCTTTTATTTCCAAAACCTTTTCCCTGGTATCGGTGATGTACAATGGATAACTGGGACACCTGCCCTATTGCAGATGAAGAACAACATCAGGTTGCTAAAAAAAAAGTTTGATGATATTTCATGGGGATATTTTAAGAAATTTCAGAAGGAAATGCATGCAAGGGAACACATACCGGCAGAGGTAGTCAATCAGTATGAGGATTCTATCTGTTTTATGGTTGGCACAGATACATGCTTGATGGAATCTGTTGTTCCCAGGACCACATGGGTAATGCCCATGGGTTATGAAGTAGATAAAGATCTACTTGTTGCTTATGCTAATCACTGGTTAGCTCAACCAGTTGATACCACCGCTGAGAGGTTTGGAACCTACAAGGAGAAACTTCTTAAACTGCATTCTGAATTACAAAAATCGGTGATAGCAAAGAAAGTAAGAAAAGAGGTACATGCCTTTGATGAACAAGCCAGATTCACTAAAGAATAGATAGCTACAGCAAGAGACAAATATGAGGATCAACAAGGTGGACCCTCTAGTGTACCAACCGGTACCCCCACCAGTAAGACAAGAGCAACCAAAGCAGCTGAGAAGAAGAAAGAAAATGAACCTAAAGTGAAGCTTGCTGAATCTCAAAGAGGGAAACCCTCTAAAATACAATTCCGAAGGAAAGGTAAAACTGTTGAACCTCCTACTGTGCTTGCCCAAACCGGAAAAAGAAAGAAGGAGAAAGTTCACAAACCAGTGACTGATATTGAGGAAACAAAATCTAAAGAAGATAAGAGAGCACTAAGGTCAAGTGCTAAGAAGCAGAAGACTACTCGAAAAGGTAAAGCAACTACAAAAATATTGACACTTGAAGATTCTTTCACAAGAATGATTAGAATTATAAAGGATTATAATATTTACAGAGGTTTAAACATATTGTTTACTCATTTGTCTGGAAGTCAACGAAGGGAGATTAAAGATGCAGTCATCTTCAGTATGAACAAGTTTAGAAAATCCCTCATTGAATTACAAGAGCAAATTCTAGATTCCTTATATAATATGATTGATGCTAGGTGGCAAGGGGCAATTAGCCTTGATAAATAATTTATTGATTATACACTTAAGCACCTGCAACCAGAAGCAACTAAAGAGTAAATAGAACACATAAAGATGAATACAAAAACATTGTTCAGATCAAATAAGAGATTAATAAGAATGCTTGTCGGTGAGACCGAATCAGTTCAAAAGGAGACTGATATTTTGGTGAAAAAGGCTTTAGGTCTCATTCCCAAAGAAGAAGAGGAGAAACATGAAGTAATTGAGGATATTACTCCTGATATACTAAACTTTTAAGAACTTCTTCAAGGTGTAAAGATCACAGACTTTGAACTGGACAACAAGAATCTGCAAGATGATCCTATTGATATAGAACCGGTAGAGATAACAGTTGATGATACCAGTGATGCAGCTATTGTTGCTAACGTTGCTGATAATGTAGAATTTTTTGAAGTTGATGTATAGATGATGGATACTCAACAAGAATGGGTTGAGAACAAAGGTGAAGAGAAAGAAGCAGACAAAAGCTCAGCTGAGCAACTGATGTATGCATAGTCTACTGTTACTTAGACTAAATCGCCAGTTATGTTAATGCAGATGTAAATATTAGTGTTGCTACTAATGATAGTTAGAATGATAAGGGTGAATAAAAGAAGGTAGATGAAGTACTAGTAAAGGAACAAGTTGTTGAAATCCGCAACCAGTCAAAGACACCACAAAGGGAGATGAGTTAGAAAAAGAAAAGGAGGAAGAGAAGAAAACAAAGGAAGAAAGGCCAGAGAAAAAGGAGAAGACAGATAATAAGGATCAAGAGAAGAAGAATAAAACAATGGTTGTTGATGATGATGATGACTCAATCAGCATAAAAGCTCCAATAGACATGGATAATTTGAGCGCATTTAATTTAATTGAGATTGCAATTGCAATGCAATCCCAGGCACAAAAAGAAAAGAATAAGGGAAAAACAAAAGGAAGCGGAGACTATACGAACTACTATTGATATTTCATCAAGTCTCCTACTAGAGACTAACATAGAACATTTGGTTACCCCTACTGCCAAACTTGGACGGCTAGTTGTTAGTGTCGGTGAACAACTTAATCCCTTGAAAAAGCTACATACATTTATGTTGCAAAGGACTACAAGAAAAAAAGGGGAGAACTGTTAATGGCTGAGATAGATAAAGGCAAAGTAGCCCTAACAATTAATAAAGACTTATTGAAGACTGGATTGGAAATTGGCTGTAAGATTTTGGCGAATATTTCCCAATTTTCACTATTTTGTGCAGACTTGAGAAAGAAGGGAACTGATATTGAGAAGGAAATACAAAATTTGAGTGCAACTTTCATACCAGTACAAGACTTAGGGATTACTTTTGGTAAAAAGGTTGTTGATCTGCAACAACAGTTAGAACTTTGTGAACATGAACAGGTGAAGCGGACTAGATCACTGAAAGAACTCCAGATTCAACTACTTTCGAAAGTAGATATTCTACAAAGAGAATTCAAGGAGTCAGAGGCAATTTTGGCTACTCCTGAGATGAGTACAGTTGATGCTATGGAGGAGTTTGCAACTCAAATCTTGACACATGTTGAGATTACCGAGACACTGTTGGAAACATGGGACATTGATCTTAAGAAGTTGAAGTGTAATTACAGTGATGTTTTCTTGAGAATTGCATTATAAAGACTTCAACACTTTTATTTTTATATATACATACAGTTTTTGTTAACACATTTTGATGTAATGTATGTATTTTACTTCTTTATTTGGAATTGTTGTCAAAGGGGGAGTAGAAATAGTTAAGAATCAAAATTTTGTATGTACTGTTAAGGGGGAGTAATGATTTCATTTTTGTAATGGCATGTAATTGCTAAGGGGGAGTGTATGTCATGTAGTCAATTTTTGTTGCACACTTGGTTGACAAAATTTTCCTAAGTGTTTCCATCAATGCCAAAGGGGGAGATTGTTGGCATTTGATCATTTGCACCATACCGATAATTTGTGTTTGCTTGATGCAACTGGTATATGTCTTTTGTGCATAGTGATTAGGTTTATGTATGATGAATATTTTGTATGTTGTCATTGATTGACAACTATGTTTCTTTAAATCATCTAAGTCCTACAGTTCAACCAGCTAGACTTAACCAATAAAGCAAAAATAATTTTTATTAGAACCGGTAATTAGGACTTCAATCGGTAAACGATAGATAGTGTTACATTCTGACAACCTGTACATAAAAATCATGAAGATTGAAATGGTGTGGTTTTGCAGCAGCATTGAAGACTGTCAGATGAAGATATGTTTGTGACCACACATGTTGAATCGATCAGGTGAACGAGATTTGTTTGACAAAATAGATTAGTTGATGGAGACTTAACCGGTAGTGATGAAAATAACTCAGATCGGTAAAATGACACAAAATTGGATTTGTTATTGCGTCGACTTGAATTTCATCATCAAAATGCTACCTGCAACATGTTAGTTTCACAAAATACAAAGGAAATGCTACAGGAAATCCAAACTCAACCAATGAAACTACATGAAATACATATAAAATAAAAATACTATTATTACCTTCATGATTTATGTCTCATTGTGTCCTAACTCCACTGTTCCTGGTTGCAGATGGTGTGCTCTCAAACAAGCACTGATAGCTTCCAAGATGGCATATGAAGAATGGACTGATAACTGGTAGTTAACTGATACTATGATATGCAATGCTCAATGACTATACTAAATGATTATGCTATTTGCTTCAAGATTAAAACTCATGGATGCATAAGTTTTCACAAATGATTAGCTTTGAAAACCCACTTGAAGACTAACTCTCTCTCAACTCAAACTCTTGATTTTATAGACTTTGAGAGGATAAGATGATGTGGCTCAAATCAACGGTCATGATCAGATCTGCAGATTTGGATGGTTGTGAGCAAAGGTGAAGGTTGAGAGAAAGGGGGAAGGAGAAGACAAGTGTCACTCATCTCACCTTGACTAGGTTGCTGACTGAGGGAATCTAGGGATGGTTGGAGAAGATTTAGGCATGAGACGACAAGTGGGCTCAAGTCCTTCCTAAGATGTAGGGATGTTGGAGAGAGTATAGAAGAAGGTTATGAAATATGTGTTACACAATATTTCATTAATTTTGGAAGTTGAAGATAAATGATGAATTAATATTTAAGAAATATTAGTTTCCTTAGCCACATGATGGATGAGTTGGAAAAGGGAAGATGAAGTGGAGATGGAAGGATGAGTTGGAAAAGAGATTAAATAATTTAGAAATTATTTAATATTTGAGACTATAGGATAGAAGAATAATCATTAAATATTATATATTCAAATGATTGAAGGAAATAATTAAATATTTAGACATTCAATTAATTGATTAGAAGAATAATTAATTATTAGATATTTAATTAATTAGAGGAATAGGATAGATGAATTAATTAATAAAATATTTCAATTAAATTAATTAATAGAAAGACAAAATGAATTAAATAAATTAACCTTTTCAAGTTAACTATTTAATAGAAGAATTATTATTAAATAAATATAAAATAATTATTTAATTTCTCATAGCCAATTTTATGTGTATACAGTTATGTCAAAGGCCGACATAACTAAAGTGTGCAATGCAAGATTGTCTAGATGCATTGAACCTTGGAAATTGTACTAAGGTTCTAAGTCGACCTTATGATAATTTTAATTGTGTGATGAGGTATGAAAAGATATTTATACATGAGCTTGATAGCATGATATATGATGAGCGAATTGTGTATTTCTGATAGTGCGATGTATTTCTGATAGTGCAAAGATCAGAGAAGTTGAGAGATGAAGTCTTTGTAATGTTGTAATGTTCTAAAGCAGATCTTATCAGATACAAAAGGTGTTATGCTGAGATCATTTATACTTGTTGACTTCCTAACAGTTGTAGTAAGAAAATCGTTTTACAAGGTCACTCCTAATAGGGTGCAGTCAAATCCTAACACTTCTGATCATTAAATCCTCTTACCAAGTGACACATTAACTTGTGTTTGCAAATCTCAGTAACTTGGGTAGCTCCTAGTAGGGCTGGTCCTCAAAGGCCTTATTGCATAGCTCTTAACTGTGCTTAGACACTTTTAACAGGGTGTGCCCCTAACCAGGTGATGTAGACCTTAACTGGTCAAATCTCTATACTGCAGATAGTGGATCTTGTGGGTACTAACTCCCACCATGGTTTTTCCCATTTGGGTTTTCCACATATAAACTTGTGTCATGTGGTTTATGCTTTGTGTGATGATTGCATATTTGGTGTTATTTCTTACATGTATATTGAGTTTTAAATTGGTGAAATTGATATTCACATTTCTATTGTTCTTACTTGTCACTGATTCACTCCCCCCTTTCAGTGCCTCATAAGTTCATCACAATTTCCATGTCGGCTTCCAAAAACTGCACAACACGTAACATGAAACGTGTACCAACAAGTCGGCTCAATTCGTCCACAAATCCATATGCGAACCTAAACAAGATGATAACAAGTTTCTCACGTGTCAACACAATTACCTCGAACTCATCAACAACCACCGAACTCATCCCATAGATTCCAAATCACACATTACACCAAGAATAGCTCCATTCTTCCTAAATTACCAAATACCAGACCTTCAATCTCGCTCATGAATCAACACCAGATACTAGGATTACTTAGAGTAAGCTACCTCGAACTTCGAATCATCTACCTCTATTACCACAAACAAAGTTATCCAGCCAAAATCAAGATCTACACACTATACTCATACTCTGTCGGATACTGTATTCCACCTTCCAGACTTATGCCTAATGAATAATGCAACTTCCGGTAAATCAAATCTACGCATACCAGATGTAATTTCTGAACTGAGTTGCCATTAATGACAACTGCTAAGCATCTCTCATGCATCAATCTTCACTGGAACATTGTCTCTTTCCAACAAGGAAACACTAACCTACTAACATGTGTCCATCATGTACATTGCTTATGTGATTCTTTGATGAGTTTTTTTTTTCTTTATGAATGCTTAGTGCTTAGGATGGATGGTTATGATGACATCAAATTGTTGATAGATTTATCTATTTCATATACACACTATCTGTAGCTTGCATTATTTATCAATTTTGATATAATATTTCATATTCTTACTTTGCTTTAATTTCATTACTTATGTATGAATGTTAAATTTTATCTTTATGTTAATGATAATTTATACTCATTTGTATAAATGTATATTTGACATTAATATGATTTAATTGTGATAGTTTAATTAAGGTTAGGACTAGCGAGTCCTTACACCTACCATCATTGGAGTTTTTATTTATTGTGATTAATTTGTTTTGTGTGATTGTAAGCTAAGAAACAAGGAATCGGTGTTTGAAAACAAATGTCTAAACTATTTGTATTTTGCATGATATCATCATGAAAGCTTTTTGAATGGCAATGTTAGGAAATAATGCTTTAACCCACATACATTTAATCCATTTCCTACATAACTCATGAGAGAGAAACATGCATACAAGATTACTAAATCACCATTGTGCAAATATCAAATAGACAAGCCACAAGATAACACAAGATATACCATGGGAAAATCCTCACGAGGGAAAAACCAAGCCTCCAAAAACATCCATACTCCATCAAAAGCAAATACAGAGTTACAAAGTATACCTTCAAACCATCAAGCCCTCCAATGCATTCCCATGTGTCCAAGGATGAATCCTCACATCCCATGCCATGCTCCACAAATACAATCCTCCAAAGGATTCAATACAATGACAACTCAAGCCACCAACCAACCTTAACTACTAAACAAGTGTTTTCTTTTGTAAACAAAAGCTCACACAAATACAACTAGTGGTAAAGTAAAACAATGTGCCACAAAAGCATGTGCTAACTAACCCCTTGACCCACTTTAATGTTGGGTACTAAGTTTTCTCTTTTTAATTATCCTTCCCCAATATTAAATAATTACAATATAATATTACAATGTTAGAATACAACATCATAGTAGCTCCATAAATATTCCAAAGAAATCTCTACATGTTACACGTTCGTGTCCAACATCACATGATAAATAAAATATGACAATTATGAACATTATTAAGCAAGGTGTACAACACCTATTTCCAAGGGTACGAAGCCCACAAGCACACCATCCCAACCTTCACAAAGTAGTTTTAACCACTTGATACGATGGCACAATCCCAACTTCATCCCTTAGGATATTGGTGTGTTGTACTCAACAAGACTTGATCCCTGGTGGGCTCATTTGGAGTCATTCAACTTCACGAATTGACCAAAGGCCCCCCACCGCTCCCCCCCTTGCACACACACATATATGTATACATGTTTGTATGCACACGCACACACACACACACACATATATGTATACATGTTTGTATGCACACGCACACACACACACACACACACATATATGTATACATGTTTGTATGCACGCACACACACACACACACACACACCTTCAAAAGAAAGTTTTAGACTTGCATTGCTTGTTTTTAATTTATTATTTTGCATATATTTATTTGGAGTCTAATAGATATAATAATGGAGAAGAGCTAAAAGAATATAATAAATGCATTAGTTGTGAACAATTTAGATTTAAAGCAAGACGTAAGATATTGACATTAGAATATTTATGTATCCATATTCTACTATTTTCTTATATTTTATTGTGTACAATAAACTTTTTAGTTTTTGTAATAGGACAAACATATAAGATAAAACTCTGTTGCTAGATTTTGTTGAAAGAGATTTTTTAATTTAATTGTTAAAAGTGATATAATACAAGTACATAAAATATACAATTTATATCTAAATTTATAAAATATTTTATATAAAATAAAAAATCTATTATAATTTTGTTAATTAATGCATAATTTTTAAAAAAATTGTGTTTCTTTTTTGTTAGGTTAGCATTTTTGTTGTTAGTTTTTTATTTACTATTGTCTTCTTGTTGATTTTTTTGTTATTTTTGGTTTTGTCAATTTGTGTCTTGGTAGTTAGTTTTGTAGTATGTTGGTTGGTTTTGTTGTGTTTATGCTTCTTCTTTTTTTGCATGATTAATTGGTGTATGTATTTCTTAATTGCTATTTTAGCTTTTTTTTTCGTCAATTGCCTTCTTTGTTTCTTCTTTTTGTAATATGTTGGTTTGTTGTGTTGTGTTTATGCTTCTTTTTCTTTTTTGAATTGTTAGATGGTGTATGTATTTCTTAATTGCTATTCTAGCTTTGTTTTTAGTCAATTGCCTTCTTTGTTTCTTCTTTTTAACATTTGCTTTTGTTCCTTACTTTAATCTGTCCCGTTTTGTCTCCTCCTGGCCCTACCCCTCTCTTTTTTTAATCACCTTGATTTACTGTTATTTTCATTTCACTTTTCAAGCTTTCTCATCCCAATGATGGATCATGATCTGAAATGTTGATAAAAAAAATTGTTCACAATCAAATCTAAAAACAACAATAGATATCATTATAGATTGTAAAAATCTAATAATTTTTAAATAAAATGTACTCAAAAACTAATTTAGATAATAATAACAATTACTATTTGCGTAAAAGATCTATTTCAACTCAGTACTGTCCCTGTCCCTGTCCCTGTCCCTTCACTTTGATCGATCTATCATAACTCTAAATCAATCATAAATTTCATCGAAACTAATTTTAGTAGAGAATCCACTTATTTTTTAACAAATAATCTATTAAATAAATAAACCACCAGTTTATGAAACACTGCGGTCAGTGTGACTAGAAAGTACACTGTTGAATTCTTACAATCATGTGATAAAATGACAATGACATTATATAAAATCTTCATCCCAATCCATATAAACCCTACAAATCTATTTTGACTGAAATTGTGAGATTGGCTTGCATTGTCTGCACAGAACTGTTACTTCTTTTGGGACTCGATTTCCTGTGTTTAATTTGGGCGGCATAGCAGAGAGAACAAGTTGAGTGCAGCATCAGGTAATTTACTGCATCTAAATCAAATTTGAAGCGACTAGAATGCTCCTACCACGATTGGGTTTTGTTGTTTATTGTGACTAATTTGTTTGGTGTGATTGTAAGCTAAGAAACAAGGAATCGGTGTTTGAAAACAAATATCTGATGAGCTGTTAATAATTTGTACGATTTCATCTTGAAAGCTTTTTGAATGGCAGGAAACTTTAAACTAACTTAGGTTTTTCTATGGGGAATGAAAAAGCAGCAGGTGAAATTCTTCCACCCTGCACAGAATAGAATTTACAGCAAGAATAAAGAGATGGAGATGTTTGATGGGAGTTCCCACTTCTTCAAAGTCATGGTCGGAGACTTTGCCCACTGTTTGGTAACTCTAATGCCAATATATCCTTTTATATTATTTGCATGCATTGTTGAAAGCTCATTTTATATGGGTTTTGTTTACTGCAGTCTATTCCTCCTGCCTTTGCTCGAAAACTTAGAAGTGAGATTGGAAATGGACAGAATGGGGTTTTGCAAGGTCCAAAGGGCATGCGATGGAAGGTCAAAATATGGTGTGTAGACACTAAAATTGTGTTTTTTGGCGCGGGTTGGGAAATTTTTGTATATCAAAATGCAATAGAGTTTGGGGATTTTCTAGTATTTAAATACATCTGTGGGAAGTATTTCAGAGTTCGGATATTTGGGAAAAATGGATGTGAAAAAGACATCCCTAATTTTCTTTCTGCGAAGATTCAAAACAAATGTGATTCACAGAAGAGAAGCCGTGATCTTTCTAGTACTATTCTGAGGAGTTCTGATCACTTGATGAACAAAAAATTGTCTGCTGATTTGAAAAGTAAATCAACAGCAGACATCCCTATTTTTCATTCTGCGAATATTCAGAATGATTGTGATTCGCAGAAGAGAAGCCCTGATCTTTTTAGGAGTTCTGATCGCTTGATGAAAACCAAATTGCCTGTTGATTTGAAAAGAAAATCAACAGCAGACGCCGCTGTAAATGAAGTGAAAAAACCCAAGCTTTCTTCTAAAAGTAAGTGAAAGCTTTGCTTCAACGAAAAATTGAAGTCTTTCGAAACTTGTGTCTCCCAAAGTATGGGAAACTTTAAACTTAACCATTTGAATAACCACGAATTTTGATTTGCATGCAGGTCATCCTTCCGAGAGTCCTGAACATTTCCATCCATCTCTTACCGAAAAGGAACGTCAGATAGTGAAATCGGCGAAGACAAAAACTGAAAAGAAGGGAGGGATACAATGTCATTATGTTTCTAGCAGACGACCTGTTAACGCAACAGAAAAGAAAAAGGCCCTGGAGGCTGCTATATCTTTCGTATCAGAAAAACCCTTTGGCTTAGTAATTATGAGCGCACCAATGGTATACCGAATGTTTAGGATTGTAAGGTTCCCTGACCTCTCTCTATGCCTGCTTGTATTTACAAATACTCATTAGATCTGGGGTGATATTCAACAATCTCTATTATAGTGCAGTCTCCTATACTCTGGAAATCTGCATTCTGACAGTTTGACAGAGGTTTAAGTAGCCAATCTATTGCAGTTTATAGGATATTTTAGGCTTCTGTATATTTTTACATGTTTTTGAATAATAGGGTTTGGATGGTTCTTAATAAGTTAATGTTGCTCAGTTTTTATGAAAATTTGTGCAGAGAGCATCAAACGTATTTATAGATAAAGTCAAATTACCAAGGAAAAGAACAGAAGTGACTCTTGTGGATCCTAAAAAAAGGCAATGGCCTGTACGATTCCTTGGAGATAACCCTAAACCTGCCTTGATTGGTGGATGGAGACATTTTTCAATTGCCAATAATCTTGAGGAAGGAGATGCCTGCATTTTTGAGCGGATAGATGATAGCAAAGACAAAATTAAACTTAATGTGCATATTTTCCCTGTTGTCAAAGAGTGTAGTCCTTACAAGTATATTAAAGGAAGTAAAAGGAATGATGGCCTTCCATCAACTACAAATAAGAAAATACAAGTCTTAAACAATGATTTTGCAACCAATTCACTTGGACCTGAAAAGGGAAAATGTGTGAAACAAGAAATAGAACAGCTGCAAGGGGAGAAGGGAAAACCTAGTAATGGAAGCAAATTTATTGATCTGGATAAACCTTCCATTTCAGAAAGGAAAGCAGGTTGTAGGCGTAGCCTGAGATTAGCACAAGCATGTCATTTGTCGAAGTGTCCAAAGAAAGAGCCGTGGAATGACATGAATGTGGTGATATTGTCATAAAGTGACTACTTCTCTAGATGATGCGAATGGCAAAGAAGAAGACTTGATGATTCTGAGGGATGGCAATGATGCTCTGAATTAGTGCTAGAATCTGTGCCATGGTAAACTGAACAGAAGGTTTTATACTTGGTATAATTTCACATAAATGTACTTTTCATAGGAAATTCTTCACTATTTGCTCTTGTATTAAAAATTTCCATTTTAACTAAACATTTCTCTCATTTTATTAGTCTGACATGCATAGAGTGATCGAATACAAGATATATCAAAATTTGGCATTTCATCTTCTATTTTTTAGGCTTGCAATTAAAAGTAAAGACAGCTTTTGTAGTGGCAGTCTGCATTCCTTTAATAAGGCGTAGTCTACATAAAAAAGAATCAGGAGCGCCCCTAGTTCATTATCCATAGTTTCAGTAGTAGTTGTGTTTGTTAATCAATAATGATCACGTGTTGCTCGCTCAAAGGGAAATGGTGCGTATCTGTAATCTGGTTTAGTTTTAAATTTTTCTTTAGTTTCTGCAATATAGAAAAATAGGATCTTGTAATATTGAGATATCAATGAACTTTTCATGTTTTTCTAAAATGTATTGATAGTTGGATGATGAATGCTTACCCTCCCCTGACCTGTAATTTTCTCCCGTTTGAAGAAACTCTGTTTTGAAAGGGAATAAAAAGAGATTGTATTTTTGCATCAATAATTTCCCATTGTTGACTAGAATCAGAGCATTGAAATTGGAAATTTCATCAGTCATTATCTCCACTTTGTTAATGACAGTCACTGGTATTCCTTTCTCTTTATTATTCTTTGCTTATAAAATCTCCCACTTTTCTGTAAGTTTTGTTTCAATTTGTAAATTCTCATGCCTGCATGCAGCAGCACATTTCAAATAAGGTCTGTTGCAAGAAAAATAGCACTTTCTTGAGATTTTTTTTGACTCCCACCCAAATTCCTGTACCTGACCTTGAGTACATATAACCCTGGGAACTATCAAGGTTTTCTTATTCTTCTTTGGCATATGTTGTGTCATTTTCATTTATGGAGTAACTGAGATCAAATGAACCAAATGGCAATGGACGACCAACACAGATCAATTCTAGAGGCCATGCAGTGCTCAAAAGAGTAGGGCAATAGCAGATTTACAATGGAGGAAAAGGCATGGTAAGTATGGCAATATCCATGGGAATCTGTCAGTTTTAGACCGAAAAAATGAGTTTGAATAGATAATATATTGCAGCTGCTCTTAGAAATGTGGAAATTTTAATATTTCTTACTTGCAGTTGTAATTTTAGAAAACCTTGTCAATCTGCTTTTCTGTATTCTGAGTGGAAGCTTTGTGTTCACAATTCAAGGAATTATTTCAAATATGTAGTGACAACATTTTTTGAAATAATTTTGTTTGAATAAATTGCTTGAGTGATGTAATGCAAATTTACTTTCTGAAGCAATTCTTACTGGTTCAAAAATAACAATTAACATCTTCACAATTCAATCATTTTGCTCTTTGATAGCATTCAATTATTCTAATGATGGATCATGAAATATGATCTGAAACATTGATGCAAAAATTACCACACAATCTAATCTAGAAACAACTCTTCCAAATCATCACTACTGTCTAACGGAATTTTGTAGATCTGCAGTATATCATGTGTAATATATCAAATGCCAATTCAGCTATTTCAATCATTTGAGGTGTATGCATTCTTTAATATTTCATAATGTATTGAAAGAACCATGAAAAACTTGAACCGACCCTAAAGCACTGTTCAGAAAGGAAAGCAGAAAATATGTCCAAATGATTACTTGAAGCAGCTTTGTTGAGATCTAAATATTTTCACTCTAGTCACATAGCAAAAACAGGCACATCTAGTATGTTGGTTAGCAATCTATGATAATGTACTCATTTTTAAAATTACAATGGAGCTTCACCCCTCCTTTGATTTTAAAAAGGCCTTACTCTTTAAAATCAATTCCTCTTTGACCACTTAATGGTATTTGAGATGTTTGGAATTGATTTGAAAATAATTTTGTAAGCTTTAATTGAAATCTATGATAGAATGTATCGATTGAGACTTTTATATTTAGGCTTGGTAGTGAACTATGAGGCATGCTACTTTCATAAACCAATATCCTATTTTCTAAAAAAAATTATTTATAATGAATGGTATTTGTCAAAAATGTCTAATTTCGAATTGAATTGTTGTTAGAAAATTATTAGAATAGATATAAATAATATTACTCTGAAGAACTAAAACCTTCATTCCAAAATTTGATCTCAATGTGATACAAGAGGATTTTAACTTATGATCACTTTCAAGAAAGAAAAATATAGTCTTAAAAATAATCACAATTTTATTACATATTAAAGTGGATGAGAGGTTCATTTTATGATTGACTACTCATTACATCTAAATATGAAATAAACCAAATCTTTTTTATGCATATAAATTAGATGTCTCCAATATTATATATAAATAAATAAGCAATTGTGATCAAGAGGGCCTAAATATAGACCTCATTAGAAGCAAGAAAACACTAAAAAATTATGCATAAAATGGGACTTGATTTATTAAACTAATGATATAATGTACAAAGTAATGTGAAAATAAGTCGTGGTGATTAATAAAAAAACTTGATATTAGAATATATTATCAAACTTGAAATCTTTGTTTAATCAATGCTAATTTATTGAAATTGATAATTTTAAATTTAATGTGTCTATATGAAACCCAAATTTATAAATCTTGTGTACCTAGATTGTGTTGGGTACATTGTGTGTATGCTAAAATTCATCATTAATTCAACTAGAAACAAAGGGAAATCACGAATCCCTATCTAATCAAAGAATTATAAACAAAACCAATGAAATAACACAATCAAACAATAGGAATATGAAATCTATCAATAAAAAACTCCCTATTCCATGATCGAATGTAGCTTCCATTGTTTTTCTGCTTCTTTGTGGTATGATGGCTCTTGGATTTCACGCTGACAACTTACAAATGACACAAAGATTCAAAGTTTGTGATTGTTCTGTCATCGTGATTGTTGAAAATGGAGATTGAATGCTCAATTTATAGATTTTTGGAGAGGATTGATTGAAAGGTAGAACAGATTGATCAAGAGGTGGAACTCAAGTGAGTTCACATGTTGATTGATAGTTGAACTGTTGATTTGGATGTGGAACTCAATTGATTGAATAGATTAATTGAGTTAACTAATTGAGTTTAAAGTTGATTGAAATATGAAAAAGAATGATTGGAGGATATTTGATTGAAATAGTTAACTGATTGAAAAAAACAAAGCGGAAGATAGAAATAGGAATTGAAAATATACTAATTTAATTAATTAATTTAGCATGTGCTTGCACTTTGATTTAGATTTTCAATTTAATCTTTGCATGAAATTTAATTCAAATATTGAATTTATTTTAAATTCAATTTGTCATTTGAGTATATTTAGAACTTGACTTTGGAATTCAATTTGATTTTTGAAATCATGCACATATATTTGAAATTAGATGAAATTGGAAGAATTAATGAAATTAAATGAAATTAGAAGAATTAATGAAATTTGAATTTGAATTAGAGGAATATGAAATTAAATGAAATTACAATTTGGGGATTTGGAAATGGAATTTGAAGAATTAATTAGTTAATTAAATAATTTAAAGAAACTATTTAATTATTTAGAAATTGAATTTAATTAAATAATAAAGATTATTTAAATTAAAGGATTTAATATTTAATTAATATTTAGAAAAGGGGTTATTGATTAATTGATTAGAAGATAGAAATAGAGAATGAATTTATTTAAATAATTGTGGGATTAATAATCACAATTAATCATTAGAAAATTATTTAAACGATTAAATGATGATATAATTGAAATAGAATAATTAATAAGATTATGAAGAAATATGAAATTAGAAGAATAAGATTAATTAATTAAATTAAATAATTATTTAATTAATTTAGACGAATAATTAGTACATGATTAATGAGACATTTTTAGGTGTCTACACATTGATTCAAATATTATTTTTAAAAAGATTAGTTATCATCTCTAGAACTTCTATATATTCAATACTAATGCAATAGTATATAAAGGACGAAAACTAGTGAATTCTAAATAAATTTTATACAAAAATTACTTCTTCCAATAATAAAATTTATCGCTTTTCCAAAAGAAAGTTCAATTAACTTGTATTATTTGTTTTTTTTTACTATGGATTGAAATATATTTATTAGTTTTTGTCATTGCATTCTATTTCTTCCATTAGTTCAACCAATCATTGCATAGAATTAAACTTTTAAACAAAAATCTATAATCTATGTTTAATTTTTTATTTAAATGATTGTAAAAATGTTGTTATTCTTTTCTTTTTATTGGTTCATATTGAAACGGTTAGTGCAACATTACTACTATTGTATAAGTCATAAATTTTAACCTTATATTCTACTAAATGCATATATAATGCCAACAAACTTGAAAGGTATTGTTATATATTCTATTAAATGTGAATATAATTGAATTGAATTTAGAACCATGTATGTTTCAATGTGCATTATTTTTGTCTTCGTAGCCTTGATTTTTATATTATTTTTATTTCATTTAATTTATTGATTCAAATGTCAATAATATTAAATGCTTGAATAACATTATTACTATTGTATACACAAGTACTCAAAGCAACACAATAATATCCCTCCTATAAACTTGTCAAATCTTGGTGGGGTTTGATTTTCGTCAAGAATTTTTTGTTGTTCCATCTCCTTACAACCAATTGTCATTATCAAATGAGAATGTGTGTGAATTTATTCTTCTAATATAAGAATTTTATGCATAGAGCGCATAAGTAAAAGATAAAATATATATTCCTCCTCCTAAGCCAACAAAACATAATTACAAAATTAGATATAAATGTCAAATAGAAATAGTGTAAACTAGATTTATTCTTTAGGAGCACTAATTAAAGCTTGAGACTAACTCAAACAATCACACGATTAGTGGGAACCTCATGCAATGTGTCTCTTGTTCAATATTTGATTGAATGAATTTCATTTTCTGTATTTTATTTGAATCTATTAAATATTTATTTGGTTTTTCATTGTATTTTTTTTTATTCTTTTACATATATTTATGTTGAGTATAGTAGGTATATTGGTGGATGAGAATTCAAAAAATGAAATAAATGCATGATTGTGAGCAATTTAGATTAAAAAGATAGACAGATTATTGACATTTGAATACTTATTTATCCATATTATACTATTTTCTTATATCTTATTGTGTGTACAATCCAATTTTTAATTTTGTTATAGGACAAATAGATAAGATGAAACATTCTAGTACTTGTACTTGCTAGACTTTGCTGAAAGAGATTTTTTGGTTTACCTCTTAAAAGTGATATGTTACAAGTATATAAAATATTAAATTGTACAATTCATATCAAGATTTATAAAGATTTTATGTAATATAGAAAAAAATAATCTATTATGTTTATTAATAATTACATTCCAAGTTTTCAAAATTCCATCATAACAATTTAAATATATATTTAAAAATGTCAATGAATGAATATTCAAAAATTGACAGTAATAAAACATAACATAGATTTTGTCTAAACACTAAAATAGATAATAACAATTACTCTTTGAGTAATAGATTTATTTTTAACTACGTATTGTCACTATCATTCACGTGAGACACTGAAGCATTTACAAGGGCAATACAATATCAACTTTTAGAGCACCCTTTCACAAGACCTGAGATCTAGGAAGAGCTTAATAACAGTGCACCATATGATGAGTACTTTTTCACTTCAATGTGGAATGGCATGATGTGATCTCTTATTGGCCTTTCCAACATTGAACCATTTAGTGATGGTCTGATTATCTAGGGATAGTATGCAATTCCAGTGTTAGAGAGCTTTCAGTGAGCAATGTCTATGCAACAAACTAAAAAGAATTGTCAAGGCAATTTTTTGAAATTTATTAAATAGATTAAAAATAAATCTATAAGCAAACTAAAAATCATTAACAAGATAGTGTTTTGACATTTATTAAATAGATTAAAAAATAGATCATAGTGTATTTTGATTTTTAATCTATTTAATAAATGTCAAAAAATGTCTTATCAGTGTTTTTTAGTTTGTTGCATACACAATTCTCTTTTAGTGATAGGATACCTTTGCAGTTATAGGGTGCTTTTAGTGACATAGGTCTTCATGGGTAGTATGCATTTCTAGAGTGCTTTCAATGATACTATGCCTTTGCAGTTATAGGGTGCTTTTAGTGATAGAGGTCTTAATGACTGATGGGTAGTATGCATTTCCAATGTTAGAGTGCTTTCGATGGTAGTATGTCTTTTCAATTATAAATGCATTCAGTGATAGAGGTCTTAATGATTGATGGGTAGTTTGCATTTATAGTGTTAGAGTTATTTCAATGATAGTATGCCTTTACAAGGTGCTTTTAGTGATAGAAGTCTTAATGACTGATGGGAAACACTGCAATCAATGTGACCAGAAAGTACACAATTGAATCCATACAATCATGTCACAAGGTGACAACGAAATTATATAAAATCTTCATCCTACTCTATTAAAACCCTACAATGTATTCAGATGGAAAATGTGAGTTTGGCTTGCATTGCCTACACAGAATTGTTGACTTCTTCTGGGACTTAATTTTCCTATGTTGCATTTTGGGCAGCAAAGCAAAGAGAATGAGTTGTGTGAAGCATCAAGTAATTTATTACATCTGAATCATATTTGAAGCAATTAAAATTCTCCTACCACCATTTGATTTTTTGTTTATTGTGACTAATTTGTTTTGTGTGATTGTAAAATAAGAAACAAGGAATCAATGCTTGAAAACAAATATCTGAACCATTTGTATTTTGTTTGATATCATCATGAAATCTTTTTTAATGGAAATGTTAAAAATAATTCTTTAAACCCACATGCATTTAATCAATTTCCTACATTACTCATGAGAGAAAAACATGTATACAAGCTTACGAAATCACAATTGTGCAAAGATCAAATAGGAAAGCCACAAGATAACACAAGATATACCTTGGGAAAACCCTCATGAGGGAAAAAATCAGGACCGGGGCACCTATCTCCCTGGTCCTCTTAATCAGGACTCAAATTTGGTCCTCACAACCATCACCTCAAGCAAGTGGGAAATTTGATCTCATGTCGACCTACTCTAAAAATTCAACTAATTTTTCAGGCAGTCAAGTATATAAGGACCTCTACCCCTCTCATTTTAAAACCTAATCTAACAATTCTATGATCTCAACTACACTCTAGAGAATTCAATTCAAGTGAGAAAGCAATCAAGCATTCATCAAGCATTGGAGAAGAAGTGAAGTCAAGTTCAAGCATTCAAGATGGCATCCATTATCAACTTCCTACGAAGACATTCTACAAGGCATCCTAAAACCCTTGCATGAGGATCCAAACAAACTTTATCAAGTTATACATATCAATTTAAAGCATTTCATTTCACATCTAGTTTTTTCCTCAAAAGGAAAGCATCTTGTTGTATTTTCCATTTCAATTATTATCCCAATTTCCAGGTTAATTCCTAAACTAGAGTTTCCCAAGACAAACCCTATCCACAACTATTTTCCTCTCTTTATGTGTGCAAGTAATCAACTTAGGAGTCGTACTTAGAGATTTTGATAGAGTTGAAGTGACAAACAGGTTCAGCTTTTGATGAAGCAAAATTCAGAGGACTGGGCGAATCTCTGCTACCTAGTCCCAAAAAATTAGGCCAAACTTTTGGGTACATGTTCTAAATATCTTCTTCTTCCTATATCCCTATTTTTAGCTCTGTTGGATATCTTTAGCAATTTGTTTTCATCATTTTACTTCAAATACTTGTGCTAAATTCAAACTTTACACTTCCAATTGCATGTTCAACTCAAACAAAAGGGGAATAAGACTTCAATTAGCATTCAAACCTCTTCCTAATAGAATTTAGGTTGGATCTATTGTCTTTATCCTCCTTTTAATGTGATGCATGTGAGAGTTAGGTCATTTCCTAGATTACAAATCATAACTCATGAAACCCTAATTTTCCATCCATTACATTTTGGTGAACCCGACTTCTTTCATGCTAGTTTATGATATATTGTCTCAAATCTGATTTGTATGCACTTTAACAGTAATCTAACTTGCACTCATAAGTCATATTTATAATTGAATTACATAAATTTAGTGGTTACTTTCATAAAAACGCTTATTTATTATTCTAAAAATGACATGATTTGCACAATTTTTTAATTGTGTTTTCAAATCTGATTATTATGACATGTTCTATTTATATTTAGATGCATATAATATCCAATATCATAATTCACATTGTTTACTTTATTGGATAATCAATCATATTTACAAAGAATTGTATTGCTTAATCATAGTTTTCAATCTTTGCATCCAAATTTTCTTCCTTTGTGCATGAGTTTTGTTACCCTTAGTCCTACATAACATATTTCAATGAGAAGAAGTTGTCGACTTAAGGCTTCCCAAGGCTTAAATAATAATGATATGGAGCCTTAGTTGGATAACTTATTCCATGTAAATTTTGGTGCTTCCTTTAATCCAACAAATAACATCACTTATCCCCAATCTCCTCATACTTCTCATAATGTGGATGAAACACTAACTAGGGTTACTATTGACCACTTGGAGAATATTGATAATTAATTTAAGAATCTTCAACAATGGATGAGTCAACAATACTTAGATAGTGAAGTTGTCCCCTCAATTGAAGGATTGAAAAGAATGTTGCAAAATGATAAGATAGACTTGTGGATTTGTTGTGTGGCCTTGCTCATACTGTTACTAATATTATGCCAATCAAAACTTGTGTCAAAGTTATTGGTTACTCCCAACCCACCAGCCAAGTTAACCATTCCATTCCTATGCCTACATCCTTGCATAGTGTGCCTACATTTACATCTTCTATCATGACTACTTCCACACAAAATGTTAATCCTATAAATGTTAGTCATGGGGGAAATCCTATTAATCAATATTCTTACATACCTCCTTCTATGAGTCTTCCATTTGTGTCACAACCATCTCCCATACCAACATACAACAATGTTCCCCCTCATTATTCTCAACCTCCACCTACATACAACAATGTTACTCTTCCATTACAATCCATTATGTCCAATTTCAATCCACCCACAAAAGAAACCATTAATAATCTAGCTCAAACTATTACATCATTATGTTGGCAATTTGGAGGAATTGATTATGTGTTGCATTGATGTTTTGTCATTGATGTCAACACTAGTTGCTTTGGTTGTTTATCGGTATCCGATTGGTCTCGGTAGGATGTTTGATTTCAGGTTGATTAGATCATGTTGATCGAGTATACTCTTGTATACTTTGTTCTGTGGAATTCATTTGGATTGGTTATTCATGTGTTCCTAATGTGTATCACATTTAGTTGGTTCGGGATTTGATGACCCGGAAGCTATCACTTGTTCTAATAAGTATTTTAGTTATTGGTGAGGGTTTCACCGACAGAGCTTTGTTGAAGATCTTTTGATATTATGCATAAGTGGTGTCGGTATGGTTTCTAGTAGGGATTCAGGATGGTGATGATTATCATGTTCATGTTCCAGTTGATCGGTGGCGTTGCAATTAGCACCAGACCTATTCTATTCTAGGTTATGCTATCTAGGTTATGGACTGGTTTTTGTAACATGTTGGGGAATGTTCCTAATGTGTTACCGACAGGATTTATGGGGTTTAAATTGTTTTTGGTCTTTGGCCAACTTGGTTGATCATTAGATTGCGGGTTTAAGTTATGAAATTATTGTATTATCTTTTAGGTGGCCGACCTAATTGTTTAGGTATCGGGTTGGTATAAATATGATGTAATATCTCTTTGTAGATCATAGAAGATAATGTATGGTATGGGATGATGTGAACAAGGTTGTAATAATTCATGCAAAGGATCTGGTCGATCATAGGTGATCGAGTTGGATTTGTGGAAGAGGTTTTAGGCCTTCGGTATTGAGCTTAACTTGAACTATAATCAGGTATGGGAGGTGTTATACTTGCAGTTCAATCTTCATTCCAGATTGTTGTCTAATGTTTTCTATAGTTAGTGAGACTCCTTTTGTAATGAGCAATGTGCTCTAGGTCGTTGGCCTTTCTGCATGTGCAAGCCCCTTATTGTAATATTTATTCATCTGATCAGTGGATAGATATTGTGGGTCTCCAATCCCACCATGGTTTTTCCTCTTTGAGGTTTTCCACGTATAAATCTATGCTGTTATGGTGTTTATCTTTGTGGTTTCATTATTTCTTATTGTTATATGCTTTTATGTTTACCAGTTGTTGAGTTGTTGTATTAATAAGGTTAAATTTCTCCATTCCGATTGAACACTGATTCACCCTTCCCCCCCCTCTTAGTGTTCTTGGATCCCAACAATTGGTATAAGAGCTATTATTCATTCTGGATTGATGTGATGATGCTACTACTCTGGGGGAGTAGTTAGTCTTGTGATTTAGTGGTTTATGATTTTGCTTTGATATTTATGTAAGATTTCTGGCATGGATGTCAAGGGGGGAGATATATTCATGTGAAAAATTAAGGAGTTATATACATTAAGGGGAGAGATAATTATGTGTAATATAGAGCTTAACAAAGATATTAGTCTATGGGGGAGATTATTGGAGGAACGAAATTTCAGAATGGTTGTATCTCATTGGGGGAGTTTGGCTCTTTCAGAACCTCATTGTCATGTCATGTTGTGGGATATTGTTGGTTGTCTTCCAATGGGGGAAAATTGTTTGGCATTTCTTGGCACTTGGATGTTTTTCACATCTAGTGTTGCCATCAATGCCAAAGGAGAAGATTGTTGGCAATTTGGAGGAATTGATTATGTGTTGCATTGATGTTTTGTCATTGATGTCAACACTAGTTGCTTTAGTTGTTTACCAGTATCCGATAGGTCCCGGTACGATGTTTGGTTTCTGGTTGGTTAGATCATGTTGATCCAATATACTTTGGTATGCTTTGGTCTATGGAATTGGTTTGGATTGGTTATTCATGTGTTCCTAATGTGTATCACATTCAGTTGGTTCAGGATTTCATGATCTGGAAGCTATTACTTGTTCTAGTAAGCCTTTTGGTTATCGATGAGGGTTTCATTGATAGAGCTTTATTGAAGATCTTTTGATATTATGCATAAGTGGTGTTGGTGCGGCTTCTGGTAGGGATTCAGGATGTTGATGATTGTCATGTTCGTGTTCCAGTTGATCAGTGGTGTTGCAGTTAGCACCAGACATATTCTATTCTAGGTTATGTTATCTAGGTTATGGACCGGTTTCTATAACGTGTTGGAGGATGTTCCTGATGCATTACCAGTGGGATTTATGGATTGGTTTACATTGTTTTTCTGTCTTTGGCCAACTTGGTTGATCATTAGATTGCGGGTTTAAGTTATGAATTTATTGTATTATCTTTTAGGTGGCTGACCTAATTGTTTAGGTATCGGATTGGTATCTAATTGTTTAGATCTCTTTGTAGATCATAGGAGATAATGTATGGTATGGGATGATGCGAACAATGTTGTAATCATTCATGCAGAGGATCTGGTCAATCATAAGTGATCAAGTTGGATTTGTGGAAGAGGTTTTAGGCCTTCGATATTGAGCTTAACTGGAACTATACTCGGGCATGGGAGATGCTATACTTGCAGTTCAATATTCATTCTAGATTGTTGTCTGATGTTTTCTGTAGTTAGTGAGACTCCTTTTGTGATGAGCAGTGTGCTCTAGGCCGTTGGTCTTCCTGCATGTGCAAGCCCCTTATTGTAATATTTATTCATCTGATCAGTGGATAGATATTGAGGGTCTCCAATCCCATCATGTTTTTCCTCTTTGAGCTTTTCCATGTATAAATGTATGGTGTTATGATGTTTATCTTTGTGATTGAATTATAAGTGATCAAGTTGGATTTGTGGAAGAGGTTTTAGGCCTTCGATATTGAGCTTAACTGGAACTATACTCGGGCATGGGAGATGTTATACTTGCAGTTCAATATTCATTTTGGATTGTTGTCTGATGTTTTCTGTAGTTAGTGAGACTCCTTTTGTGATGAGCAGTGTGCTCTAGGCCGTTGGTCTTCCTGCATGTGCAAGCCCCTTATTGTAATATTTATTCATCTGATCAGTGGATAGATATTGAGGGTCTCCAATCCCACCATGTTTTTCCTCTTTGAGCTTTTCCATGTATAAATCTATGGTGTTATGATGTTTATCTTTGTGGTTGAATTATTGTTTATTGTTATATGCTTTTATGTTTGCCGATTGTTGAGTTGTTGTATCACTAAGGTTAAATTTCTCCATTCTGGTAGAACACTAATTCACCCCCCCCCCCCCCCCCCCTCCCCTTCTCAGTGTTCTTGGATCCCAACACATTACAATATTAATTGGCTTCCATAACTCAATCCAAATTCAATGTTCCCATGTTTGATGTAGCAAGTCCACTATTTGATGACATTGTCCCTGCAATTCCCTTTAAGCATATGGAAGTTCCTCAATTGGAGTTGTACAATGGAAAAAGTGACCCCTTGACTCATGTGAAGACATTTCAAACTTTGTGCAGTGATTTTTCTCAAGACCAAAGACTTATGGCTAAACTATTTATTAGAACCTTTAGAGATAAAGCCTTGCAATGGTATTGTTCTTTGTCTCCTTATTCTATTACTTCTTTTCAACAATTTCAAAATAGCATTGGTCCTAAAATTACTTTGATTTATTGTAAGCAAGGAGTTAAAAAGAAAGTGATTGGTTTTATTGGTAGATATAAATGCATTTGCATTCACAAATTTCTTATACAATGCCCGGTCATGATGTTCAAATAATTTTTATTGCCAATTTATAAAAAGATATTAGAGATAAGATTATATTTTATGAGTTTACTTATATTATGCAATTGTGTAGTACTTCGTAATTATCGGCTTCAAGTGAGTCAATTTAAAGCATCCTCTTCAAAGGCTCTGGTAGATAAGAATGAGAGTTCTCAACAATCATTTATGAAGCTCAAACCAAACAAAGGTTTCATAAAGATAATTGAAAACATTAACATTCAACTGGTAGCCATGACATCGGGTGTGGCCCCTTTATCCAAATACTTTAGAAAATAATTAACTCCTATTTCTAAGTCTCTGCATAGTATAATGTTGAGGTCGATTAATGCTAATGTATTGCAACTTCCTCGCATCAAACCAATTGAAAATTATAAACCTTTGTCATCTTACCATGATCCTAAAGCTTTTTGTCATTATCACCATCAACCTGGCCATGATACTAAGAAATGTTATCAATTGAGAAATAAGTTTCAATACTTTATTAATAACAATATTCTATTTGTAGCTAGTTTCAATGACAAAAAGAATAAATCCATAGCTCCTCCTAATCAAAACCTCCAAATCTTTACCAATTTGTTGCCTTCTCATTCTAGCAATGTTGTTGAGTCTAAGTCTCTTGATTTTTCTCGTAATGACCTTGGCATATAATCTAATAATGTTTGGAACCTTGTTAACAAACCTACACCTCCAAAAGACTTTTGTATTACTTTTGATCCTAATGAGACTATTGTTGCACCTGATGGCCCATTATATATCACTGCAAAGATCAAAGACAAACTCTCACAAGGGGTGCTCATTGATCCAATGTGTATGGTGAATGTGAATTTAAGAACATCTTTACACTCAATAGTTGCATCAAGTAATATATGATAAATATGATGTTATGGTTAAGGTGTATGATGGTTTCTCTTGCCCTACTATTGGTTCTATTACCCTTCTTGTTTTGGTTGGTACTAAGTACTTAGATATCGCCTTTGCTATTATTCTTACACCAGTTCAGTTACATGTGAAGTTGGGACATCCTTGGTTCTATTCCATGAAAGTTGTCCCTTCTACAATTCATAAATATTTAAAATTCTCATAATGGTACTATTATAATAATTAATCATAGCCTTTACCAACCACTGTCAAGCGTGGAAATTTCACTCCCAATTAATTTTGGCATAAACAGCTTGAGCCTCTTAAGCCTCAAACTAACATCCTTCCTTTTCTTATCTTGTCAAAAATGGAAGAATGAGATGATAGTGGCCTAAAGTAAGCCTAGAGACCCTACACCCATGGATATTCCTCCTCCTCATAATGTACCTAGTAATCTTCTTACTCCTTCTACTCCTCCTATATATGCCTCAGTCCTGCCTCCTACATATTGATGATGCTTTGATGCACTATCCAGCACAAAACAAAGTATTGAATACTCTATCCTCTCTTGAGTAAAGACACTCAAATGTTGAAGATTCACATAAGGATCATTTGAGATGACTCCAAGGCTCTCTTATGTCAGGTCTTGACTTGTCGGATAGCTTCAGTGGTATTGATGTGATTTGTTGTACCTGCGAGGGGACTTATGTTGAACACCTGAATGCCTGAATGATGCTGGAACATGAGATTTCACTTAACTTGATTAAAAAAAGAAAGAAAAAGGCATGAGGGTTGAGAAGGCTAGTCTAACTCTAGGAATATAGGAGCAATGGATGATCTTTGATGAAACTCTAACTAAGTCTTGCTTCGACATGCAACGACGTCTCCACAAGGCTAGTGTGATCTTCTAAGGATAGGTTATGATTTTAAAATTATCACCACAAGCATAGATACCATCATGTTGATGCATATCAATGAAGAAGTGATAATTGAAGTTAAACTTCGCTAATATGGATCCAATTGACTACGCAAGGTACTTTACCATCGGCAAGGTGTTAGTAGTATGGATGTGTGAATTTCACCATTGATCACACATAGTTCTTCCATTCATCTAAATAGCTTGAAATCAAATTGAGAAGTATAGAGACCATGCAAATTGTTGAATCAACATATAGAATTCACCATTTCTTCAATTCAATGAAGTTTACATGTCTTTTGCAACAATATCTTGGCAACAATCTTTGCCTTCTCTTTCTACTCTACTCTAAAATGCTATCTACTATTGAGCTACTAACTATTAACCTTACAAATGAAGAAGTGAGGGATTTTACAGTGCCCTCATTTACATTTCAGTGGCTCGGATCGATTTGAGATCAATGGCCAAGATTACAAGATAAAAACCCTAGTTAGGGTTTGTTGAACCCATTACAAAGCATTTAATGCTTGACCAATGATATGATTACATTTGAGGGGACACATGTCCTTCTTAGAAAATTCAACCAATAGATGACGACAATCGGTACATCGAACTTTGTGCCCATTTGGTAATCTTCTTCTTTGTTAGGTTCATCGAATCTAGACGCCTTCTCGTGAAGTGATGTGATTGGTTGTATTGATGACTAGATGCCACCTTTGCTAGCTCAATCTTTGTAACTCATCACAAGTTGTAGACGAATGAGGCATATCTCTTGATACTCAACATCGCTCTTGATGTAAATCGATCTTCTAACTTTGATTAACTCTTCTAAAACTTGCCTGGTCTCGATCACCTGCATTCACGAGCTTTCATCTAGCTATACTGACAAAGATTCTTGGATTTCCGAAGGAAATTAAAGATTGTAAAAATTTCATCCACCTTGATTGCTTGATGTTGATGCCATCCTTTGAACAACTTGATTGCTTGCATCCTCATGCTGATAATATCCCTTGCATTCGATGTCATCTTTTACCTGCAAGAGATGTTCAAATTAGTTTTGTGAAATGATAGTTGATTGCAAACAACCTAATTGTCTAGGCTAGGATTCATAACCCTTGATTAAAACATACTCACCTAACCCTTAATATGAAAGTTAAATGATCACCATCACTAATAATGAATCTTTATGAATGCTCAAAGATTATCAAAATGTACTATGTAAACAATCTTGTGATGAAAATCGATAAATGACAAAGAATACCAGCATTAGAATAAGGTCTGATATGACAGAATTAATCTGTCTCAGACCTGCAAAACCAATTCAAAATGAGCAGGTAATCAATTGTTTGGATGTATAATTATCCCTTTTCAAGGTCTTGGTGGTATTGAATTGGGAGTATGTCAAGTTATAGGTGCAAGATCACTGATAGCTTCCAGATTCGGTGTTGATCAAAGATGATTTCGCTTAGACTAGATTCACTGTTATCTAACCATCCCAATATCGCCTCCTTCACTAGAAATTTTGCTAATCAAACACCATGCATTCACAGCATCAAAGCTGCTGCCTTGCTTTAATTTGGAAATCGGTGTCAAAAGGAATGCATTCACTTTAAAGTGTTTGATCAAAATGTGTATCGCTGGAAATCAAATGAGTACAATTCACCGTGTTGTGACTGCAAATTTGGGCGCAACTTGGGTTAAAATTATACGCCAAAGGTATTCGTTGTAGCTTCTGCAATTTAACCTGAGCCAGTATGACATCAAATAATTGCAAAATCGCCATCTTAGATAGCAAAATTCACTCCATTTTGACACAAATTATTGCTAAATGAAGACCAGCTACTGATTTCTCTTGATTAAGATCAAAATCGTGACAATAAATGGATGGATTCTCTGACAAATTCGCTGTCCTAAAATAAACGATACCGCCACCCTTTCTTCAAATGAACTTGTTGTGGTTGACTGATACAAAACAGTGACAAACTCGCCACCCTAATGAATGAATTCGCTGCTAATAAGAGTGATTTGCTAATTGAAATGAGATGAGTTTGATGTGCTTTGATAACCCTTTAGCCGTTGTTGGAATATGAATCGCCCATCCCTCAATTCGCTGGTATCTTCTTTTGCAAAGTCGAAATCGTTGATATCAAACGGAGTCGCAGTATGCAAAAGTTGAAATTGTCGTGTCTAAGACTGAAATCGCTCCTCAAACCTAATCAAGATTTGATCAATGATGTATCGATTTGATGTGTGCAGTTCGATCATTAAAATTAGAAGCAAATCGATCACAAATTGATCAAACGAAGTGATCAATTTGATGCTTATAGCAATCAATAAATCATCTAAATGTTTCAATTGGGATAATACAGTTCGATCGCCTCTATTTAATATCAATTTACAATTTTAAATGACATTATTGATACTTCAAATCTCTGGGCATTTCTATTTAATGTCATTCGATCGAATCATGATGCCTTTTAAAATTTCCAAGTTGAATTTGTTACTCTTGATTGCCCTTGGGAAAAAAAAAAGGGTGACATCATCAAAGGCATGTTGATAAACCATTGACATATTTTTATTAATAATGCTATCATGCCTCATCTGCATAATGTTCAGTGAAATTTATGATGTGTACAGCCACATAATGACTTGGCATCAACTTACCTAGCATTCTTGCACGAGACTCTATTGTGGACTTCAAATGTTTTGAAATCCCATTTTATATTTTGGCTTCTTAAGTGGTAAAAGAAAAAGAATAAACAACAGTGTTTTATTTTGTTGCACAAACCCTAGAAGGTGACGCCATGGGTAATTTGGAGGCTATAACAGTGATTTTTCTATTTATTTTTACAGAGCAGTAAAAAATTGTAAAATATTTTTCTCTTTTGTAAAAAGAGATGAGCAGGAATAAAGAGTTTAATGGTTCTCTTTTTTATGGTCATGTAACTATTTTTTAAGGTAACAAAAGTTTTACAAGTGTTTTATATGCTATAAACAAGAGATTCGTTGTTCATACGGATTTCAGTTTTGTGAGTGTGAAGAGAAAAAAAAAAGACAGGGAAAACTGTGCATTACTTGCTGTGATCAGAGAAAAAGATTGAAAGGGTTTTTCATTGCATATTCTGAAAACTCTGTTTTCAGAAGTTCAGTGTGAATTTGATTTTGGAAATCAAGGGTAGAAAGGATTCTTGTATTTCATACAAATAACAGAGTATACAGAGTATGTGATTTCTCTGCACTTTATAGCAGTATATTTGTAAAAGGAAATTGTTTCAATTGTATTCTTATAATCTCAAAGTTGCACAAGTATATTTCTGCAATTATGATGTTATTAGAGTAACAAAATATAAACTGCTTTTGTAAAAATCTGCCCTACTCAGATAACTTTATGGTTGCAAGAACACTGCAATTATAAAGGTATTTGGGTTTCAGATTCATGATATTGATTGCAACAGGGGTTGGTACTCCTTGAAGATAGTGTACAAAGTTAGTGCTCATTGATATAATAAAAAGGATCTTTACGAGTGGTTTTTCTACCCCAAGAGGGTTTTCCACTAATGAAATATTTGTGTCATGAGTCAAAAGTTTTCCATTAGTTTCATGCTCTGATATGTTGGATTATTTTATTTGTTTTGCATTGTGCTAATTCATACAATTGTAGTTTTATATCTGCAAGTTCCATGTTACTGTGTCATTTATAAAATTAAATGTTATTTACTTCATTTTTGAAATTTCAACTTTGTTGATTTAAAGGCATTCTTTTCAGTTCATTAGTTTGATCATATCAGTATGTATACTTAAGAGAAACTATTTTGTTATGTTTGGTTTACACTCAACAAGGTTCTCTGTCAAAACTTCTTGGGTGAGTTAAGTTCTTAGACCTAATTCAACACCCCCCCCCCCCCCCCCCCGTCTTAGAGTCAATTCACTTCCAACAGAATTGCCACCTTGATCGATTAATGTACTCACCTCATTCATTGAATATTTCTTAGTTGATCATTTGTGTTGAGTTTTTCTCTAAGTCATCCAATTTATGGCTACCTTGCAATTATCTCTCAAAGGCAAGCTTTCTTTATTAAATATATCGCAACCACCCATTTGCAATTTTATATCGAACTTCAAACCACTTAATTGAATGCTTCACACTTGCTTTGTGATTTTCGAATTTGAAAATTTGCAATGAATACGTTCTAAAGTTGCATCATAGAAAACTCCAATTTTGGGATCAATTACCCAAGCATTTCCATTGTACACGCTCTTGTTTCTCATTCACCACCTTTCATTCATCAACTCGAACTTGTCTTGCTCAGCGTGCAAACAGATATTAAATTTTGAGCGACTTTACATTGCTAGGATCAATGATGAGCAATGCACCAAGAGTGCAATGCTCTCGAAAAACAGTGCTAAAATAGTAACAATCTGAATAGGCACTGCTTAAAAGCAATAATGACACAAAAAAGCACCGCTTAAAAGCAGAAGTGACATGAGGTGGCACTACTTAAAAGCAGCAGCGGCACTGTTGTTAAGCAACAATGGCATTGTTTAGAAGCAGCAGTGGCACTGCTGAGAGGCAACAATGCTACTGAAAGGCAAGTGCTGCTTATTTTCATGCCTTGGCCAAAATTTTATGATATGATTTTTTATTTTTTTTTTGATTTTTTAAAATTTTAAATTTTTATGTATTTTTGAATTTTGAATTTTTTGTATTTTTGGAGTTTTTTTTTTGTATTTTTTAATGTTTTGATTTTTTTTGGTTTTTTTATTTTAAAAGACACTAACTTTAAATCAATACACCTTATTCTACAACTATGCTAAGAAAAAGAGGGGTCCCCATTTGCAATGGGGCAATGTGTGATTACATCACAACACTATGTATCCTACAAAGGAAAGTGCTTGGCATCAAATCTCTCTCAACCTATTGGGGTTTCATCCATTCCTCCCCCTATAAGGGAAGAAAAGAAGCCTATGTCCATTGATCCTCAACCTTCACAAGTCTTGACTAAAAGTAAAAGGAATCATTGTGTGATAGAACGTTGATGAAGACATTGTGCTAAGGCTTGTGAGCTTGCTTCCGAAACCATTTCCTCCCGAAAGACATTAAATGTTGACTTGGTCCCATTTCCTCAACCTTCACCTAACCTTAGGCAGGAAGTTCAACTCAAATCACCTAAATTAAAAATGCTTAAGAAAAATGATGGTTTTTCTTCTTTTCATGTTAAAGATCCTATTTTTATTAATCTAATGAGATGGATGGTGATAATGTTGTTAATGCTAAAAATGTTGATTCTAATAATTTTGATGATATGTATGAACTTGTTCAAACTAATCATATCTTCACATTTTTCAAAAGCATTAACCCTAGCTCCTAGTGACAAACAAAGTGATTCATCCTTAAAGCATGGTCCTTGTTTGGAATATATAGTGGCTCCATATAATGTACTCAAAGTGGCTCCTCTTGCATATTGTCCACCATGTTGGCATATTGGCATAACTGATGGAGATAATGTTGTACCGGTAAAGGATGTTGAATTAAAGGATTGTTGATGTTGATATATTGATAGACTGTTGGTGATGATATAATTATGATAAGTTATTTGTGTTGTCATTGATGGCAACCATGTTTGTTTATGTTTGGTATATCATCTAAGTTATCTAAGTTTACCCTAACCAGTAATGAATTGAGTTGGCTAGCAAAATTGCTAAGTTGCAATGAATCGGTAAGCAGGAATAGTGAAGGAGATGGTTGTGGTAGAGTTCCATGTTGAGTTAGGCGTTGTGGTTTGGAATGTATGCTTATGACACTATACTAAGTTTATAACTAGAACTGCATCATATTTGGAGAACCGGAAGTCATGTTTGTAATTGACTGTTGTATATTCAGTGTAGGTTTTGAGAACTGGTATCAAGATCTTTGACCAGTGATGTTTTATCGTTTGGTGAAGAATCTTATCATGTTTATTACTTAGTGGTAACGTGTCAGAAACTGTGTGTGATAATAATATTTCATTTAAGCGCATACAAGGATCAAATTTCTTGGGAAATAGCGAAGTGCTTAGCAGAATGTGTTAAGGGTTTGACAACTTATTAGATTGATGTGCGGTGATGTGTTACGATCATTTAATGACTATAATTGTCTTGAAATTTGTTGTAATGATCTATATGATGATCTATAAATGATTTGTAATAATCTAATATGATCTATGATGTAAATTCATTGTATCTTGTTGATGAGTTAGGGTTATGAAACCGACCTAGTTGAAAAGTGTATTTAGGTAGAGTTTGAGAAGGTTTAGTGTGTCGGTGATCAAAGAAGGAGAGTGTGTCAAACCAAATTGAGATGTTTGCATGTGTGGAGTAGATTTGAGCTGAAATGGATCTGTACTAGCAAGCAGAGAGTGCATTGATCAGGTCATTTATCTGTTGTTTTCTAACAATTGCAGCAGTATTTAAATCCCTTAACTGGGTAGGTCCTAACAGGCCTAATCTTGTAAATCCCTTAACCGAGTGGCTCATTAACTTGGGTTTATATCCTTTAGCATGGTTACTCCTAATAGGGTGGAGCTCCTAACAGAGTCGAGGTTAAAATACCTTCACCAGGTGACTCCTAACAGGCTCTGCTCTTAACCAGGCATTATTGTAAAGCTCCTAACCGGGCTAGGCCTTTAACAGGGTGCATTCCAAAAGAGTGCAAATATTTTGTGGGTACCAATTTCCACTGTGATTTTTCCCATTTGGGTTTCCATGTGAAAATTTGTGTGTTCATGTTGTGGATGGATTGTTGAGCTATTCATTTGATGTCCTTACTATATTTTCTTAATGATGAACACTTAATTTGCTACCGATATTAGTTTGGTAAATCTATTTTGGAGACTGTTTGATCAGTTATCGGTACTGGTTATGAAATTTTTTTAGTGAAGTGTTTTCAAATTGGTGAAAGATTTCAATTTATTGTTATCACTTATTCACCCCCCCCCCCCCCCTCTCAGTAATAACTAGATCCTCACAATAGCAATTGGTATCAAAGCACTAGGTCCTCTTTGTGCAAAAGATTAACCGCTTGAGGTAAAGATTCTTGAGGATGATATGGGGTAAGGTTCAATGAGTAAACGAGAGATTTCACAAAAGCTTGCAGAATCTAAAGAAGCATGATGAACTAAAGGTCAAGTATAAAGCTTCATTGTCTAAGAGAAGAGAGTTGGCTGAGTAGTTGATGGAATTCACTGAAAGTAGTTCCTCTGATGAAGCAAACATTGATGCCTTGGTTAATAAGGTGGAAAAGTTGAACGATGATAAGACAAATCTAAGAAGAGAGCTTAAAGCCCTTACCATTAGGATGAGTCAAGAGTTGGAAGCCAGAAGGACAACTTAAGACACAGTAAAAGATAAGGAGCATGAGATCTTAAAGCTAAACCAGAAGATTAGTACCTTGCCTGCACAACTTCATGAGAAAAAAGAAGAAAAAGAGGAAATACAAGCTGATCTAGACATGGCTATGTCTCTCAAAGAAAATATTACAAAGAAGATTGAAGATCTTACTAAGGAGTTGGTTGATGCTAATGAGATACTAACTAAATTCAACAAAGAGTATTGTTATGCTTGATGAGTAGATTTAGTCACAAAGGCAGTCAAGAGATACACATGGCTCGGGATTCACAACCTTTGAATAAGGAGAGCCATCTAGTATCAAGGACATCATGCATAAAGCCAAATCTGCACCTAAGACAAAAAAGAAGAACACCGGTAAGAGAACCTACAAACCAGTATGTTTTAACTATCATAAGGTAGGTCATACTGCTAATGTTTGTAGAAGTAGATCCAGTACTTATGATGGATATAGATCTAATATATATGAAGGATATAAGCCTAGAACTTTTAATGGATATTTCTTTCATTGCAACAGTATGGGCATAGAGCTATTGAGTGCAGGTCAGGAGTGAACAATCTGAGATCCTACATGGGTTAGAGGTCTAATGGTGAATGGAAAAGATCATACAATGACCGGAGGAACCCTACTTGGCAGAGACCTTATGTGGTCTAGTCCACATGAAATGGAGAATAGATGGATTGTGACATGTTCAATCTGTCACAACTTTGGTTATGTTGCTATGAATTGTTGAAGAAGAACTGGTAGAGGCAATGTTGGACCCTGGAGAGCATCTGGAATGACATATTTCCATTGTCATAAACCGGGACACCTTGCAAAGTTTTGTAGAGACAGAATGAACAAACCTATTAATCAATCTGTTGATCAGAAAGGAAAGAAGAAAGTTGATGTTGAAGAAACCAGAAGTGAGATAAACAAGATATGGAAGAAGAGAAGTGAGGAGGTATCATCTGAGGACTCCAATTCTTCACCTAGTGTGGAGAATCCTTCACCGGTAAACTAAACAATGATGAAGCTTAGGGGGAACATATTATCAAATCCATTTCTGGGCCCCCTATATGGTGTGCAGTAAGTCAAATCTGCATATTTTGATGAGATTTGATATTGTGAAGTTTTATTTTGAATTGGTTACATATTAAACCAGTAAATTGAATATGATATGTGTGTCAATATCAAGTTTTAGATTTGAACAGTGATTAGGGTATGTTCAATTGGTATGATAAAAGGTAAATAAAAAGTATTTTGTAGTCTCATGTTTAGCATTTTTTAGAGCACATCTAGAGAGTAATAAAAATATTTAAGAAATTTTGATTGCTACTTTGGTGAGATTGATAGTTGATTGTGAAGATTGTGGAAGAGTATTCAGACCAAAAACCCTAGCTGCGATGAATATGATGATATCAGCAAATTTGATGCATTGAGGAACAAAAGCTAGTGATTATTGAACCAGAGATTCAGATTGATGCTAAGAAAAATAGTGTGGTGGATACTGCTCAACCAGTAGAAGATGAAGAAGATGAAGAACAAGAAGAGGTTATTGCACCAGAATCGGTTATACCTAGATATGTGAAGTTAAATCATTCTGAAGATCAAATAATAGGTGACAAGAATGTTGGAGTGCAGACTAGAAGAAATATCAGAGAAAGTGCTTGTCTGATTTCCACAATTGAACTGAAGATAGTGAGAGAAGCTCTTAAGGATGATGATGATCAGATTGAGAAAAACAACTCTTGGTCACTTGTTCCTAGACCTGATGATAAAAATATGATTGGTACAAAGTGGGTATTTAGAAACAAGCCGAATGAAGATGGTGAAGTTAGAAACAAGGCAAGACTAGTTTGAAAAGGGTATGCACAAGAAGAAGGTGAAGATTATGGAGAGACCTTTGCACTAGTTGCTAGGCTTGAAGGAGTTAGAATGCTACTTGCATTTGCAGCCTTTAAAGGTTTTAAAGTTTACCAAATGGGTGTAAAGTTAGCATTTCTGAATGGATATTCATGAAGAAGAGGTGTATATTGAACAATCGGATGGGTTTGCATTGACAGAAGATAAGGATATGGTATGCAAACTGCATAAATCTTTATATTGATTAAAGAAAGCACCAAGGGCATGGTTTGAAAGACTTCATGCACATCTGCTAAAGATAGGATTTCAAAGAACCAGCGAGGACAACAATATTTATTTGAAGACTGAAGGAGACAAGATGTTGATTGTAGAAGTATTTGTTGATGACATCATATTTGGAGGAAATGATGATATGAGTATGACTTTTGTAGATGAGATGAAGGAAGAGTTTGAGATGTCTATGATAGGTGAGATAAAAAAAATTCATTGGTTTGCAAGTACAACAGATGAAAGGTATTTTTATCAGTTAGTCTAAGTATGTGAAGGAAGTGTTAAAGACCTTTGGAATGGAAGATTGTAAACCAGTTGGAACACCTATGGTTACAGGTTGCACATTATCAAAAGAAGATGATTCACCCTCAGTGGATGAGAAGGAATACAAATCCATGATTGGGAAATTGCATTATATTGTTCATAGTAGACCGAATATTTCCCATGCAGTTGGTTTAGTAGCAATATTTCAGAAGAGCCATAAGGAGACACATATGACAGCAGTGAAGAGAATATTCAGATATCTTAGAGGGACAGTTGACTATGGATTATGGTATCCATACAGAGAAAAAATTTCTTTGCAAGTATTCACTGATGTTGATTGGGTAGGAAATGTAGATGACCGGAAGAGCACAATCGGTGGTGCATTCTTTCTAGGTGGTAGACTGGTATCTTGGACCAGTAAGAAACAAACTTGTATTTCTCAGTCTACAGCAGAAGAAAAATATGTGGCTATATCCATAAATTGTACATAATCTATATGGATGAGACATACCTTGGAAGGATTCAAGAAGGATATGATAGAACCGGTGATCATATATTATGATAACACTAGTGCTATAAACATTTCAAAAAAGAACCCGATATTGCATGCTAGGACTAAAAATATTGAATTGAAGTATCACTTTCTGAGAGAAAGAGTGCAGAAAAATAAAGTGAGACTAGAGCATGTGTCAAGTAAGGAGCAGTTGGCTGACATATTTACCAAGCCATTACCTAAGGCTACCTTTGAATATCTCAGAGGTAAGTTAGGGGTTATACCTCTACCCAAGGTCAACTAAGAAGATGTGGAAGCATCAATCTAGTGGACTTATTGAATATCTTTCACTGTGGATTTATGAGATGTGGGCTACTCCTCAAGGGGAGAAATAGAGATGAAGCATCGGAAATGAAGACAGAAGATGCCTTTGTACCTTTGGCATTGTTTTAAAAGAGGGAGAAGAACAATGGAAAGGAGAAGAACATTGACAGGGAGAAGCAATGCAAAGGAGGAGAAGATCAAGTGTATCACAGATCAATATAGCATGTCATGATGAGTTCCTGGTATTTGTCATCAGTTGATCATTTTGGTGTTGTATTCTTTTGAGTGTTTCCATCAATGCCAAAGGGGGATAATGTTGGCATATTGGCATAACTGATGGAGATGATGTTGTATCGGTAAAGGATGTTGAATTAAGGATTGTTGATGTTGATATATTGATTGATTGTTGGTGATGATATAATTATAATCAATTATTTGTGTTGTCATTGATGGCAACCATGTTTGTTTATGTTTGGTATATCATAAAATTTATCTAAGTTTAGCCTAACCGGTAATGAATTGAGTTGGACAGCAAAACTGCTAAGTTGTAGTGAACCAGTAAGCAGGAACAGTGAAGGAGATGGTTGCGGTAGAGACCCATTTTGAGTTAGGCGTTGTGGTTTGGAATGTATTATTATGACACTATAATGAGTCTATGATTGGAACCACATCATGTTTGGAGAACTGGAAATCATGTTTGTAATTGATTGTTGTATATTTAGTGCAGGGTTTGAGAACCGGTATCAAGATCTTTTACCGGTGATGTTTTATCGTTTGGCAGTGAATCTTATCATGTTCATTACTTAGTGGTGACGTGTCAGAAACAATGTGTGATGATAAGATTTCATTTAAGCTTGTACAAGGTTTAAATTTCTTGGGAAACAATGAAGTGCTTAGCAAAATGTGTTAAGGGTTTGACTGCTTATCATATGATGTGCGGTGATGTGTTATGATCATTCAACGATTGTAATTGTCTTGAAATTTGTTGTAATGATTTGTATGATGACCTGTAAATGATTTGTAATGATCTAATATGATCTATGATGTAAATTCATTGTATCGTGTTGATGAGTTAGGGTTATGTAACTGACCTAGTTGAAAAGTGTATTTAGGTCAAGTTTGAGAAGGTTTAGTGTGTCTGTGATCAGAGAAGGAGAGTGTGTCGAACCAGATTGAGATGTATGCATGTGTGAAGTAGATTTGAGCTGAAATGGATTTGTACTAGCAAAAAGAGAGTGCATTGATCAGATCATTTATCTATCATTTTTTAACAGTTGTAGTAGTATTTAAATCCCTTAACTGGGTAGGTCCTAATAGGCCTGATCTTGTAAATCCCTTAACTGGGTGTCTCATTAACTTGGGTTTAAATCCTTTAGCAAGGTTACTACTAATAGGGTAGAGCACCTAGTAAAGTTGAGCTTAAAATCCCTTCACCGCATGACTCCTAACAGGGTCTTCTCTTAGTCGGGCATTATTGTAAAGCTCTTAACCGGGCTAGGCCTTTAACAGGGTGCATTCCAAAAGAGTGCAAATATTTTGTGGGTACCAATTCCCACCGTGGTTTTTCCCATTTGGTTTTCCACATGAAAATATTTGTGTTCATGTTGTTGATGGATTGTTGAGTTATTCATTTGATGTCCTTACTATATTTTCTTAATGATGAACACTTAAGTTGCTACTGGTATTAGTTTGGTAAATTTGTTTTGGAGACTGTTTGATCAGCTACCGGTACTATGAACTATTTTCAGATTGGTGAAAGATTGCAATTTACTGTTATTACTGATTCACCTTCTCCCCCCCCCCCCCTCTCAGTAATAACTGGATCCTCACAATAACACACCATCCCTAGGTAATGTTAAGAAATATTGGTAGGTGGATGATTTTCTTGACTAGCCTCATTCATGTTGTAGATTCTCTTTTGTGTGTTTGTTTTTTTGTAATGTGCTTCCCTCATGATGTGTTGCTTGACATGTTTTTTGTGTTATTTTAGGTTCTCTTTGGATGACCCTTGTTACTTTGTTGGTACAAGGTAATAAAGAGGTTGAATTTGTTGTCAAATTCTTCTATTTGTATCTCAATTCTTTTATATGTTGTATCTATGTTATGTCGTGCATGTGCTACTGTTTCTAAATATCCCTTGTGATGTCTACTTGGGGATGATTCAAAGCATTGAGATCTCTTTTTTCTCTCTTCCATGTTGACTCAAAAATACATATATTTCTTATCTCTTGTTCTCTTCTTCCATTGTGTTCGTAGTTCCACTATCTTTGGGGGTTGAGGTCAATTCAATACAACTATTTTTGATATACATTATTTATCATAAGAGCATACTAGCCCCAGAGATAGTGGATCCATTATGTGTTTTTTTCTATATATTTTGTGACCATTATCCTTTGATTTTTCCTTTCTTGGGGTCATCTCATTGTGTTAACGTGCTTGTCTTCTGGATGCATGCTACCTGAAAGAAGTTGCTCCTGATAAGGTGTATGCAATTTCTTTCATGTGGAGGCATACACTCCACTTAGTGTTACACTTTATGCACACATCATGACATGTTTTTTATACTCAAGTTACTTTGCAAACTGAGCCTTTTTTTTTGTAATTTAGTGTTTTTCTTTTTCCTAACTCATAGTAAGCAAATCTTACTAGGCTAGCAAGAGGATTTGTCAACAGTAGATTTGCAGAAATATTGCATCTATGCTCATCTAAAAAAAAGAGGTTGTTGAGGAGGTTCGAACTTGAAACCTCCACTATACTATTCCAATGCTATTTTAAGCTCCCGTCGATAGACCAAGCGTATTTCTCATTATAGTATGTGAGAGACACTCGTTTTATTAAGTAAAACAAGTGGCAAATCTGTTAAAAGGGGGTCGGTCGGTTTTAACCCCTGATCTCCCAATTGCAATAATTGCACACAACCACTCATCCACAAGCTTAATTTGGAAGGTGTCTTGAATTAATTTTGTTTTCTTTAAACTCTTAGGAATTCCGTGGAGATAGTGCTCGTGCCCCCAACATAGGAAATAAAACAAAAACACCATTTTACCATTTGTATTATAAAACAAACCATTCAAACTAATTTACTTTGAAAGGGAATATGAGTGAATGTTATTTGTTATATGGTTTTAAACCATAAATGGTAACTTTTAGGTATATAAAGGGGGTGAGAATTTGAGAGAAGAAGTAGTCTTTTCCTGGAGGAATTTTTGTAAAAGGAGGAGTATTTGGAGAGTTTTGTGAGCTAAGTGGTCTCTTGTGAGAAAATGGAGAGATAAAAACTTAGTGAGTCTATTGAGAGATTTTGTATGACTTTTAAGTCAAATGTAAAGGTTTGTCAACTATGTACTCTTGTGTGAAAGAGAGTTATAGTTTCATTTCTTATCATTGTAAAGGGGATGAAGGAGCTAGGCACAAACATGTTGCCAGATAGATCCTGTCATTGCAGTGTAGAAGCGGGAAGAGCCTGAAGTGCAACAATCTTCCTTAAAGCAAATTGTAACTTAGTGGAAGACCATGGTGATGTAAATTCAGTTGCATCATAATAATGGCATCGATCACACATGTTTGCAGATCTCGAGACATAGCTAGAGTCTGGTGAACTCCGTTATCAAACCTCTTTGTCTCTGTTTTCCTGGTGCATGTTCTTATCAACTTCTTTACTTTCCTACATATTATGTATTTATCTGCTCAATTCACAGGCAACGTCAGTTATGATATTTAAATAAAATCAGTATCTTGGTGAATCTAACAATTGTTAAGTGATTCATAGTAAGGAGTTTACAGATCATGTACTTTACCATGAGTATATTTAGTCTCATACTCAAGCTAAAGTGGGGGATAAATGCAGCATCCTAAATTGTATCTGCTTACAATTTCATCCTCACCTAGACCTCACCTCGGTTCTTCATCTTTTGATGCCCAATTTCCATTTTGATTTTACTCACATCACCTACAAACTTGCAAATGCATCATCTTCCCTACCTTCTCCCCAGATCTAAGTCCTGATTATTAGGACCAAGGTTTTGGGCTTCCTATTCCTCTTAATCGGGACCCAAATTTGGTCATCACAACAGTCACCTCAGGTGAACAAGAAATTTGACCCCATGTCGGCCTACTCTAGAAATTTAATTAATTTTTGGGCAGTCAAGTATAAAATTAGGTCTACCCCACATTTGAAAATCTAATTTAATAACTCTATGATCTTAATTACACTCTATTAAATTCAATTCAAGTGAGCAAGCAATCAAGAATTGGAGAAGAATGAATTCAAGTTCAAGTATTCAAGATGACATTCATGAGCAACTTTCTATAAAGACATTCTACAAGACATCTTAAAACCCTTGCATGAGGATCCAAAAAAAATTCATCAAGGTATACATTTCAATTACAAGCATTTCATTTCAAATTTGGCCTTTCCCTCAAAAGGAAAAAAAATTATTGTATTTTCCATTTCAATTATTATCTAAATTTCAAGGTCAAATCCTATATCGGTGTTTGACCCAAGGCAAACCCCCATCCACAACCTTTTTCCTCTCTTTTTATGTGTAGGGAATCGACATAGGAGCTATACTCGAAGATTTTGATAGAGTTGACGATGACAAACAAGTTTAGCTTTTGAAGGAGCAAAATTCAGAGGACCAGGGTGAATCTCTACTACATGGTCCCAAAAAATCAGGCTGAACTTTTGGGTACAGATTCTAAATATATTCTTTTGTCCACATCCCTGTTTGTGGATTTGTTGGATATCTATAGTAATCTATTTTTTTCAATGTAATTTAAATTCTCAAACACTTTCCCTAAATTCAAACTTTACAATTCTAATTGCATGTTCAACTCAAACAAAAGGGAAATAAGACTTCAATCAACATTCAATCCATTGAGGTTGGATCTATTGTGTTTATCCTTATTTTAATGTAATGAATGAGAAAGTTAGGTCATTTCCTAATTTACAAAGCATAACTTGTGAAATCCTAATTTTGTTCACACATTACACAAAATATTGTCTAAGAACACTGGCACAAATTTGTCGACACAATCATGGAACACACTATTCATCAAATTCATGAATGTAGCTAGGGTTTTGGTAAGCCCAAAAAGTAACATAGTGAACTTGTAGTATCCATAGTGATTTTTAAAAGATGTTTTGTGAATATCCTCATCTTTAAGTCTTAGTTGATGATACCCTAATTGTAGATCTATTTTGGAAAACACTACGGATCGAAACATTTGATTGAACATATCATTAATGTGTAGCAAAGGATACTTGTTCCTAATTGTTACTTTAACAACACAAAATCAAAGGGTACCATCCTTATTTTTAACAAATATTACTGGTGCCCCCCTTGGTGATACACAGGGTCTAATCGACCCCTTATTTAACAATTCTTGTAGTTGTGCTTTCAACTACATGAGTTCAACAATTGTCATTATATGTAAGAAGATTTTGATATGTGTGCCACTCTTGGTATTAACTCAATAGAGAAGTCAAATATCCTCTTATGTGTTAATCTAGGTAACTCTTGAGGAAACACATCCTGATAATCCCAAAGATAGGGATATCTATCTATAAAATATTCCTCTTGTCTTCCTTTTCTCCCTAGAGTCTATTCCACCACATGATAACTTATCTCATGATCCAGCATATCATCATGGAATCTAACCTCATTGGCTTCATTTTATTCTTCCATTTTAAGTACAAACATTAGGCAAATTTTCTTTTCACTTAATTTTAATTAGATAGCAGAGAGTTGTAACAATTTGACCTCATGTCAGCTGCCTTGCAGGAACACATTGTGCCCTAGGTCATCTAAATATTCTATTGTCTTATCATAACAATCAACCCTATCTTTGTTCTTTCCTAACCAATTAATTCCTAGGATGATATCATGCATGCCTAAGGGTGATATGTATAGGTCAACTTCTATTCTAAAGCCAAGAAGCTCATCCCTAGCCTCAAATAGACACTTCTTTACTTGAGCTCTTGACTAGTTTGTGTATTCTACGGTCCATGATTTAGCTATGAATCTAACTCTTTTAGTAATTTTACTTAATATTCTTGGATAAATAAAGTTTTAAGTAGCTCCAGTATCAATAAGTATTGTTTTGGGGTTCCCATAGAACATACCTAGGGTCTTGATTAGTGTGAATTGATACTTTGCTTATCGATTATCTACTGCTACATAAATCCTTTACTAAATTGTCGTCCACTGAGTTGGTAGAGGGTTTCTTTGTTTCCACCCTCCTTGAGTTTTCGTCGGGCAATGGTTAGCATAGTGTTCACCTACACAAGAATAACACTCTCCAGGAGGTCCTCTCTTCTTTGTTCCTCTGTTAATTGCCTCATCGTCCTTTCTAGAGTTACTGAACCATTTTTGTTCTCCTCTAGAATCTTTATGACTACCCTTGAATCCCTTACCACTCTTACTGTTAGATTCAATATTATCCCCTTTTTATAACAATCCAAAAGGCTTCTTCTTTATAGCACAATTTGAGACACCATTCCAAGAAAAGAGAAGCAATATGTTTGTCTTGTATTTGTATACTGCATCTAGGAAGGAGTCCCCTAAAACCATAGTCACCTTATGGAGGAATTAATCATCCTTAAAATTGAAAATGTTCTTTTGATGTTCTTCTAAGATACTACCTCAAAATGCCACCATGGGCTTGAGCATTTGTAATGAGAATTTTGCCTACATCACTACTAATTGACCTTCAACTCTGAATCACAACTCACTAGCAATTGAAATGTGATACATAACAATCTTATGAAGCAAGCCAAATAAATGCTCGACATACTCACTACAACAGAGCCCACTTCACACTCTTCCCCAAATGTACTATAGAAACCATCAATGAAGTTACAAATCTGTACTTGTTCATGTGCACAATAGAGAAGGGGAAAATAATTGGGAATAGGGTTTTGCCTAAGTCAAACCTTGGTTTAGGAATAACCTTGAATGAAATAATGCAAGTAATGAAATAAATGATGGAAACATATACCTTAGACCTATATTTATTGATAATGATGCTTTGCTTCTTGAATGTAATCACATATGTTGTATGAAATGGCATGGACATGACAAAACCCTAATCATACACACATACTTGCATATGAATGATGTATTTTTTCTCCACAATGGTTGAATAAAGAATATGAAACCTTGAAGATCTTTGAAAATACTTGATTATGAATGCTTCATGGATGGAAGAATGCTTGAGGATAGATACTTAGATAGATGAAATTAGGTTAATCAAATATCTTTATATAGGGGTACCTAGGTCATTTACTGATTATGTTGACCTCCAATGGTCATGTAGAGCCACATAACTAAATTCCCATGGGAGAGATAGGGCCCTTGCCCCATTTTAAAATAGGTCCCAACTAAGAGGGACCAGGGCGAGGGCACTCTCATCCTGAGACCAATGCATGGGCATCCTAGTCCTTCTTAGTTAGGGACTACCATTAAGCCCCGTGGAGAAAGACAACCCTCTAGGAAATCAATTAGTGGGTGTAGATGGCATCACAATTGGAGTTTGGGAACAAAATGGATCTAAATAGGAGATGAGGAGGGGACATGCTAAGGTAGAAGCATATAAATGAGGTGTAAATTGGCCTAGTGACAATTTACGATGCTACATTTAGCCCCCACTTTAACGAGAGTATGAGCCTATGCAAATACTCGTCATAAAGTAAAGGAAAGAGATAAAAAAAGAGGAGCAATTAAGAGCACAATCACATGGAGTATAAGACATCACTAATTTCAAGGAACCAAACCCCCAATCTTAGAATCTTAACTCACTCAATCGCATGCAAGGGCACACAAATCAAGACAAAAACAAAAAGGCAAACAAAGACAAACAAAGGCAAAAAGGCAAAAGAGACACAACATTAATGCTAAAAACCAAAACAAGACCTCAAGTCAACTACTTGAAGAGACCTTGATATCAAAATGTCTCAACCACTAATATCATTCTTGAAAAATACCATCTCAAGAACATAAGTGATCACATAAAAGATAAAGAGCATGCATCATCCATGAACTACAGATAGCAAAGCTATGAGCTTGTGAGAGGAAAGAGAGAAAACATGGATAAACACTCTAGATGTGTTGTTCTAGGTGATCCATGAGAAGAAGAGAGAGGACATGGATACGCATTCTAGATGTGTTTTTCTAGATGATCCATGTTGGGGAGGAGAGTAGGAATTGTCTAGTTGTGTTTTTGTTAGCTCCACTCACCCTCATGTGTGTGTGCAAGTGATGTCTAGTTTTAGGTGTTAAGCATCTCGTATAAGAGTTTGTTTTATCTAGTTTCAAGCATGCAACAACCTATGGAAGATAGGAAATGAAAATGCAAATGTTTCTGGTATAGGGAACATCTCGTGTAAGAGTTTGCTTTCTCTAGTTTTGAGAATGTGTAACCCTATTAAGACAAATATATGCCTAGTTTTGAGGACATCTCATGTAAGATTTTTTTTCTCTAGTTTTGAGAATGTACACCCCATCTAAGACATATATCAATGTTGCATCTAGTTTTGGGCATGAAGCATCTCATGCAAGAGTTTGTTTTCTCTGGTTTCGAGAATGAACACCTCATTTAAGACATGCAAAAATCTAGTACAATATAGTACAAAGAGGGTGATATATATCCCATGCCCTTAAGGTGTCAACATAGCCCTATTTTGATGTCTTAAGGAAGATAGAAACATGGATACACACCTTCAACACCAAGGAGATATCCTTTTAGGCAACAAATTTCATAAATCCAAGCTAAAGAGGTAATACTCTTACAAGCAAGGATTGATGATATGATGAATCAATAATGATCTGGTCAATTACCTAGAGGGGGGGTGAATCAATAGATAGAAAACAAACTAAACTTTCACCAAACTCAAACCCAACTCATAAATCAATCACCGAACTAACTGATTTAAACACTATACCATAAACTGCAACTGCACTATCAAGTTTACCGGTTAACTGAAATACCAATATAACAGTGTAACAGATCTCAAACTCTAAAACCATTTAACCAAAACATCAAACCACTTTACTAACATTAGTAATAGCACATTTCAAATCACTGTTGGCATTTGCAAGAAGATTGCATTAATGATATGTTATGTTGTCATTGATGTCAATAAAACCGGTAATGATACTATTGTCATTGTTGTATATTGTTGTTGTAACCGGTAGGAAGAATTTGTAAGGAGAATTGGTAACCGGTGTAATGGTATAAACCTTATCTATTGTTGTAACCGGTAAACCCTACCTGTTGTTTTTGATGAACCCTAACTGATCAATTTTCTTGGTTTATGATCTGATGATGAGTAGTAATGATTATGACACGTTTGATCATTGTATGAAGATAATTCAAAGAGATTTTGGTGAGTTTTTGTAACGGTTTTTGTCTAGGGAATGAGAAAATGTATTGTATCTAATGCAAAGCACGTGATGAGTTTCAAATTTCGATGAAACGGTGATCAAGGAGCGATCAAGGTTTTCTTGATTAATGTGCAAATATTGTTATGTAATCCAATGGTCATACTTGAACTGAATTTGTTTGTAATCTCGATGAAAGTTAGGTTTTTGTTGTGTTACCGACCTAATTGATTTGTATTTAAGGTCGATGAAATTGTTTAGTTGAGAGAGTTGGCAAAAGAGATAGACACAGTTCAATTGAGTGTGGTTGCCTAACCAGATGATGTATCTGCAGTTTGAGTAAAGGCAGATAGGAGCATGAAATGGATATGATCAAGAAAGTGTAGTGTTATTCAGACAGATCAACAAACTCCTATTGTTTTCTAACAATTACTGCAGAATTGAAATCCCCTAACAGGGTAAGCTCTAATAAGCTTGGTACTATTCAAATCCTCTAATAAGGTGGTCCATTAGATTGGATTCTCAAAACCTCTACCGAGGTTACTCTTAACCGGGTATTTCTTCTAACAAGGCATCTGTAGTCAATCCCTTAACTGGGTGATTCCTAATAGGATCAGTTCTTAACATGAATTTTTGTAAAGCTTTAACAGGCTAGGCTCCTAACAGGGCAAACTTCAAAAGAGTTCAGATATTATCTTGTGAGTCTTATATCACCGTGATTTTTACCTATTTTGGGTTTCCACGTCAAAAATATTTGTGTCAAGTGGTGAACGTTTTTGTGGTTATGTTTTTACAGTTGATTTACTTAACTACTTAATTATTCTGATAAGTCATGATAACCGAAAGCATTGAGAAATGAAGAAGTTGTTTACTGTTAATTTGTTGTAATAGACAACCGGTTTAGCTTATGATTTTTTGTCTTGACAGAGATTATTTCATTGTGAGTTCTAAGTTTACATTGAGAGATTGATTGGGGAAGTTTGTATTAGTTTTTCTATCTACTGATTCACCCCTCCCCCATCTCAGTAGTTGACTGGGTACTTATTCTTTCATCATACCATCAATCACTTCCGACCATCTTAATATCTAAGTGGCTTTACTAGTTAAACATATTAACCATATCAAAACATAACCACAAAAACCATTCACCACTTGACACAATGATTTTTGACGTGGAAACCCAAATGGGAAAAACCACAGTGGGGATGAATACCCACAAGTATTTTGAACTCTTCTGAAGTTCTCCCTGTTAGGAGCCAAGCCTTGTTATAAGCTTTACAAAAATGTCTTGTTAGGAACGAATCTGGTTAAGGACCACCCAATTAAGGGATTGACTACAATACCCTATAAAAGGCAATACCTTGTTAGGAGTAACCTCGATAGAGGATTTCAAATACAATATAATAGATCACCTAGTTAGAGGATTTAGAAAATACCAAGCCTATTAAATCTTACCCGATTAAGGGATTTAACTATTGTAATTGTTAGAGAACAACAGGGTTTTGTTGATTTGGTAATAGCAGTACTCTACTTGATCAGATCATTTTTATGCTCCTATCTGCCTTCACACATTTTGTAGATACTCCTTCTGGTTCGGCAATCAATCACACTGGCACTTAACCAAAATTGCCAACACTACTACAAAACAACTCATCGACCTTATAAGCAAAACAATAGGTCAATAACACATCACAGAACCTAAGATCTCATAGAGATTACAAACAAATCGGTTCAAACATGACCATTGGACTATATAGAAATCATCTACACATTGTTCTAGACAACCTTGACCACTCCTGGATCACCGCACATAGGATCATGTAACTCATCACATGGTTTCCACTTCATGTTATGCACTCGCTCATTTCCAAGATAAAACAATTATCTCTACACACCAAAACCACTTTGAAACTCATCACGTGCATTATGCATATGTGGCATAATCATCTCTGATCACCATTTGATCATAGATCAACACAACTGATTCACCAAGCTCCATCGGTTAGGGTTCGACATATCAACAGGTTAGGGTTCTCGGTCGATCTCATTGCTTCAATAGTGATACCGGTTTCCTTCACTGCTCAACTACTAGCTGTATTACTGCATCGCTACCAATTGTAATACAACTCCATTACCAGTTACAATTGACATCAATGACAACACTATAGTTCATCAATACAATATTCATGCAATGCCAACAATCTCCCCCTTCGGCATTGATGGCAATACAAATATCAATACCCTTTAATTGTGATGATTAAGAGTAATGCACATACACGGGTATAGGAATCTAGGTTTACATTTTTATATGTACTCTCCTTCAACTGAGTCTTAATGTCTTTAGCTGGTAACTGTAACTGGCTACAGTTCTTTTCCCTATCAATCATACAGTTCCTCTCCCCCTTTGACAATAATGCCAAAGTGAAAGTAAAACATACAGTGTCATACTTCATTGTTATGCAACAAGCTACTCCCCCTATGGAGTAGCTCCACTCTACACCAATCCTACTTCAAGATCTTCAATAAGCTCCAGGACTGATGTCTTCCACATTTATTTAATGAACTTCATGTAGGGGCACAACCCCTAGCTGACCTCTAAGATACTCAAAAGTAGCCTTAGGCAAAGGTTTAGTAAAGATATCCGCTAGTTATTCCTTACTAGATACATGCTCCAGTAACACATCTTTACTCTGCTCCCCCTATGGAGTAGCTCCACTCTACACCAATCTTGCTTCAATATCTTCAATAAGCTCTAGGACTGATGTCTTCCACATCTATTTAATGAACTTCATGTAGGGGAATATCCCCTAGCTAACCTCTAAGATACTCAAAAGTAGCCTTAGGAAGAGGTTTAGTAAAGATATCCGAGAGTTGTTCCTTAGTAGATACATGCTCCAGTAACACATCTTTACTCTGCACTTTCTCTCTCAAGAAATGATATTTGAGCTCTATATGCTTGGTTCTAGCATGCACCATGAGGTTCTTTGAAATATTTATTGCATTGGTGTTATCACAAAAAAATCCTTACCAGATCTGAGATTTTCAACTTAAAACCTTCCAGAATGTGTTTCATCCAGATTGCTTGGGTACAATTCATATATGTTGCAACATATTTAGCTTCAGTAGTTGACTGTGATATATAGCTTTGCTTCTTTTTGCTCCAAGATACAAGCCTTCCTCCAAGAAAGAATGCACCTCCAGTTGTACTCTTCTTGTCATCAATATTTCTTTCCCAGACTGCATCTATATAGACTTTCAAATCAAAGTTACTTGCATATGGATACCATAATCCATAATCAATGGTACCTTTCAGATATCTGAATATCCTTTTAGTTGTTACCATGTGTGTCTCCTTCGAGTTCTTCTGAAATCTGAAAACTAATCCAACTGCATGAGCAATATCTGCTCTACTATGAACAATAGAATGTAGTTTCCCTATCATAGACTTGTACTCCTTTTCATTAACAGATGCAGCATCATCCTCCTTAGACAGTTTACAACCTGTAACTATTAGTGTCCCAACTGGTTTACAGTCTCCCATTCCAAATTTCTTCAATACCTCTTTCACATATTTGGACTGTGTGATAAAAATATCATTCTTTATCTGTTGAATTTGCAAACCTATGAAGAATTTTATCTCTCCTACCAGAGACATCTCAAATTCACTTTTCATCTCATTTGCAAAGTCATCACGCATGTCATCATTGCCTCCAAAAATGATATCATCCACAAATACCTCACATACCAATATCTTATCTCCTTTAGTCTGGAGATATATATTGTTGTCTTCACTAGTTCTCTGAAAACCTATCTTCACCAAGTGTGAATATAGTCTTTCATACCATGCTCTTGGTGCTTGTTTCAAACCATATAGTTCCTTGTGTAGTTTGCGCACCATATCTTTTGCATCAGTCAAAGCAAAATCATCTGGTTGTTCAATGTAGACTTCCTCTTCCAATAATCCATTTAGAAATGTTGACTTCACATCCATCTGATATACTTTGAATCCCCTATATGTTACAAATGCAAGTAGAGTCCTAACACCTTCCAATCTAGAAATTGGTGCAAATGTCTCGCCATAGACTTCTCCTTCTTCCTGTGCATAACCTTTGCATACCAATCTGGATTTGTTTCTGACTACTACTCCATCTTCATTTAGTTTATTTTTTTAATACCCATTTAGTACCTATGACATTTTTGTTTACCAGCCTAGGTACTAGGGTACATGTATTGTTCTTCTCAATCTGGTCAGGCTCTTCTTCCATAGCCTTGATCAAGTGATCATCTCCAAAAGCTTCCTTTGTTGTTCTAGGCTCAATAGTGGAGATCATACAAGAATTCTCTCTAATTCTTCTTCTGGTTAACACACAAACATCTTTATCTCTAATAATCTGATCAAGATTATGATTGAGTCTAACATACCATGGAATAACATGATCATGATCTTCGAGTTCTTCTTCCTCACTATCTTCATCTTCTGCAGAATCTACCTGTTCCGGTTGAACTGGTGCAGCAACATTCATTTCACCAACTTCTGGCTTCACCAGTTCTGGCTCCAAAATCATAATGTAAGGTTCATCTTCCTTCTTCTCCTCACTATTTTCTCTTGTATCTTTAGGACACTCATCCACTCAGACATTAGTAATTTCAATGATCTTCTTTGTCTGGTTGTTATAACATTTGTAGGCTTTTCTCTTGGTGGAGTAACCAAGAAATATGCCTTCATCACTCTTAGCATCAAACTTACCAACATAGTCACCTCTCTTGATAAAATATTTAATGCCATAAATCTTAAGGTAACTGACATTAGGTGATCTACCATACTAGTATTCATAAGGAGTTTTATCCTTACCTCTTTTAACCAATATCTGGTTCATAGTGTAGACAGTTGTGCTGACAGCTTCTCTCCAGAAAGTCTTAGCTACACCTCCTTGTATTAGCATAGTTATTTCAACTTCAACAACTGACGGGTTGTTCCTCTCTGCAATACCATTCTGTTATGGTATCCTAGGTGAAAAAAGTTGTCTCTTAATTCTACTGTCTTCACAATATCTAGTGAATTCCTCTGAAGTAAATTCACCATCTTGATCAGTTCTTAAGCACTTTATCTTCTTTCCACTTTCCTTTTCAGCTAAGGCCCTGAATGCCTTAAACTTTCTTAAGGCTTCTATTTTTTCCTTCAAGAATGTGACCCACATCATTCTTGAGCAATCATCAGTGAAGATCATAAAATATCGATCACCTTGAATACTCCTAGTCTTTATTGGTCCACAGAGGTCTGTATGAACGCTGAGAAATATTTTCTCTTAAAAGTTGAGGATGTCATCTTCCCTAGCTAACATTCCTTACACAGAGCATTCACCAGTTTATCGAAATGAGGCAAACCTCTTACTGATTTGGACTTACTAACTTTTACAATTTTATCAAAATTTACATGACAGAATCTCTGATGCCAAAGCCAACTATCTTCTACTTTACCAATTAAACAATTATTGACTTTAGAATTCAGGTGAAACAAGTTACCTTTTGTTTGTTTTCCAGTTGCAATCAATTCACCTTTGCTTCCATAGATTTTCCACATTCCATTCTTGAATTCCAGTGGATAACCTTTGCCATTGAGTTGAGAAACACTCAAAATATTGTGTTTCAATCCTTCAACCCAATAGACATCATCTGCATTGCTCTTTCCATTAAGAGAGATGGTTCCCTTTCCTTTTACCATGTAGGGTGAGTCATTTCCAAATCTCACAACACCTCCATCAAATTCTTTCAAAGTAAGAAACTTAATCTGGTCACCGGTCATATGGTGTGAACAACCACTATCTATAATCCAATCATTAGAACTATCCATACAAGAGTCTAATGCCTTCTGATTTGATGTCTCTGCTTTAATGGCAACAAAGATAATGTCCTCATTTGCATCACCCTCAGATTCCTCATATGTGATTCCTCCATCCACTGCAATGAGGCAATCTCTTTTACCTTTGCCTTTGTACTTCTTATACTTCTCACGTTTATGCTCATTGTCTCCATTTGGACAGTTAGCTACAATATGTCCAATCCGGTTACATGCAAAACATCTCAAAGGTAATTTACCTCTATACTTGTTGGTACCTCTGGGTAATCGCTTGGCCAACAATGCTTCAAGTTCAATTAGACTATTTTCATCATTAACTTCTTTTCTAGATCTGGACTCATGACTTTGACTAGCTTCTTTGCTTTTCCTTACTGGTGGATTAGAAATGGAAACTCTAAATGCATATTCCAATTTCTGAACACTTCCATCAAAACTATTTAATTCAAATGCAGTTAGTTTACCAATGATGGAGTCAAGAGTTACCTTTGTTGGCATTCTCCACTCTTATGAGAATAGTTGTGTTGTCATTGATGGCAACCAACTGGCAATCACCTGGCAACCCACCGGTAGTTACCGACACCAGCAATGGACTTCTACATACACCGGCAGGCACTTCATCGACAATGGCAATAATGCTTACCAGCACTCAAGCCGATATGGAATAAACTTTTGTTTATTTTTTTACATTGTAATTGTCTCTTGTAAAAGCCGACATGGCATACTATAAAAGACTCATATATATGTATGAGATCTTATAGGTCATTTGGATATGAGAGGATATGATGAGAGTGAGAGAATATAGATAATATTTTGTATAAGGTGATATAGTTGATAGCGAAGGTTTTGGTTATAGACTGAGCTTAAACCGGTACTGAACTTGGCATAGTTGATGTTGATCTGAATCAGTACATTAAATTGGATTTTGATAATCCATTTTGTAAGCTAGTGAGACTTTTGTTTTGTAGTTGAGCAATGAGCTCTAGGCTGCTAGCCTTCCTGCATGTACAGGCCCCTCATTGTAAGTAATATTTATTCATTGGCCAGTGAGTGAATATTGTGGGTCACAAATCCCATCGAGGTTTTTCCCACACTGGGTTTCCTCGTTAATATCTTGTGTTATGGTGTGTTCTCTATGTTGTCTCTGTTATTCTTTTTGTTGCATTAATTCTTATTTATCGGTACACTGTTTTTGGATAAAAAGTTCTTAATAAGTTTAAATATTTTGTTAACCAATTAGACACTGATTCACCCCCCTCTTAGTGTCTTTGGGACTGTCATTGATTCTAACAACCTTTGTTTTATCAATAGACTTGAGTTCCTGAATGGCTGCAACTCAGATAGCATAGACTGATAGAAGGGTTCTCAACACCTTGCTAACCACTGCCTCTACTTTACCACCAGCACTTTTGATCTCACCAACTATCTCCTTGATCCTCTGACCATACTATTGAATATTCTCACCTTTAGCCATTTTCATGTCATCAAATTTACCTCTCAAACTCTTTTCTTTGGAAACCTTCACATGCTCATCACCGCTATAGATATCCTCAAGTTCCTTCCACACTTCATAACCAAACCATGGACATCAACATACTCTGAATCAGACAAGGAACTGATAATGGCCTCCAATGCTTTATTATTCTCATGTTGCTCATTTTCATCATCGGACAAAATCCCACTAGGCAAGCTATATTTGGTAACAACATGTTCCATATATTGACTTCCCAAGATTTTGATATAGATATTCATCCTATCACTCTAGATTTTGTAGTTTTCCCTATTGAAATTGGGACCTTTTTTCTTCATCATGTTCTTCTATATCTTTACCTCAAGTTGTTAGGTTTAAACACAAGAGGACCTGAAATGCTCTGTTACCAATTGATGATATGATGAATCAATAATGATTTGGTCAACTACTAAGAGGGGGGAGTGAATCAGTAGATAGAAAACAAACTAAACTTTCACCAAACTCAAACCCAACTCATAAATCAATCATTGAACTAACTGATTTAAACATTGTACCATAAACTGCAACTGCATTGTCAAGTTTATCAGTTGACTGAAATACCAATATAACAGTGTAACAGATCTGAAACTTTCAAACCATTTAACCTAAACATCAAACCACTTTACTAATATTAGTAATAGCACATTTCAAATCACTTTCGATCATCTTAACATATCTAAGTGGCTTTAGCAGTTAAACGGATTAACCATATCAAAATATAACCACAAAAACCATTCACCACTTGACACAATGATTTTTGACGTGGAAACCCAAATGGGAAAAACCATGGTGGGGATGAATACCCACAAGTATTTTGAACTCTTCTGAA